>NC_041385.1:302182969-302356170 GCF_002162155.2 Triticum dicoccoides | reverse complement strand
GGGTCAAACCTGACGTGTGGGACCCACACGTCAGTGACAGGGGGGTTAACAGGGGTTAATTAATTTAATTAAAAGGTTAGGGGGGGGGTCGGGCCCACTGGTCAGCGTCAGGGGGGGGGTTAGTCAACGGTGATTAGCACTAAGCTAATCACCTGACGGGCCGGCCCCACCTGGCAGGGCTCAGGCGACGGGGGCTCGTCGCCGGCGACCTCTGGACGCGGCGGAGTCCGCGCCACAGGCCACGGGGACGGCGTCTGAGAGCTCCGGGGCGTAGCCCGGGCTCTCGCGCATCTGGTGGGACAGGTGGGAGGAGCGGGGACGGCCGGAGCTCGCCGGAGCGGAGCTCGGGGCGGCGGCCGGAGTTCGGGCGCGAGCGGGAATGGGCTGCGAGGCACGGGGAGGCCACCTGAGGGGCCCGGCGGCACCCTCGTGGCACCAGGAACGCGGAGGGAGGCTTGGTTTGGGCGGAGGCGGGCCGAGACGGCGGCGGCGACGTGGACGGTGGCGAGGGTCTTCGGCCGTGGTGGGGAGCGGCGCTACGGCACGGGAACGGGAGGGAGAAGAGAGGGGAACGGCGGCGGAGCTCACCGTGATCACGCAGAGCAGCACAGCGGGGTCGGGGAAGGCCTGGTGACGGCGAATCGACGGCGGTGGACGGCGGAGCCCGAGGAGGAAGACGATGGCGATGGTGGCTCCTCGGGGCACTCCGGCTTGCTTGGCTCGGCGAGGAGGTAGCTGGCGACGAAGCGGAGCTCCTGGGCGTGTCGGGGAGGTGAGGGGAGACCGGTGGCTACGGAGATGCCCGTCGGCGGCGGCGGTGGTGCTCGGGTGAGAGGGAGAGAGAGCAGGGGGAGAAGAGGAGGGCGAGGGAGAGTGAGAACGGTGCGGGGCAGCGCGTGGCGACGTTCCGGACGTCCAGGCGCCGAGGGGAGGACAGGCAGGCAGGTGCCGTGGCGGCACGGCGGTGCGCACGCGCCGGCCACACGCCTCTGGCCTCCTGGCGGGAGGTGGAGGACGACTTGCGCTAGCCAGTCGGCTGGGCCGGCCAGCTGGGCCGCACAGGGGAGGGGAGGCCCAGGTAAGCCCCTCCTTCTATATTTCTGTTTTTCTATTTTTTTCTGACATTTGTTTGATTTAACAAATATATTAAATCATTTAATTTTATTATGCCAATTTTTGCAGGAGCTAGATATATTATTCCAGAGCTCTTTTATAATTGGCATAATTTTTGGACCATATTTCATATATATAGAAATATATTTCCAATGCAAATATTTATCGAATTAATCCAAATGGCCAAAATAAACATCCATGAGCTCCTAAAAATATTGTTTTGATTTTTATCTCTGTCCAATATTTTTAGAGGGCATCATGAGCATTTTCTTGGACCCTTTTGGAGAAATTTTTATTTAGGTCATTTTCAAAAATGATTCTGAGGGTTCCACCAATCCTCATTTCAAATTTAAATGAAATTTAAATATGATGCACAAATAGCTAGCTAGTCTAAGTCATACCAGACTAGGGATGTGACATACCATCTCCATGGTTCTGGCTACGAGCGACGAAACTTCGCTTAGCTGATGACATCCTGAGAGACGAACCAAGGACGGAATCAGCATCAACTATCGACTGTAGAATGTAGGACAAGGAATTAGTATCACTCGAACTCCTAGGGAAATTCCGGCAGCATAACGGCAGTAAAATGCTCAGAATGAGACATCCTACTAAAAATGGGGTAGTACAACAACTCAACATCACCACTCAAGGTTCTGGGATAGTACTAAACAGACTACACCGGAAGTACTCGAAACTGGGGTATGACTCTGATCAACCAGTCTTATGGAACTACGGAGTAGTAACACGTGATCCTGATAGACGGAAGAGAAGCCTAGTTCCTTAACCCCGGAGGAAGATAGGAGGACTCAGATCAGAAGGCCATGAGGTAAAGGAGTAAAAGAGCCTTACGTTCCTTCCCACAATCAATTCCCTTATATAACTAAAGAATTTCTAGACTCAACTTCGACCAGTATGGCTTGGTAAACCTACAGGCAGTCAGGCTCTGATACCAAAGCTGTCAGGACCCCGACTCAATGCCACATCGATCTAGCATGTAACACCTCATATCACTTTGCGGCCTCACGCACGGTATCCCCACGGTGTCGCCTTACCTTTGTCCGGGACCGTTTGCGCCTTTTGGCACACGTATATGATGGTGTCGCTAGCATCCATATGATAAAGAGCCCGGGCTGACATGGCTAGTCGTAAACCCAAAGTGGCACTAACTTACAGGGACAGGCATCCATGACCCAGCATCGAACGTGTCGGTCATCAGCGAGTGAATCCAGGCTGTACCACTGGGCTAACAGGACTCCGGCGAACCGGGCTGTAGCGGGCTAGCAGGACTCCGGTATTCATCGCGTGACATTTCCCCGAAGGGACAGACACAGGATCGAAGAAGGACACATGCCGGCCAACCTAAGTGTTCCGGAGCAGTAGCAAGCTACCAGGGCTCAATGGAAGCACTAGGAGACATTTCCCGGTAAGAGAGTCTACTAGGGATAAACAACTAGATAGTCAGATCCCACACATAGCAGTACACATTACACGTACGCATAATATGCAAGTATGTGATGTACAACATGGCATCACAGCATAACTCAACAACTCAAATAGATAAAGACTCAGAAGAGCCATCACAGCATTATTACAAACAGGGGTCACATGACCCAACAGTCAGAGCAATCAAGCAACAAGCGGAAGCATTACATGTCTGAGTACACACATCTATAAATGAAAAAGGCTGAACGCCTGACTATCTACAACGTCCGATCAAGATCATAGCTGAGGTACTAGCTACTAGTCGAAGTCCACGAGAACACTAGTAAGATCGAAGTCTCAGCTGCAAAAACATAAATAAAGCAACATGAGTACAAAGGTACTCAGCAAGACTTACATCAGATCCTATCGTACATGCATTTGTATCAAGAGGGTAATGTGGGGTTTAGGTGCAGCAAGCCAGCTTTGACTCTGTGGCTATCCTATTCTACGACTACAAGAAACTCTGGAGGTGAAACAACGTACACGAGTCCACTAATCACCACACAATACACTACTATGGATTCATCCCCGTCTCCCTACGAGAAGGCCATCCATAGCACTCACACTTGTCTTGAGCATTTTATAGTATCCACTTCAAGTTGTCTATGTACCATGTAAGCATCCAAGAAGTCCATAACCGCGGACCCGGCTATTCGAATAGATCATGTTAACCCTGCAGGGGTGTACTTCTTCACACACGCTCTTGCCACTTACCGCCATGTACACGTCATGTATCTCGGCAACCTTCAAGCGGAAGCCTGGCGAGGGTGTCGACCACGACCTGACTAACCACACAAGACTCTAGTCCAGGGTTATCGCCTATTCGGGTTCCATCCGCAAGGAGATCCGGCCGGGGTGTCGCTCACGGCCCCAAACGATGTGAGCAGGGTTCCCGAGCCCACCAACCAGGTGCCACTCGGTACACCGGGCCACGTGTGCCTAGTCTGTCCCAAGCCCACCCTGCCGGGTGCCACTTGGTAGAAAAATAGCACTACCTACAAACACCAGAAACTAGTTGCGACTCCTGGACAGAGATCAAGTTGGCTAATAAGTCGAGAGGGGCACTTAAGCATTCCAATGTGTGGTAGTATCGAGTCATTGGACAACATACATAGAACTCAGTGCTTAAGGACGGTTCCAGTGAGACAACCCACCATGTACTCCTACACGGCCTCTCACCGCTACCTTTACCAAATCGTGTTCACACACTTCACTCTCAGCATTAGAACATATCGTAACACTCCAATTCATTCCCAATGAACCAGACCTGACACAAATCTAAGCAATAGCAGGCATAGCATGGTAGGAACACAACAATGGCTTCAATCAACTCCTACACATGCTAGTGGGTTTCAACTATTTACTGTGGCAATGACAGGTCATGCAGAGGAATGGGTTCAACTACCGCAGCACAAAGTAGCAGATGAATCATTGTTGTCCTAATGCAATAACTGAGAGCAGGAGCGAGAGAGTAGGGTTTTATCGAAATGAACAAGGGGGGTTTGCTTTCCTGGTAAAACAACAAGGGAGGCACTGCTTCACAGACAGGTACTCTGGAACGTCTCCGGAGCAGGACCTATCGAGAAGGAACGGTGCCGGCAATCAATACACAATCATATGCAGCAATATGATGCATGAACATGGCATGTAGAAGTGATGCTGTTTGAGCTAATGCATCTAGTAAACATTTGGTTTGAAGTCCATTTGAACCAAAGGTTCAAATGCATTTCTAAATTAAGTCTCTTATATATGCCCTAATGTGTTTTCCCATATTCAGCATGTATAAGTTGGTTTTTCATGCATGAAACTAGTACAGATGGAAAGGTTGCATTTTTCTGATAATTTTTCATATATAAATTATTTTAATCTAAGCTACGGTTGAATTGTTATGAATTTTTGAAGTTTAAAACAATTTCTGGAATTTCCTGATTTAATTTAAATCCAGAAATTATATATTGCGTCAGCATTGAGTAAGCATGACGTCAGCAGTCAACTGGGCTGGTCCGGGTCAAACCTGACGTGTGGGGTCCACACGTCAGTGACAGGGGGTTAAACAGGGTTAGTTTAATCCTAATTAAAAAGATTAGTGGTGCTGGGGCCCACTGTCAGTGTCAGGGTTAATTAACAGAGTTGATTAAATTTAAACTAATCCTAAACTAAAATTAGTCAGGGCCGGGGCCGACATGTCATTGACTCTGGGTAGTCAAACCCCAGGTCAACTGGGGGGGGTTAGCGCGGGTTGACCTGTCAATCCCGCCGGCGTTTAGCCGCCGGCGAGGCCGAGCGCGGCGGAGGGGCTCGGGAACGTCGCTCCGGCGACCATTCGGGCGGCGGAGACCACGAGAGCGAAGCCCGCGCTCACGCGCATCCAGTGGAACACGCGGGAGGCTGCGGGGGCGGCGGAGCTCGCCGGAGCAGAGCTCACGGCGGCGGCCGGAGTTCGGCCTCGAGCGGGAGCACAGCTACGGCGCACGGGGAGGAAGAAGAGAAGGGGGAACAGGCGCAGAAGCTCACGGCGGAGGCGACGGGATGGTCAACAGGCTCGGGGACGAGTCGGAGACGACGGACGGGCGCCGACGATCTCGGGCGGCCGACGACGAAGATGACGGCGATGGCGGCTCCTCGGAGCACTCCGGCTTGCATGGCTCGGCGAGGAGGTAGCTGGCGATGAGGCGGAGCTCCTGGGCACGACGGGGAGGCGAGGGGGAGGCGGTGGCTATGGCCACGGCATGCGGCGGCGACGGTAGCGCTTCGGGCGCGGGGAGAGGGAGAGATGCAGGGGAGGGAGAGGAACGAGAGAGCGAGGGAGAGATCCGGGGCAGTGCTGGGCGCTTCTGGCGAGGCCAGGGCGTCGAGGGGGAGGGCACGCAGGCAGCTGCCGTGGCGCGCATGCGCGCGGTGTGCGGCGACCACGCGCCCTGTCCCTCTGGCGCGAGGAGGGGGACGACTGGCGTCGGCCAGTCAGCTGGGCCGAGCTACTGGGCCGATCGGGTAAGTGGCCCAGGTAAGTCTCTCTCCCCTTTTCTGTTTTCTTTTCTAATTTTCTGACATTTGTTTGGTTTAATAAAAATACTAAACCATTTTATTTTATTATGCCAATTTTTGTAGGGGCTAATGGTATTATTCCAGAGCTCCTCAACAAATGGCACAATTTTGGACATATAAAACATATATAACATTTATATATCCAAGCAAATAATTATTGTATTAATTCCAAATGTCCAAAATAAAATACTTATGAGGTCCTGAAAATATTGGTTTGATTTTTTTATCTCTGTCCAATATTTTCAGAGGGCAACATGAGCATTTTCTTGGACCCTTTTGGAGAAATTTTTATTTGGGTCATTTCCAAAAATGAATCTGAGGGTTCCACCAATCCTCATTTCAAATTTAAATGAAATTTAAACATGATGCACAAATGACTAGCTAGTCTAGGTCATACCAGGCTAGGGATGTGACATCGTCCTCCTTGGCGGACACCCTCTTGGTCTCTGGTGGAGCTGCCATTGTCTTCTTACACTTGCCGGTGGAGCTCGATGGTGGGTCCTCGACGGTAGCGCAACACTCCGAAGAGGTGCGCTTGCCGGAGTGGGCATCAGAATTCTTGCCGGACTTGGTCTTCTTCTTCACCCCGGGAGCTTCAGCAGCAGGTGACCTGCGATCTGTTGCTGCTGCTGCTTCCCGGTAGATCTTGTCGGCGCAAATAAGAGCATCCTTCTTGTCGCCAGGGACAGAGATGACACTTATCGGGCCTGGCATCTTCAGTACGTTGTATGCATAGTGAGAGGTTGCCATGAATTTGGCGTGCGCTGGACGGCCGAGTATCCCATTGTAAGGTAATGGAAAATCAGCAACATCAAAAGTGACCCTCTCAGTCCTGAAATTCAACTTGCTGCCAAATGTTACCGGCAACGTGATCTTTCCCTTCGGCCTGCTCCTTCCCGGATTGATTCCTTGGAATGTGTCGGTCTCTTCGAGCTCGCTATCAGGGATCTGGAGTTTTTGGAGTACCGCGGAGGAGATCAAGTTCAAGCCGGCCCCGCCGTCAACTAGCATCTTAGTGACCTTGAGGTTGCGTATAGTTGGTGAAACCAACATCGGCAAGCACCCGACCGCAGTTATGCGATCAGGGTGGTCCTCAATATCAAAGACGATAGGCGTGCTGGACCATTTCAGAGGCTTGCGTGACTCGATGGGTGGTTCTGCCGCATTGACTTCCTGTACCCACTGCTTGAGCTGGTGGTGTGAAGTATGCAGAGAAGCACCGCCGTCAACGCACACGACCTCTGTGGCTTTCTGGAACTCCTGCTCATCGGTCTCGTCATCATCCATATCTTCATCGTCGTCGTCATCTTCATCCTTGTCGCGGCCGCGGGGAAGTCTGTCTCCTTGTCGCTGCTTGGCCTTGCCGCGGCGTCCCCCTCGGCCGGGGCGTTTCTTGCCGGATCCTCCAGCACCCTCCTGGGCCTTCTCCTTGTCGCGTCGCTCGTATTCAGCCTTTTGCTGCTCGACCTTCTTGCAGCTCTGGAGGTCATGGCCCTTGGTGCGGTGGATCTTGCAGTACTGCTTGTTGGTGCCGTCCTGCTTGTCAGCGACCGCCACAGCCTAGTAGTTGTCGCCTGCGGCAATCTCCTTGCCGGAGCTACCAGTTTTGGCTTTCTTGCCGGACTGCTAAACGACTAGCACCTCTTTGCCTTTCTTCTTTCGGTTGTTCCGCCGCCGGTTTTTCCCTGCCGGGGCAGTCTCCTCACTATCAGATCCTCCTGATCCTATATTCTCTCTGGGAAGTTTCCTCCCTTCCTCAGCACGCGCACACTTGTTGGCCAGGGCATATAGCTCGCTGACGTCTCTGATCTTGCATATCGCCATCTCCTCCCGCATCCTGCGGTTCCGCACGTTCTGATGGAATGCGCTGATTACCGCGGCAGGGTGTACATCTGGGATGTTGTGATGTACGCGGCTGAATCTCTGAATGTACTTGTGCATGGGCTCTCCTTCCTTCTGGGCGAGCAGATGAAGATCGCTCTCTTGGCCATGAGGCTTGTGGCCGCCTGTAAAGGCGCCGACAAACTGATGGCATAAGTCTGCCTAGGAGGATATGGAGTTATCCGGCAAGTGCATGAGCCAGGATCTGACATTGGGTTTGAGCACCAGCGGGAAGTAGTTGGCAAGGATCTTGTCGTCCCGTCCCCCAGCAGCTTGCACCGCGATGGTGTAGATGCTGAGGAACTCCGACGGATGCGACTTGCCGTCGTACTTCTCTGGTACGTCTAGCTTGAAATTCTTCGTGCTGGGCAACTGGACTTGCCGCAGCTCACGAGTGAACGCAGGGCATCCTACCGTGTACGGCCAGTTGCCTGGTTCCCCTGGTGCATGCATGTCAACAGAGGGCCCAGCGCGCTGGTCCGGTTGACGCCGCGCTTCTCTTTGGCGCTCGATGCGAGTACGAGCGTCTTCTTGCTGTCGTTCGTGAAGAACTTGGCGCTGATCGCGACGAGCTCGTGGATCCGATGATGCGGTGGAGTCGCTGTCGAGGTGGATCCGACGAGTCGGCGATCTTGGCCTTCGGGGTGGAGAGTGCATGGTGGTTGCACCCCCACCGGCTTCATCGCCATCGGCACGTGCCTGGCGATCCTGCCGCGGCAGCGATGCACTCGGCTGCCGCGGAGTGTCGCCGTTGGCGAAGCCGATGAGACTCTCAATGGTGGCCCTCCATCCGTCGATCTTGTCTTCCATTGGAGGGTAATCCAGGAGCAGTTGAGCTCGCGCCAAAGCTTCCGCTGGAGAGGTGGGTGGCAGTAGCGAATGGTGCGACGAGCGGGATATGCTCGGACTTCTAACTATGTTAGAAGGAGCAGTATCCCATCCAGGCGACCGTGCCTCGCTCGTGCCAGCGTGTTGGCGTGCATGCTGGTCTTGAGAACCTCGAGATCCACCAGCTCGATCTTGGCCCAACAAACGTATGGTACTGCGAGTACCATGACGTTGTCGGTCCCGCGCCTCCTGAGATGGGCGCGGAACATGTACGGACGCCGAGGTCTGCACAGCCTTGTCCTTGGACCTGGCAGCGTCGTGAGCTCCTTCGTCGATGTCCGTTCTTCCGTCGGCGTCTTCCCCACCACTCATTTGCTCCGGTGGTGGTGGGATCGACGTGGACGGAACAGTTGCCGCCGAAGTCTTCTTCTTCGGTGGCATGTCGATGAAGAAGATGAAGATCTAGCTCGTGTGCACGCCGGATCAGGTTCACACAAACTCGACGCCCCCTACCTGGCGCGCCAAAGATGTCGGGGAAGCTGATCCACGAACACCTATGGGACCGGCGGACCGAGCCCCTTTCGGTTCGGTGGGGGGCGGAGATCGCACGAAGAGCAGATCGAGGCGAAACACACGAGCAGTTTACCCAGCTTCGGAGCTCTCCGGAGAGATAACACTACTACTGCTGCTTGTCTGATTGTATTGAGTTCTTGCTCGGGAGCATTGAGTGCTACAGTACACTCGAGCTGCTAACGAGACCGAGCGTGAGTGCTTTCTGGTTCCGAACCCCCTCTACGTTGCGCATGGGCCTCCTTTTATATGCTCAAGGGGTCACCGACAGGTGGCAAAGTAGACAAGGGTAAAAATGGAAAAAGAGGGGTGGTTGGTACAGCTACCTGTACAGTGTATCCTACCTAACCCTGACGGCAGGGGACAAAGGCATTAAATGCCCATCTGTGTCGCCCGAACAGTGCAGAAAGGGACCGTCAGGGGCGCCACCGCTTGCCACGATGGCTATCTTGTCAGCGCCGCTTGCCACTGCGCACCGCTGGCTGCACAGCCTCCCGCCATGTGCGCCTGGAAAGGCCTCATGGCGACACGTTGGTGGGTGTGCCGGAGCGTGGGTACAGAGTGGTTGCTTGCCGCGGCAAGCGCCTTGCCGCGGTCGTTGTCTTGCCGCGCCCGGAAGCTTGTCACTCACCGGGCCTTGCCGAGACGCGTGGCGCGTCGCGGCGAGTTCCTTGCGATGCCTTGGTTGGCCTTCCCGGCAAGCTCCTCTTGCCGGGGCCTTGTCTCCTTGACTTGAATACTTTGTTCTTGAATGGCTCCAAAAGGAACCACGGAGTACCTTGGTGGACACCCGGCAAGCCTTGTCGCGGGGCGCTGCAACTGTCCGTGCACAAGTTTGGGATACTAGGGTACGCCTACTCTAGTACACCGACAAAAATGTTATGCACATTGGATAATTTAGGTGGTGACTCTAGCTGATAGCTATCTACTCTTCGTCTTGTGGTGATCCCGGAGGGGGCCAGTAAATCTTGGTGTGAGCTTCCTTTTTTACATGGAAATGCTTGGTTCCTTCGAGAGGAGTGGTTTGCAGATTTGCACGGTCTTCGACGAGGAAGTTCACTTCTTGATGATGGTAGTTGGTATAGTCCTTCCTCCTTGACATGGCGATCTATAGACGTTCCATAACCAGCTGAATGGTTCCTCTTCCATCTTCGGGTGGACAAGTAGGTCATTAAATAAAGATGACAACCAACTTGTCCAAGTACTCTATGAAGACTTGTTCATGGGGTACATAAAGTGGGATGGGGCATTGATGGTGGTCACGGTTGAGTACTGGCCAAGGTCTTCTCGATCTAGAGACAAAGCCCGTGTCATGATCTGACCATGTTGTGGCTTGGTAGGGCTTAAGTGTTTCAAGGATTCTAGGGTGCGAGTGAACGTTTATCATCTTATCCTTGAGCACAGTTTCTGAGATGCCAATTGTTCTATCTAGTCCCGTAAACAAATCACCAAAACCATCATCTCGTATAGGTCAACCCCCATCATCACTCATGTTATCCATATCGTCATGAATCCCAAGAGGAGGTCTAACAAAATCATACATGTAAACTATCCGCAAACTCATATGTATAGTTATCCTCATATAAAATCCATACAAGCTGCTAAGTTGAACTAAACACCATAATCCAAGTACACATCTTATTCATCTAGGGTCCATGAAAGTGCATCTCTATCCTGAGGAAACACATCGTATGTCGGTGTACTAGAGTAGGGGTACCCTAGTATCCCAAACTTGTGCACGGGCAGTTGCAACGCCCCGCGGCAAGGCTTGCCGGGTGACCGCCAAGGTCCTCCGTGGTTCCTTTGGAACCATTCAAGGACAAAGTATTCAAGCCAAGGAGACAAAGCCTCGGCAAGAGGAGCTTGCCGGGAAGGTCAACCAAGGCATCACAAGGAACTCGCCGCGACGCGCCACGTGTCCCGGCAAGGCCCGGCGAGCGACAAGCTTCCGCGCGCGGCAAGACAACGACCGCGGCAAGGCGCTTGCCGCGGCAAGCGACCACTCTGTACCCACGCTCCAGCACATCCACCAACGTGTCACCCTGGGGGCCTTTCCAGGCCCGCGTGGCGAGAGGCTGTGCAGCCAGCGGTGCGTGGTGGCAAGCGGCGCTGACAAGATAGCCATCGTGGCAAGCGGTGGCGCCCCTGATGGTCCCTTTCTGCACTGTATGGGCGACACAGACGGGCATTTAATGCCTTTGTCCCCTGCCGTCAGGGTTAGGTAGGATACACTGTACAGGTAGTTGTACCAACCGCAACTCCTTTTCCATTTTTGCCCTTGTCTACGTTGCCACCTGTCGGTGAACCCTTGAGCATATAAAAGGAGGCCCATGCGCAACGTAGAGGGGGGTTCAGCTGGAAACCAGAAAACACTCACGCTCGGTTTCGTGTGTACTGTAGCAGTCAGCGCACTCGAGCAAGAACTCAATACAATCAGACAAGCAGCAGTAGGAGTATTATCTCTCCGGAGAGCTCCGAAGCTGGGTAAACTGCTCGTGTGCTTCGCCTCGATCTGCTCTTCGTGCGATCTCCGCACCCCGCCGAACCGAAAGGGGCCCGGTCTGCCGGTCCCCATAGGTGTTCGGGGATCAGCTTCCCCGACATCTTTGGCGCGCCAGGTAGGGGGCGTCGAGGTTGTGTGAACCTGATCCGGCGTGCACACGAGCTAGACCTTCATCTTCTTCATCGACATGCCACCGAAGAAGAAGACTTCGGCGGCAGCTGTTCCGTCCACGTCAATGCCACCACCACCGGAGCAAATGAGTGGTGGGGAAGACGCCGGCGGAAGAACGGACATCGACGAGGGAGCTCACGATGCTGCCAGGTCCAAGGACAAGGCTGCGTAGACCTCGGCATCCGTACATGTTCCGCGCCCATCTCAGGAGGCGTAGGACCGACAGTGTCATGGTACTCGTAGTACCATACGTTTGTTGGGCCAAGATCGAGCTGGTGGATCTCGGGGTGCTCAAGACCAGCATGCACGCCAACATGCTGGCACGAGCGAGGCACGGTCGCCTGGACGGGATACTGCTCCTTCTAACATAGTTAGAAGTCCGAGCATATCCCGCTCCTCGCACCGTTCGCCACTGCCACCCACCACTCCAGCAGAAGCTTTGGCGCGAGCTCAACTGCTCCTGGATTACCCTCCAACGGAAGACAAGATCGACGGATGGAGGGCCACCATTCAGAGTCTCATCGGCTTCGCCAATGGCGACATTCCGCGGCAGCCGAGTGCATCGCTGCCGCGGCAAGACCGCCAGGCACGAGCCGGTAGCGACGAAACCGGTGGGGGTGCAACTACCATGCGCTCTCCACCCGGAAGGCCAAGATCGCCGACTCGCCGGATCAACCTCAACAGCGACTCCACCCCTTCGTCAGATCCACGAGCTCGTCGCGATCAGTGCCAAGTTCTTCACGAAAGACAGCAAGAATACGCTCGTACTCGCATTGAGCGCCAAAGAGAAGCGCGGCGTCAATCGGACCAGCGCGCTGGGCCCTCTGTCGACATGCATGCGCCAGGGGAACTAGGCAATTTGCCGTACATGGTAGGATGCCCTGCATTCACTCGTGAGCTGCGGCAAGTCCAGTGGCCCAGCACGAAGAATTTCAAGCCAGACGTACCAGAGAAGTACGACGGCAAGTCGCATCCGTCGGAGTTCCTCAGCATCTACACCATCGAGGTGCAAGCTGCCGGGGGACGGGACGACAAGATCCTTGCCAACTACTTCCTGCTGGTGCTCAAACCCAATGTCAGATCCTGGCTCATGCACTTGCCGGACAACTCCATATCCTCCTAGGCAGACCTATGCCATCAGTTTGTCGGCGCCTTTACAGGCGGCCACAAGCCTCACGGCCAAGAGAGCGATCTTCATCTGCTTGCCCAGAAGGAAGGAGAACCCCTGCGCAAGTACATTCAGAGATTCAGCCGTGTACAACACAACATCCCAGATGTCCACCCTGCCGCAGTAATCAGTGCGTTCCATCAAAACGTGCGGAACCGCAGGATGCGGGAAGAGATGGCGATGTGCAAGATTAGAGACGTCAGTGAGCTATATGCCCTGGCCGACAAGTGTGCACGTGCTGAGGAAGGGAGGAAACTTCCCGGAGAGAATATAGGAGCAGAGGGATCTGATAGTGAGGAGACTGCCCCGGCAAGGAAAAACCGGCGGCGGAACAACAGGAAGAAGAAATTGAAAGAGGTGCTAGTCATTGAGCAGTCCGGCAAGAAAGCCAAAGCTTGTAGCTCCGACAAGGAGATTACCGCAGGCACCAACCACCAGGCTGTGGCGGTTGCCGACAAGCAAAACGACACTAACAAGCAGTACTGCAAGATCCACCGCACCAAGGGCCATGACCTCCAGAGCTGCAAGAAGGTCGAGCAGCTTGTCGAACAGCAAAAGGCTGAATACGAGCGACGCGACAAGGAGAAAGCCCAGGAAGGTGCTGGAGGAACCAGCAAGAAACGTCCCGGCCGAGGAGGACGCCGCGGTAAGGCCAAGCAGCGGCAAGGAGACAGACCTCCCCGCGGCCGCGACAAGGATGAAGATGACGACGACGATGAAGATATGGATGACGACGAGACCGATGAGCCAGAGTTCTAGAAAGCCACAGAGGTCCTGTGCGTTGACGATGGTGCTTCTCTGCATACTTCACACCGCCAGCTCAAGCAGTGGGTGCGGGAAGTCAATGCAGCAGAAACACCCATCGAGTCACGCAAGCCTCTGAAATGGTCCAGCACGCCTATCATCTTTGATATTGAGGACCACCCTGATCACATAACTGCGGTCGGGTGCTTGCCGATGTTGGTTTCACCAACTATCCGCAACCTCAAAGTCACTAAGATGCTAGTTGAGGGCGGGGCCGGCTTGAACCTGATCTCCTCCGCGGTGCTCCAGAAACTCTAGATCCCTGATAGCGAGCTCGAAGAGACTGGCACATTCCAAGGAATCAATCCGGGAAGGAGCAGGCCGAAGGGAAAGATCACGTTGCCGGTAACATTTGGCAGCGAGTTGAAATTCAAGACTGAGAGGGCCACTTTTGACGTTGCTGATTTTCCATTACCTTACAATGGGATACTCGGCCGTCCAGCGCTCGCCAAATTCATGGCAGCCTCTCACTATGCATACAACGTACTGAAGATGCCAGGCCCGATAAGTGTCATCTCTGTCCCTGGCGACAAGAAGGATGCTCTTAGCTGCGCCGACAAGATCTACCGGGAAGCAGCTGCAGCAACAGATCGCAAATCACTTGCCGTTGAAGCTCCTGGGGCAAAGAAGAAGACCAAGTCCGGCAAGAGTTCTGATGCCCACTCCGTCAAGCGCACCTCTTCGGAGTGCTGCGCTACCGTCGAGGACGCACCATCGAGCTCCACCGGCAAGTGTAAGAAGACAATGGCAGCTCCACCAGAGACCAAGAAGGTGTCCGCCAAGGAGGACGGCACTGATGGTACCTTCACCATCAGCTCCACTCTCGATCCTAAATAGGAAAGTTCGCTCGTTGCTTTCCTGTGGGCGAACATCGACGTGTTTGCATGGCAACCGTCTGACATCCCCGGTGTTCCCAGGAAAGTAATCGAGCACCATCTTGCCGTCTGTCCTCATGCGCGGCCCGTCAAGCAGAAAGTCAGGAAACAGGCAGTGGAGCGCCAAGAATTCATTGCAGAAGAGATCAAGAAATTGGAAGCGGCAGGCCTTGTCATAGGAGTGCTTCATCCTACGTGGTTGGCCAATCCTGTAGTCGTGCGTAAGGCAAATGGGAAATGGAGGCTTTGTATCGACTTTACCGATGTTAATAAAGCTTGTCCCAAAGACCCATTTACCTTGCCGCGCATCGACCAGATTGTTGACTCCACAGCCGGATGTGACTTGCTTTCATTTCTTGATGCATACTCAGGATACCATCAGATCTTCATGGCAGAAGAGGATGAGGAGAAGACCGCATTCATCACTCCATGTGGCACATACTGTTTCGTACGGATGCCTTTCGGTTTAAAGAATGCTGGTTCAACATTTGCAAGGGTAGTCCATGATGCTTTTGAGCCGCAAATGCACAGAAATATGGAAGCCTACATGGATGACATTGTGGTCAAGAGCAAGGACAAGGCAACTCTGATTCAAGATTTAGACGAAACCTTTGCAAGTCTGCGCAAGATCAACCTCAAGCTTAACCCCGAGAAGTGTGTGTTTGGAGTCCCTTCCGGCAAGCTTCTCGGGTTCTTCGTGTCTCAGTGGGGAATTGAAGCCAATCCCGACAAGATCAAGGCCATTGAGCAGATTGAAGCACCGAAGCGCGTCAAGGATGTACGAAGACTTGCCGGTTGCGTAGCTGCTCTCAGCAGGTTTATCTCTAGGTCTGCTGAGCGCGCCCTGCCATTTTTCAAAATTTTGGAAAAGGCAGGTCCAATGAAATGGACTCCGGAGGCGGAGGCTGCGCTGCAGGACTTGAAGAGATACCTGTCCTCAACTCCAACACTTGTCGCACCTAAGCCACAAGAGAAGTTGCTGCTATATATAGCGGCAACCAATCAAGTGGTTAGTGCTGTGTTAGTAGCGGAGAGGGAGGCAGATGATGAGCCAGCAACTACGGCAGATGCATCCAGCGACAAGCAGGGGACTTCACCGGCAAGCTCTGGTCCCGACAAAGATGGATCTGCGCAGGAGCGTGAGAAGATGCAGAAAAGGATGGTGTAGTGCCCAGTTTACTTTGTCAGTTCCCTTCTGCAGGGGGCTAGGTCAAGGTACTCTGGTGTGCAGAAATTGCTTTTCGGCCTTCTCATGGCCTCGAGAAAGTTGCGCCATTACTTCCAAGCACATGAGATCACAGTCGTCACTCGTTTTCCGCTGAAGAGGATACTGCAGAATCCAGAGGCAACAGGCAGGATTGTCGAGTGGGCACTGGAACTGTCAAGCTTTGGCCTCAAGTTTGAGAGCACCTCAACTATCGAAAGCAGAGCACTGGCAGAGTTCATAGCGGAGTGGACGCCAACGCAAGATGAAGAAATTCCAGAAACGAGCATCCCCGTCAAGGAGGCAAGCAAAGAGTGGCTGATGTACTTTGACGGTGCCTTCTCGCTGCAAGGCGCCGGTGCGGGCGTGCTACTTGTCGCACCCACCGGAGAGCACCTCAAGTACGTGGTCCAGATGCACTTTCCCAGGGAGTAAGCAACGAACAATACTGCAGAGTATGAAGGCTTGCTTGCCGGTCTGAGGATCGCAGCAGACCTTGGGATCAAGAAGCTCATTGTCAGGGGTGACTCACAGCTTGTCGTCCGCCAAGTGAACAAGAATTATCAGAGTCCGTTGATGGAAGCTTACGTCGATGAAGTGAGAAAGCTAGAAGAGCACTTTGACGGCCTACAGATGGAGCATGTCCCAAGAGCTCAGAACGACATTGCCGATGGCCTATCAAAGTGCGCTGCACTTAAGTTACCTATGGAACCAGGGATCTTTGTGCTAAAGCTGACTCAACTATCCGTAACACCATCAACTGGACAAAGCAAGAAGAGGAAGTTGATTTCTGGTGACTATTTTCTGGCAGAGCTCCCCAAAGCCGCCGCCAAGAAGGTCATCAAAATCAACACCAAGGGTGCTGAGGAGCAGTCTGCTCCGACAAGCCTTAGGGTTTGTTCCGTTGAAGCAGACGCTCCCGACAAATTTTGCTCCGGCAAGCTTGCCGGGGAACATCAAGCTCTGGCAGAGCCACAGGTTCTCGCCGTAGAAGCGGATGTTCCTACAGCAGCAGATGTGCCTTTAGTCCTTGTTGTCGAGCTGCAAGCTCCAGCATGGGCACAACACATTGTCCATTTCCTTGAGACAGGAGAACTTCCCGAAGAGCAAGAAGAAGCGGAAAGAGTAGCCCGGCAGTCAAGTATGTACCAGTTTGTCGACGGCACACTGTACAGAAGAAGACTCAACGGTGTGAAATTAAAGTGTATTCGCCGGGAAGAAGGACAAGAGCTGTTGGCAGAGATACATGGAGGCGTATGTGGTCACCACATTGGAGCAAGAGCACTTGCCGGCAAAGCGTTCTGGCAAGGTTTCTTTTGGCCGACAGCCCTCCAGGATGCAACTGCACAAGTAACCAAGTGTGAAGCATGCCAGTTCCATTCCAAGCAGATACACCAGCCAGCTCAAGCTCTCCAGACGATCCCTTTATCCTGGCCATTTTTGGTCTGGGGGCTCGACATCCTCGTCCCCTTTCCCCGAGCTGTCGGGGGCTTTGAGTACTTGTATGTTGCAATCGACAAGTTCACAAAGTGGCCGGAAGTGAAAGCAGTGAGGAAGGTGACGGCACAGTCAGCAGTCAAGTTCTTCACGTCGATTGTTTGCCGTTTCGGGGTCCCTAACAGGATCATCACCAACAACGGCACGCAATTCATGAGCCGCACCTTCATGCAGTACGTCCAAGATCTTGGCGCCAAGGTCTGCTTTGCTTCTGTTGCTCATCCAAGAAGCAAAGGTCAAGCGGAGAGGGCAAATGCTGAAGTGTTGCGCGGGCTCAAGACGAAAACTTTCGACAGGCTGCGCAAGTGCGGAAGGAACTGGATTGAGGAGCTGCCGGTGGTTCTTTGGTCGATCAGGACGACACCAAATCGAGCCACTGGCCAGACACCTTTCGCTCTAGTCTATGGAGCAGAGGCAGTTCTCCCCATAGAACTCGTATACGGGTCACCTCGAGTGCTCGCTTATGATGAGCTTGAGCAAGAGCAGCTGCGACAAGATGACGCGCTGCTCCTTGAGGAGGACCGTCTTCAGGCTGATGTACGAGCTGCTCGATACCAGCAAGCTTTACGCCACTACCATAGCCGCAAAGTTAGTGCCAGAAGTCTCGAGGAAGGCGACCTTGTTCTTCGGCGCGTTCAGTCCGCCAAGAATTCCAACAAGTTGACGACAAAGTGGGAAGGCCCTTACCGGGTGAAACGAGTCACTAGGCCTGGCGATGTCCGCCTTAAGACCGAAGATGGCATTCCGGTGAGCAACCCCTGGAACATTGAGCATCTTCGTAAGTTTTACCCGTAAGGCGCGGTTGCCGGAACCTGTTCCGGCAACCACCTTTTGTACAAGTCTTGCCGATGTTGCATGTAATCCTTTGTACAAAGCCGGGCGCAGACCCCGTGCATAAGTAAAACTCATGTGCTCCGCACATCTTGTCAATATCATGCTATCTACTTTATTTTTGCATGCGTTATCTGACACTTTGTGCAGCACCTACCCCCGGTAAGCAATAACGAGCCGTAAGGCTCCATATCTTTATTTGCTCTTCTTTCTCTTTCTCAAAGGAAAGGAAGGTTCCCTCGCACACAAGTTTGCCGGGGGGAAAGGAGAAGATAATGGTGTGGACCAAGCATCGTTCAAAAGTTTCGCCTTGCCGGGAAGCAAACGACAGAAAAGCTAAGTTGCCAAAGTTTGAGCAATCAATTTTTAAATTTTTTAAGTTATCTTCCTCGAACTACCGTACTTTGTATGGAAAACCTGTGCGCAGAGGAACCAACTCGTAGCTAGTTGCGCCCTTACTTTGTTTCGAGACCGCTCAACAACTTAAGTGAGCTGCGACTAGTTGCGACAAGGTTTCTTGTTGGTAGTGGCACCGCCAGCAGGCTGCTGATGTCCCGCAATCAGCGCTCGCGGCCCAGGTGCCTGCACCGACAAGTTCCCTAAAAGCGTAGGGCAAAAACATACAAAGCAAGGAATCAAGTAAAGGAAATAACACAGCAAATTTCTATCCAAAATAGAGTTATATTACAAGATAGCTTGTCGCAGCTCTAATAGATTGTTTTCATAACATGACCAGCAGCGACAAGAAAAAGAGAAAACGGGCGGCTTAATCTACGCGATCGCCCTCAACCCTCTTGATCCCGTTCACCTTGTCCACAATGGGTGCGACAAGGGCCTTGAGCGCTTCTAGATCAGCATCCAGCGGCAAGGACTTGAGGACGTTGGTGAAGTTGAGGCCTGGGTTGCGGAAAGCCACCTTCATCAACACCTTCTGGAGAGCTCCTGCGCAGATCTTGCGCGACTCGTCGGCCAGCTCCTTTGGGATCTTCTCCCAGAGTCGCTGGAGGGCCGTCGCCACGCCTTTGAAGAACAAGCTGAGCTTGGCGCTGGGTTGGAATTGCTCGTCGGAGGAGTACCCGAGATCCTCCATCCCCAGCTGCGCCAGCTCCCCGTCGATGGCGGCGGCAAGATCCACAATACCCTCGGTCCAGTGCTCCACGGTCTCCCTGAAAGCGTCGTGGGCGGCAGCAGCACTCGCCAGCAGCGCCTCGTCGGCCTTGATCTTCTCCGACAAGGCCACCTCCCGCTCCCTGGCGCCGTCCAGCGTCTGAGTCAAGGTAGCCAGCTTCAACTCAAGATCCACATTGGAGTCCTTGGCGGCGCTAAACTCCTTGCTCCTCTCTACGAGAAGGCCCTGCAGCTCACCATGAGCGGCAGCGTCCTTCTCGCGCTCACGCTTGAGAGCGGCAAGCTCCTCGCCGCTCGCCCTGAGATCAGCCTCCAGCTGCCCTACCTTCATCTCCAGCTCCTTCTTGGCGGCCTCGGCAGCTGCAGCGGCATCCTTTGCTTCCTTGAGAGCCCCGCCAATTGCTTGCTCGCGTGCGGCAAGCTCCTCCTCGTGGCTGTCAAGGTTGACCTTGCGCTGCGCCAACTCTCCTTCCTGCGGAAATAGATTTTCGGCGACAAGCTATTGCTTCTCTTCAACTTCAGCCTTCTCGAGGAGGAAGGCTTTCCGCTCCTCGAGAAGTTGCTCCCGCTCCTCCGCCAGGGACCGGAGAGCTTCCTGCATGAGGCCCCGGAGCTCCTCCGTGTGCTTCTCAATGTCCACTCCCGCCCTCGTGACAAGTGCTTCTCGGGACGCCAGCTTGGCTTGTCAGGCGTGGTAGAGCGACAGCAGCTTCCGCAGCAGCTGCTCCTCCTCAGACTCGTCGCTGCTGCTGCTTGGCGCGTCGACCAGCGTCAGCCCAGCGGAGGCGAGCACTTCTCCGTCCAAAATTTCTCCTTCGACCGGCACCCTGGAGCTGGACGCCCAGGGGAGCTTGATGAAGATACTGTCGCCGGCCTTCAAGTAGGCGCTAGGTTGGGGCTCTTCGGAGCCTGGCGCTGCAGCATCGGCGGAGGGATCGGCGGTCGGCGCAGCGCCTGGCGCTCCTGCGGCCTCGGGGCCGTCAGTGCGATCGCCGGATCCCTCGCCAGCTTCTGTGGCGGCAGCCTTGGCGGCCTCTTCGCCGGCGGGATCATCAGCGCCGGCCTCTTCTTCGGTGGCGGCGGCGACGTCGTTGTTGCCGCGCGCGTTCTCCTTGCCGGCGGCCTCGGTTTCCATCGGCTCCGTGGAAGGTGGATCTGGCGACCAAAGAGGGGAGAAAGGTCAAGCAAATACTCAGAAAGAAAATCAGAAGAAGAAGAGCCCAAGGGAAGTTTTCAAGCGAAAGGGTTACCTGTGCTAGGATCTGGATTCGTGGTCTCAACCGCCGGAGGATCACTGGTGCTGTCCCTTGCCGGAGAACTATCCCTTGCCGGGGAGCTGTCCCTTGCCAGAGAATGCTCCCTTGCTGGGGAAGCCTCCCTTGGTGGTGTAGTCGAAGCAGATAGCACTTCGGGAGCAGCTTCCGGGCACTCCCGGTGAGGCTGCTCTGCTCCTACACAAACCAGCAATCAGATATCAGCAAGGAAAGATCACCTATGCGCGCCTGACAGCATGAAGTAAACCATATACTTACGTGGGGGGCAGCGCTGGGGGCTGCTTTGAGGAATGGTTGCCGGGTCCGACAAGGTGGTCTCGGACATATCCTCTGCCGTTGCGGTGGGGTCGTCCTCGATGACAATCACCGGGGCCTTGGCTCTCTTCGCCGCTCTCTGGGCCAGCGTCCTGAAAAGGAATAGGTTCAGAGTGAAGCAAATCAGATACAAGACAACACAACAAAAAATTGAAGAACTACGAGAACAGCGAAGTCTTACTCTTCTTCTTCCGCGTCGGAGCTGAGCGCGGAGATTTCGAAGTCCGGCTCGCCTCCGGTGCGATGAGGCGGAGGAGTAGGCTCCCTTGTCCGCTTGGCAGGAGCAGTGGTGGTGGACCGGGAAGACCCCGCTCCGGTTGCCGCAGCGGCGTGAGGCGCTCCCGCGGCAACAGTGCTTGCCGCGGTAGAGCGTGTCGCGCGGCTCGGCGGCTGTTGACCCGTCTGCCGCCCCGCTACGTCCACGGCCTTGCGGAGACGCCTTCCTGGTGGAGCTGGGGGCTCCGCTTGTGGCAAGCTGTCCGAAGGTTCGGGCCCGACAAGCTCTCCCTCGCCGGGCTCGCTCGGCTCAGCTTCAGGACCGGCAAGCTCTTCTTCGCCGGCGAACTCCTCTCGCTCGGCAAGGCTTGCCGCTTTTGCTGCCTCTGCCTCCTCCACAGTGAATCCAAACTCACCCGTGGCAGCGGCTGCCGCCGCCTCTTCCAGCCTAGTGGCGATGCGCTGCATCTCTGCGTCGGTGGTGTCGCGGGTGAGGCTCTTCTGCTCGTCAGCGCGGACCGCCACTTCAACCAAGCCGTCAAAGAAATCCCGCACGACGTCGTCTGCAGGCTCTTGCCAAGTCGGGACGATTCCGTGCGAGTCGCACAGCGGCATCATTGCGCGGATGCGGTCGAGCAAGGAGTTGTTACACAACGGAACGACGCTCCTCGGCAACAGGAATGGATGTTGAGGATCGCGCTTGAACAATTCCAGGAGCATCGCGTCCAGCTCCAGGATAGTGAAGTTGAAGTTGAGGCCCGGGCACAGCCTCATGATATCCGCCGAGTTCTGGAACTCCCAGGCGGGTCTCCCCCTCTCTTGCAGGGGGGCGATGCGGCGACGAAGGAAATCTGCGCCAACGATGCCTACGGTGAGCCCGGCAAGCCTGAGGCGAAGGATCCGGGTGACGGCAATCTTCATCCTATCATCTTCCGGGGCAACGTTGCTCCAATCGTTGCCGCGCGCTATTGGGGCTTGTCGCAGGGCGGTAAATGGCTGCGGGTTCTCCTCGACGATCCAGCACCACTCTGCTCTCCATTCCTCCCACTTGCTGCGGAGCTCTCCCTCCAGATACGCTTCCTTCTTGCCGACTCTTGAGATCCAAGCAATTCCGCCGGCAAGGGGCTCCCCTCTCTCAACCCGGGGCATAAAAGAAGTGGTGGAAAAGGGCTACGTTTGGATGGACTCCGACAAAGTTTTCGCAGAGATGTGCGAAAACTGCCATGGTCAGAACGGCGTTGGGGGTGAAGTCAAGGAGGCGGAACCCGTAGGTGTTCATGATGTCACAGAAGAATTCAGAAAAGGGCGGGCAGAGCCCGCAGTAGAAGAACAGCGCGAAGAAGGGATATCCGTTCGGAGCTAGTCTCGAAGCGGTAGTCGACAGTACCTTCGCGCGTGAATGCGCTCGCATCTCCGTCGACCAGAAGAGGTAGTAGTACTCCCTCAGCTCCTTCACACCAAGCTGAGGGGGTAAGATGGCCCGCTCCTTCCGCAGCGCCGCGAGCCGCTGCGCCTCGACCGATTTCACGCCCTTCCCCTTGTCAGCTTTTGGAGCTATGGCGAAGGTGGTGGGGGAGATCGCCGGCGTTGGTGGTGCTGGTGGCAATGGGGGGCGGAGCGCTGCTCTCTTTCAGCTTCGGAAAGAAGGGGGGGAGTGGCGGAGATTTGTGAAACTGGAGTACCAACCGGCGAGATGGGCAAACTGCCCCTGTTTCCTCTGCTTATAAAGAGGGAGGGGGCGAACGTTCCGTCCTTCCGAATAAAGAAACCACCCACGATCTCTCCCACGACACCGCATTCAACGCGTGCCGTTCGGGGAGGGCGCGGTGGATGCGGAGCAAGATTCGGCGTAACCTAGGCCGCGTGTGCCCGTGCCCTGTTTTGGGCCTGGCCCAACACCGCCAAGGTCCTCTGTGGTTCCTTTGGAGCCATTCAAGAACAAAGTATTCAAGCCAAGGAGACAAAGCCCCGACAAGAGGAGCTTGCCGGGAAGGCCAACCAAGGCATCGCAAGGAACTCGCCACGATGTGCCACACGTCCCAGCAAGGCCCGGAGAGCGACAAGCTTCCGGGCGCGGCAAGACAACGACCGCGGCAAGGTGCTTGCCGCGGCAAGCGACCACTCTGTACCCACGCTCCAGCACATCCACCAACGTGTCGCCCTGGGGGCCTTTCTAGGCACGCGTGGCGAGAGGCTGTGCAGTTAGCGGTGCACGGTGGCAAGCGGCGCTGACAAGATAGCCATCGTGGCAAGCGGTGGCGCCCCTGACGGTCCCTTTCTGCACTGTTTGGGTGACACAGACGGGCATTTAATGCCTTTGTCCCCTACCGTCAGGGTTAGGTAGGATACACTGTACAGGTAGTTGTACCAACCGCAACTCCTTTTCCATTTTTGCCCTTGTCTACGTTGCCACCTGTCGGTGACCCCTTGAGCATATAAAAGGAGGCCCATGCGCAACGTAGAGGGGGGTTCAGCTGGAAACCAGAAAACACTCACGCTCGGTTTCGTGTGTACTGTAGCACTCAGCGCACTCAAGCAAGAACTCAATACAATCAGACAAGCAGCAGTAGGAGTATTATCTCTCCGGAGAGCTCCGAAGCTGGGTAAACTGCTCGTGTGCTTCGCCTCGATCTGCTCTTCGTGCGATCTCCGCCCCCCCGCCGAACCGAAAGGGGCCCGGTCCGCCGGTCCCCATAGGTGTTCGTGGATCAGCTTCCCCGACATCGTATAGCAAATCCAAATTCATGTTTCCTTCCTACGTATCAACTCCAATGACCCATTAACTTCCATCAATCACTACATAACGCATTAATCCTACAAATCCAATATCTATGGCGTTCCACATGATCTACTAATGTCCTATAATCCCCGAATACTTGAAAGGGTGGCCCTTACTATAGTCAGTCCACCAATTCTGATTATCGTGATCTGATAACCTCCAATCTTAAGCTCATATAGATCCCTAACTCAACTTCGACAATTAATCCAATCTCCTAGTTTATTGTCCATCGAGAAACATGGTATCATGATTGAGATCATCAATCTAAATCCAATCTACTCCGAACCATGTAGACTTACTCAGCATCTAGACTCCACTAGGATCACCTATTTAATCCAAATCTCATGTCCAACAAAAATTCCTATGTGTACCTCCAAGTCATTATCGCAATATGAATTATCCGCTGGCTAAGTCAAATCCTTATACCTCCAAGAATTTCATCGTGCGAACATAATTGTCCTACAAAATCCAGTTTACTCCAGGGTGATGAAAGCTATGCTATTCTATTAATATGATCCCACCAAGTTCATCTTTCAACATGAAAGATTCATAATCCACCAAAGAGTCTCAGATAATTCCTCAAGGTCATTGATATAAACTCAACAAGTCATTGGTCCTCTATTCCTATATCCTCAAATTGGTCTTCCCTATGGCATCGTCAGTTCTGGTGCTATCTTAGGATGATAACGTGCTAGTTGACTATGTCCACTAGTTCCATAATGAACCCATTGTTGTGCAAGGTTACGGAGGCTTAACTGGTTCTCTTGCAATTCTGTGGGTTAAGCACATGGTTAAGGATTTGAGATGGGGTATCTCGTGGAGTCTCGAAGGTTCTAGGGATGGGTTTCCGGTCTGGAGGATTAAACATAACTCTACGGGGTTGCACTTGGTCGAGGAGGTTGTAGCAAAAGTCCTCAGTGCTAGTTAGTTCCAAAGTAGAACCCTTGGTGTATCTTGTCTTGTCGGCCTTCAGTAGAGGAGAGAGATGAGAGGGAAAAGTAGCATAGAGGAGGGGGATGCCTAAAGGGGGTTCTATAGTGCAAGTGCAAACAACAAGTACCAAAAGGGCCAAACACAAGCATTAAGATAAGGAAGGTGATATAGTCACGTACTTGTTGCCCAGGGTAAAAAGGGCGACTGATATCAAAACACAATGAAATAAAAACAAGCAACACACAATCATGGTTCTATTCAAACCATCATACGGACTCGACTGCGCATAGGGGGGTAAACGACTCATCCTACCCTAGGGGTTCTCGAACTCAGTAGTTGTGCTTGCTTCGTGCCTCGTGCAGTCTTCTGGGGTTTTCCTCAGGTGTCGCCACATCTCTTGTAGTTGTTCGACAGAACAATCTGGGTTGAGCCTAAAGAGTCTTCAACAACTTCTCGCATGTTGAAGTGATGGGGTGAAGGTGGCTCCTCGTAGCTGGTATTGACTTGGTCTTTTATTGTCTTCTTAATCATGATGATCCCTTTTGCCTTCTAAGGCATCGACTATACTAGGTAGTTAATCCTTTATGCATTGATATTAACAAGGCATAGTTGTGGTCCAACATGTCGGTTATGTTGATGAAAACATCGACACCAAGAGCAGGGGATGAAGAGAACCGTTTTCCTGCTCGGTATAGTGAGGCGGGCCAAATGGCGAGGTTCTCATCCACTGGTGATTGCCGATACAACAACGGTAAGGACATGGTTGCTCTATTAGCGATGTATATCATGATCTCGCATATCTTACACCTTGATCGTTGTAGGACAAGGTTGCATCATCTCGGGGCAGTGTCAAGGGTGTCACCACCTTCCGAGTCTTGTTTTCCTCAATCCTTGAGAAGGCGTCTTGTGTCTTGTCGTGGTGTCGCCAAACTTGTGTTCAGAAGATGTGAGTGAATGTTTGGCAAGATGTCTTCCTTCTAGGTTATCCACGGGGATTACAAGGAATCCAGTGGTCAGGGGCATAAGGGTACTAGCGACCATTTGAAAAAGCTTTGAAGGGGAAGAGATCAATAAGGAAGATATATCTTAGTTTTGGAGAACTTCAGAAGGGAAGAGAACTACAGATAGTTTTGAAAATTAGTGATAGTTTTGAAAATTAGTTTTACCCTAACTAACGACCATGCGAACTAAGGCTTCCTACAGTCAGGATGGTTCAGATTCCAGCTCTATGGGGACCCCGACTCATAAGTCGTGATCACCGAATGCACGTGTACAGTGATCCCAGAGATCAATGCTCACTGAACACACAGAAGCTGAATAACAAGAGTCTTACATCCATACATACTATTTTACACAAATTCTGACCATTATGGTCAATTCTTGAGTATATCATCGCAGCGGAAATCTTCTTCGATAAGTTGAACCCATGCCATTTGCCTTAACCTTACAGGCATTCTGACTGGGAAGCGTCCTAGCTCGCACGATCGTCACCCAAGAACTTTTCATCATATCATGTTCTTTCATACCTGGCCAATTAAATAACTAGTGGCAAGCCAATGAGTACTTTGAATGTACTCGCAAGCAACCCAAGAGTGATAACAAAATAATTATGCAAAGCTCTACTGCTTAATTAGCATTTTTGCGGAAAGCTAGTTTTTCTCATGCAAGTATGATCAACATTTACCAAGGGCATGAATGTGTCTGCAACAAGTACCAGGAGGTTATAGACATCAGCCTCGAGAAAGAGTTATGAACAACTCATGCTCGAGCTCATCGTGACTTACTCATGAATCACATCAACAATATCACCAAACCATGTTGTTTTTCAGAAACATATGGACATAGTCTAAGCAGCACCACCTAACCGTCCTTGACCGTGGACACGGCTATTCGAATAGTTTGACACTCGGCAGAGGTTGCACACTTTACCCACAACATCCTGGGAACTTCCATGTCATCCACGACCCGCGGTACCTCAAGTACCCGGGGTAAGCACCCGATCACTACCTTTCCCTAGCCGTGACTAACAAGAAGTCCACTCGATTGGTAGTAGCCCTCGTGCCCAGCATTGTCACAAAATAAATTCTTTTTGTGGAGCCAGGCTCCCATATTCATCACATATCACAAGCATGGGGCACCAACAGTGTGTCCGGTGCCTTGTAAGAACAGTCATGGCCGCCCTATCTGGCACAACCCCGTCCCGAGAGTGACCACAAATCACTCCCATCACTAGTAATGCGGGCATCCATGTTAGCACGAACTAGGTAATCAATAATGCCCTTTCCCATATAAGGGTAGAGTGGTTGCGCATGTAGGGTTGGGACGGTCAACAAATCTTAAATCTAATCCGTCTCTGTAAACAACACTTTCATCAAGCCTCGGTACACTACCTCTCCACCAACTAGTGACCTAGTTCATCATCATCTCCCAGGAGCATTAGTGGCTCCCACTGGGTTATTTGCAAGTATGTCAAACCACACTTGTTCCTTAGCATGCATGACCCTGACCCATTTTGCTCAGCCAACAAATATATCATATTTCTACAACCCACCAACACAACTCTAAACAAGGATAGAGTCATGAACAATGCAAGTATCAACGGGGTATGCAATGAAGGCAAACCTAGCAGGGGTGCCATTCAAGATATCATGCATTCAACAATCACAGAAAGAAATCCTACCATGATAAAAAAGGGTTCATCATGGGCAAAGGGCTGCTTGCCTGGTTCATCAGAGTCTTCAAATCTTCCGGTCCTTCTCCAAGTACTTCGTCTACTTCGTCAACTAACGCCGGAAACAAACACAATAAGCAACACGACAAGGCAAAAATAAAAGTGCTCTAAAAATGCAAGTTGGATATTTCTAGGATACCTCTGGTCATATTGGGAATGACCAAAGTGAATTCAATGGAATTGGATAAGTGGATATTTCTGAACATTTCAATATGATGGAATAAATGGTTTCAATGGATCTGCAAGTTGTCCACAGAATGTCTTTTTATAAAAAGGAGTAAAAGTACCAATTAAATCAGGCATGATTTTAGAAACATTTAGAAATTGGTTTAACTGAATTTGGAGTCCAACTGGATATTCTATGAATTTTGGAAGCTGATTTAGGGTTATAAATGACCTACTTATTAGATCCAGTGGAAACTAGGTAGAATAAAAATATTCACTATGGCTCATTAAATAGGACTCTATTTATGAAGTCTCCAGAAATTTGAATCAACAAATTGAGACATGAAATGAATTAACTATGGATTTTAGAAGCTCACTTGAAAAGAAAAAGAAGAAGATTTGGGTTATACCTAAACTGTGCACAGGGCGCTGTTCTGCACCGTAGTGCGCTGGGCCGGCCCAGCGGCTTTGCTGCGCGTGTAGAGGAGGTGACGTCGAAGGAAGCTTCACGGTGGGGCGCCTTCATGCCGAGGAGGCGGATCTGGCGGAAGCCGTTTCCACTTAAATGGTCGGGCTCGCCCGCTGGGTCGCAGACATGCGGGGCCCAGCGGCAGGCCGTGTTCAACCTCCCGCGTGCGCTCCGGCGGCGGGGAGTAGCGGCTCCCGCCGATGATTGACGGGGCTACATAGCACCCCCGGTGACATGCTTCCCACCGGCGTGACCAGCATAGAGAGGCACTTCCAGCCACGGGTCACACGCTTGTCGGGGAGGACCTGGTCAAGGAGACCGCCGACCGTGGCGGACGTGGCCGACGGCGATGGCGGGAATGGTGCTCCGGCCGCCGGGAGGAGTAACCGGAGTGTGGGGGAGCTCCACGGGGGCAATGGAGATGCAAAGTAACCCACAGGTGGGGAGGAGGGGGCCCGGACGACGAGAATTTAGGCGGTGGTCGGCAACTCGGCTCCAGCGATGGACGAGGTTGGAAGGCACGGGAGGAGGTGTGGACTGGTCCAGGGGATGCACGGGAGAGAGAGAGCAAAGGGGATCCAGAGGGAGGCCTCGGGAGTCCTCAAATGGTGAGGTCGTGGCTCACCGTGGACGTGGCCTATGGGCACCCGCGGAAATGGCCGCAGTGGCCACGGGAGGAGGCTCGGGGTTGTCTGCGGCGCTCGTGGGCGTGGTCCAAGTCAAGGGAGAAGGAGATAGATAGCTGGGAAGAGGCAGAGCGTTGTGCGTGTGGGCTCGCCATTGGGGCTCTCGGACGGCCCTGGCGCGTGTGCGAGGGGGCAGCAGGAGGGAGAAGGAGGAGGGGGACCAGGCCGTGGCATGTCGCGGACGCCGAGGCACCTCGACTGGCGCGAGGGGGAGGCTCGAGGTGGTCGAGGGAGGCGGTGTCAATGCTCGTGTGCTCTGCCACGCGCTCCAGAGCGTGCAAACGGACAGCATCCGCGGCTTTTTGCGTGCACCCGCGCGTCCACTTGTGTCCAGTGGCTGCAGGAAGAATAAACAAGGGGGGAGGAGGGCCTTGAATGCTCTGGGACCTGGCAGGAGTGAGAGAGAGGTGAGATAATGGGAGAAATGCAGCTCTATAGTGAGGGAAAATGGGGTTTCACCCCCCTCAATCATTGAGCTCTAGTTGGGAGGGAGTTACTTGTCGGATGTTCGGTTCCGGCAGACCCTTAAGGTTCAAACTCCGGGGTGCGCACGAATATCTTTCCCCTACCGACCTACGTCCGATCGCCTCATGAGAATCTAAGCTAAAACGATGAACAGCACAAGGGACGCGAGATTTATACTGGTTCGGTCCACCGTTGTGGTGTAATACCCTACTCCAGTGTGTGGTGTGGTGTATTGCCTCAGGGGCTGATGATGAATAGTAAAAGGGAAGAACAGCCTCGCGAGAGGTGTTCTTGAGCTGGTGCGATGAACTGCTTGGGTGAGTTCGATCGCCTCTTGGATGACGAACCAGATGCCCCTATTCTATGGTGGCTATCCCTATATATAGAGGCCCTGGGCCTCTTCCCAAATATTGAGCGGGAAGGGCGTCAACAACGGCCATTTCAAAGGGGAACATCTAGTACAAGTTATCCTACCTAAAGTTGGTCTTCGGCTGCCAAAGGCACTGGTGATGACGCCATCCTGGGCTCCACGGTGACCTCCATCTTGCCGCTCTGCTGGTCTTGGTCTCGTTGCACTGAAATGGCAACCTTTGCCTGATGCCTCGGTACTCCACGCGTGTGCTTGCCCCCTTTGCACCTAAGAGGAAACAAGGACACTGCGCAGGCCGGTGCCCGCCTGGTCTCGATCGTCATGGCTTGTGTCACGAGCACCTCGCGATGTACCCTGCCTGGATCTATCTGCCTCCTCGTGAGCCTACCTGGCGAGGCCGTTCCTGAGGAAGCCTTGTGTCGTCCACCCCGCGAGGCTTGGCCCCACGCGAGGGTCTTGATTCTTGTGCTGATGAAGATGGGCCGTGCTAGGCCAGAGCCCTAGATTGATTCCGCCAAGGTTCCGCCTCGTGGCGGCGGAGTTTCGCCCCGTAAGCTTGCCCATGAATTTTTCCAGGACAAAACCCTTCATATAGCAGGAGATGGACGCCGGAGGCCCACAAGGGGGCCCAGGAGATAGGGGGCCGCGCCCTACGGGGGGGCGCCCCCCTGTCTCCTGGACAGGGTGTGGGCCCCCTGGCCTATTTCTTTTGCTCATAATTTCTTATAAAATCCAAAAAGTTGTTTCATGGAGTTTCAAGATTTTTGGAGTTGTGCAGAATTGGTTTCCGATGTTTGCTCCTTTTCCAGCCAGAATTCTAGCTGCCGGCATTCCCCCTCTTCATGGTAAGCCTTGTAAAATAAGAGAGAATAGCCATAAGTATTGAGATATAATGTGTAATAACAGCCCATAATGGAATAAATATTGATATAAAAGCATGATGCAAAATGGACGTATCACGCAGCATTGAAGGATGCTTCAACTGTCAAGGGCCCCTGCGAGAAGCTAGAGGGCGAGCTGGAAGGGCTGCATGATGAGCTCTCCAAGGAGGTTCACGGCCACCAGGTGAAGGAGGAGGAGATGAAGGCTCGGGAGGCTGCTATCAAGGAGCGCGACACCGAACTCTTGGCCGACCGCGACCGGCTGAAGATGCTGGAGCTGGCGCTGAAGGCGGAGAGGGTCGAACTGGATGCTGAGGTGAAGGTCCTGGCCGAGGACCGCGCGGCCTTCGCGCGCTATGAGGAGAGGGCTCGCATAGAGCTGAAAACGCTCTATGACGGGGGCCTGGAGAAACCGCTGGCCGGAGCCAAGGAAGGCCCCGCTAAGCTGGTTCCCTTCCTCATCGAGGCGCTTGAAGAAGTCGTGATCGCCATCGGCCCCATGGCTGAAGTCGAGGCTCGCGTCCTTTCCTCCGCAGGGCTGGCGCGGATCCTCAGCCACGTCTACCTCCGCAACCCCGACGCCAACCTTGACGACCTGCTGGAGCCCGTGGACGCCAAGCGCTCCGCCGCTGCTGCCGAAGCTGTCAAGGGTCGAGCGGAGGCCTTGTTGTCGAAGTTCCGCGCCTTCAACACCGCGCCCAAGCGAGGCGCTATCGGCTCCGCAGCTCCAGGGGGTGGGGCTGACAAGCGCGACTCCGCCACGAGCGGTGGCGTGGCCCAGGGGTGATCTTCTCGCGGCCTTTTCCCTGCTTTTATTCCTACAACATGCACCATGCCTCGTGGAGGCGTTTAAATTTGTGTCTGGTATTGTGAGAACAATCTATGGTCTGTAATATTTGCTTCTGGATTTGCTAGATTTTGCGATTTCCTTCCTATTTGCTTGTGTTCTACGTTGGCAGGGCCCGGCCCCGCGCATACCTCAGCCGCCATTAGCCCCGACCGGATTACTAGGACGGGACGAAGGAGTGAGGGGCTACGTGACAAGTTAGGCTCCTAAGTCGCGATGCTGAGGAGTCCCCCTTGACGCGCAAATAGCAAACAGGGAGGCGGTGGAAGAGAGGATTTGTCGTTCTACGTCGACAGGGCCGAGCCTCGCGCATACCTCAACTGCCGTTAGCCTTTCAGAACTAAGGAGTGAGGGGCTATGTTACCAGTTAGGCTCTTGAGTCACGATGCTCAGGAGTCCCCCTTGACGCCCAAACGGGTCTTCGTACCTTGGGTCCACTCGGGGAGGGGCGTGCGACGACCAGGTCCGAGGGACCTGGCTCGGTGGCGTGTTCTCGGGAGTGGCCCGGGCGCAGCCCCCGTGCCCAGCCCCCTCGCATGGCGCTCCCGAGGGGAGGCGTTGCGATGAGGCCAGACACTAAGCTCTGGGCTCCCTGAGGTTGACACAGCCTTGGGCTTCCCTTAGTTGTTTATCACCAGCGCGGAGCATAGCACTTCCGTATGTGCACGGGCATAGCCGCTCCTCGGCAGTGTCATCAGCCAGCACGGAGCATGGTGCTTCCACTGGTGCGTGGGAGTGGGGCTCCCCTTCGGGAGGAGCCCCCGAGGCATGTACGGCCCCGCCCTGACACGTGGCCGGCACAGTAGGGCTAGGAGAGGTGTATCTGGGCACCCATGAGCCAGTACGGGACTCACGGGGCCCTACCTCGAGGCGGGTTGCGCCTGGCTCTGGGCCTTTGTCGGTGGTACGTCCCTGCAAGGTGGTTAAAATGCAAATTCTCTACGTCCTCAGGTCCCGGCCCTCGAGCAAGCTCAGCCGCCGCCGGTATGCCAGGTCGCGATGTCGTGGACAAGGCCAGGTGGTGAGGGCTGGAGAGCCAGTAAGAGCTCCTGAGTCGCGATGCTCAGGCGCCCCCCTTTTAACGTGCAAGCGCTTTGCATGATAGAGGAGAGGCCCATGGTAGGTAGCAGACGATAATCATAAGCAGGTTCAGCATGAAGAAGCAAATCAACTTAGATAGGTGCGGGGTAAGGCGAACACCATTGGGTCAGGCCCAAGCGGCTTCGGGATGATGCAGCCCGAGGGGCGCCCCCAACAAGGTAAGCTAAAGACGAAAGCAAAATGGATACATGCCGCAGGGACAGACCCACACGACCTAGGAATGATGCAGCCCTGAGGGCGCTCCCAGCTGAAATGAAACTTGAAAGAAGTCACCTGATACCATTGTAGAGCGAGTGTCGGAGCAGCTGACGATGCGAGGCGAAGAAGCCAATCCTCACGAGCCCTCGGGGCCCCGAGCCTCGAGAGGCTCAGGAGGTTCGGGCGGCTCGGCGAGGTCCATCTCCATTTCCTCCAGCAGCGCATGATGCTTGGCCACCTGAGCTTCCAGAATGCTTCTCATCAGGCGCTGGTGGGCTACAGCCATGTTCGGCAGGCCGAAAGGCATGCGAACGTAGCTGTGCGGTGGACCCGCGCAACGCCCCATGCGTGAAGGACAGAAGCACTCCTGAGATGCGACTCGATAGAGCCCTGGGTAGTCGATGCAGATGCGCGGCCCGTTATCCTCGCCTGGATGGGGACCTACGCTGGGCAGGCGGTGGTTGCCGTGCATGACTCTCGATTCCTGCAACTCCTGAGAGACCTTGGTGATGAACTCCTGAGGGTTGGGCCCTCCTTGCCTCACGCCTTCCTGAGGGAAACGTGCCGTGAAGCGTGCCTCCAAGTGGTGCCCGAGCGCCTCCCTCGTGACCTTGGCAAAGTCAGTGGCTCCCCAGGAAAGAGCCCCCGAGCCTTGCCCGAGGAGGGCACCGGGCGCGCCTTCCTATGCGATGGAGGGTGGCACCCCTTGGATGGGCGCATGTCCGGATGTGGCGCCTCCGGAGGATCTTGCCTCCTGAGGCCCTGAAAGAGGAGATGTCTTCTTCTTCTTGGGATCTGCTTCAAGAAGATTTCCATTCTTGCTGTCTGGGTCCTTGATTGATGCGGATTGGAAGGCGCGCTCGAGGGAGCACACCGCATCCTTCTCTTCACAGGGGACCGTGATGACCCTGCCACTTCGTGGCATCTTGAGGACGTTGCTGTCAGGACCCCGATTCTGAGTCACACAGATCAGGCATGTAACACATCATATCACTTTGCGGCCTCACGCACGGTATTCCCACGGGTGCCAACTTACCTGGCCCGAGACCGTTTGCGCCTTTTGGCTCACGTATATGATACTGTCGCTAGCGTCCATATGACAAAGAACCCGGGATGACATGGCTAGTCGTGAACCCAAAGTGGCACTAACTTACAGGGACATGCATACATGACCCAACAACGAACATGTCGGTCATCAGCGAGTGAATCCAGGCTATAGCACTAGGCTAGCAGGACTCCGGTGAACCAGGATGTAGCGGGCTAACAAGACTCCGGAATTCATCACGTGACATTTCCCTGAGGGGACAGACACAGGAATGAAGAAGGACACATGCCGGCCAGCCTAAGTGTTCCGGAGCAGTAGCAAGCTACCATGGCTCAGTGGAAACACTAGGAGACATTTCCCGGTAAGAGAGGCTACTAAGGATAAACAACTAGACAGTCAGATCCCACACATACCAAGAATTTCAATAACATGCACACAATATGCTCGATATGTGCAAATACAACATGGCATCACAACATGCCTCTACAACTCAAGTATTTTATTCAATAGGCTCCGAGGAGCGAGATATTACAAGCATGAGTCTCATGACTCAACATTGAGAGCAAACAAGTCAAGCACAAATGGAAGCTTAACATGTCTGAGTATAGACATCTACAAAAGAAAAAGGCTGAGAAGCCTAACTGTCTATCAGATCCTGCCGAGGGCACAAGATCGTAGCTGAGGTAACAAGCTAAACATCGAAGTCCACGTGGAACTACTAGCGAGACTGAAGTCTCTCTGCAAAAACATAAATTAAGCAACGTGAGTACAAATGTACCCAGCAAGACTTACATCAGATCTAACTACATATGCATCGTTATCAACAAGGGGATGGTGGGGTTTAACTGCAGCAAGCCAGCTTTGACTCAGTGGCTAACCTGAACTATGACTACAAGTAACTCTTTTGAGGTGGCGCACACGAGTCCACATATTCACCATATCAATACACCACTATGGATCCGCTCCCGTCTCCCTACGAGAACGCCATCCATAGCACTCACGCTTATCTTGCGTATTTTAGAGTATCCACTTTCACTTGTCTATGAACTGTACAGGCGACCCAGAAGTCCTTTACCGCGGACACGGCTATTGGAATAGATCATATTAACCCTGCAGGGGTGTACTTCTTCACACACGCTCTCACCACTTACCGCCGTTTACACGACATGTACTCGGCAACCTTCAAGTGGAAGCCCAGCGAGGGTGTCGGCCACGACCTGACTAAGAACACAAGTCTCTCATCCAGGTTTATCGCCTATTCGGGTTCCATCCGCAAGGAGATTCGGCCGGGGTGTCGCTCACGGCCCCAAACGATGTGAGCAGGGTTCCCAAGCCCACCATCCGGGTGCCACTTGGTACACCGTGCCACCGTGCCTAGTCTATCCCAAGCCCACCTGTACCGGGTGCCACTTGGTAGACTACTACCACTACCTACAAACACCAGAAACTAGTTGCAACTCCTGGACAGAGATCAAGTTGATTAATAAGCCGAGAGGGGCCGAGTTACCGGAACCCAATGTGTGGTAGTAACTGTTCATGGATCACAAACACAGAACTCAGTTCCTGAGGACGGCTGCAATGAGACAACCCACCATGTACTCCTACATGGCCTCTCACCACTACCTTTACCAAATCGTGTTCACACACTTAGCTCTCAACAGTAGGACATGTTCACACACCTCTGATTCACCCCCGATGAATCAGACCTGACTCAACTCTAAGCAGTAGCAGGAATGACAAACAAGCATGAATGAGTAGGCACAACAGGGCTCAAACAACTCCTACTCATGCTAGTGGGTTTCATCTATTTACTGTGGCAATGACAGGTCATGCAAAGGATAAAGGGGTTCAGCTACCGCAGCAAGTAATAGATGAATCAATGTTGTCCTAATGCAGTAAAAGAGAGCAGGAGAGAGAGAGTAGGATTGTATAGGAATGAACAAGGGGGTTTCGCTTGCCTGGCACTTCTGATGATAATATAGTTCTTCATCGGTGTCATCGATCACATCGTCGGTACACGTCTACTGAGAGGGGACAAGCACCGACAAACAAAGAAGAAACACAATCAATGCAATGCAACAGTATGATGCATGAATGTGACATGGCAATATGTTGTGGTTTGTGCTAATGCAACTCAAACCAGATTAAATGAAGTTGGTTTGAATCCAAGATTCAAATTCAAACTCCACATGTGGTTATTTAAATGCCATTTAATTGAATTGTCCTAAACAGTAGTCGTAAGTTGTTCTAACATGCATGAAAATGGTACAGATGGATAGATTGGATTTTTTGATCATTTTTCATATATAATTTATCTCATTTGGAGTTACGGTAGAATTTATATGAATTTTTGTAGTTTTGGATATATTCTGGAATTTTCTGAATAAAAATAAATCCAGAAAATGGTTAACTGCATCAGCATTGCATCACTGTGACGTCAGCAGGTCAACTGCGGTTGACCAGGTCAAACCTGACGTGTGGGGTCCACACGTCAGTGACATAGTTATATAACAGGATTAATTAAATTTAACTAATCAAATTAGCAGGCACTAGGCCCACTGTTAGTGTCAGCAGGGGGGGTAATTAGTCCTAAACTAAACTAGTCAAGGGCGGGGGCCACATGTCAGACGACCTGCGGTGGTCAAACCCCTGGTCAAAACGGTCAACGCCACCGGCGGCTTGACGCCGGCGACTGCAAACGCGGTGAAGCGCTGTGGGGTTGCTCCTCCGGTGACTAAAAGCGAGGCGGAGAGCACCAGGGGGAAGCCCTTGCTCACCCGCATCCAGGGGAGCACGCGGCTGGGCGTGGGGTGGCCGGAGCTCACCGGAATGGAGCTCGCGGCGGCGCCGGAGTTCGGGCGGTGATGGTTACGGCGATGCAGCATGCGGCAGGAGCAGCGGAAGGGTGTGTTAGGATCCTGGGGGCATACTGAGCACGATTACGCGCTCAGACAGGAGCTTCACCGGCTGCAACGACGGCGGCGGCATGGCCGGCGGCGATGAGCTCTCGGGCTCGGCGACATACGCGGCTAGGGAGCGCTATCGAGTGCTGTAATAGGGGTAAACGGATCATGAGCTCACAGTGGTAACGTCGAGATGGTCAATGAGCTCGGGGAAGCGACAACGGCGACGAATCGACGATGACGGCCTTCGGTGCCCGAGGAAGAAGAAGATGATGGCGCCGGCATTGCAGGGCGTCCGGTGATGCTTGGCTCGGCGAGGATGAAGCTGGCGACGATACGGATCTCGGGGACGCGGAGAGGGAGCGAGGGAGTGGCTGGCTGCGGTGTTTCTCAGCGGAGTGGCCATGGCGGCTTCGGCCATGAGGGGAAAAGAACAGGGGAGTGAGAGGGAGAGAGTAGGGAGGCAAGGGAGTGGCCGAGGGGGGTGTGCTGGCCGTTTCCCAGGCACGAGAACAGGGCGAGGGGGAAGCAGGAGGTGGAGCTCGGGCGCGCACGCGTCGACACGCCTCTGCCTACTGGCAGAGGTTGAAGACGGTGGGGAGTTGGGCTGGGCCTCAGCCACAGTGTTGGGCCAGGTGGGGCGCTAGGTGGGCTGCAGGTAAGTCCAGGTAAACCTTTCTATCTCTCTCTCCTTTTGTTAATGTTTTCTATTTTCTGTCTTTGTTTTTTTGGATTTAGTAAAATACTAAATCACTTTATAAAATCCTAAAATAAATTGTGGGCACATACTGGATTATTCCCAACAGCCCTCAATTATTCTCAGAATTTATTAGAGCATTTAAAATATTTATAGAATTTAAATGCCCCAATTCATATATAATATGAGTTAATTCAAAAATCCATAAATGGCCAAGAAATATTCTCATCATTTTTGGCAGAGTTTTTCACCTTTATCAAAAATCATGAACATTTCCAAAGGCATTTTGGGTTCATTGAAGATTATTTTAGGTTGAACCTATTTGATTTGATCTGGTGTTAGGGTTTGAACAATCCCCATTTCAACTTAAATAAAATTTAAACATGATGCAAAAGGATGCAACACCAGGAAGTACCAGAAGCTAGGGATGTGACAACTCACCCCCACTAAATAAGAATCTCGTCTCGAGATTCAAACGTAGAGTAAGATGAAGGGGAACACAACTAACGCAATCATCATGACCCAGGTTGCACTTCAAATGAACGTTGATTCAATCACCATCTTGTCTCGTCGTCTTGCTCTGAGAACTCAAGCCAACATGACAAAGAGAGGATAGGGAAAAAGTCTAAAAGGATCGATCTTATTAAAGGTCGAATAACTTAGGATCAACTCAGGGAATGAGACATAGCAACATCTCTCAAGCCGAGATACGAAGCACACATCTAGAGGGATGGAGTGGAACAGATGACGAGGGTTCACTAGGTAGACAACAATTCCACACTTAAGAAGGTGGTGAACGTTTGTCAACGTAGCGAGGAGTTGAGTTACCATGATACCATAACGGGGCACCTTAGGGAAGGTGACTCGTGGAATCATCCCTTAAGTGGCAAAAAGAATTACCTTTGAAATAGAGATCATTGAAACTCTTTATACCAGTCTAGGGAAAATCACAATTGATCGTCTGAAGGAATTTGAAGGAATGGCATACTCAGTTTGGAAAGGAAACTAGAGTTATAAGACAACTGGCAAACGGAAGGCACATCCCGATTGATACCGGGAATATAACCTAGTGTGTGAGCATGCTCTCAAGAACTTGAGCATTTCCATATTCATCAAGGTTTTACCAACATCCGTGTCAAGGATCCTAGCAACACAACATACCACCATGATGAATAGTCATGGACAATGCAGATGCAAATGAAGATACCACCTTCTCAGATTTCACCTTAGCGAGGCCAAGGAAACAGAATCTGGATAATCGACCGAGAGACATTTAGCACTCCGCTTCTAATGTTCCCGTTGATGTGCTAGTGTATCCCATTCATATGGTTTGATATCTAGCACATCAAGTAAAGGTCGGACTTCGGGAACACAAAAATCCATAAGGAACAACTAGGGAGTAAATCCTATGAAATCCTTATGGGGAGGTGGCCAACTTCTTCAATCAAGATACTACAATAATAGGTCTTCCCGCTGGGTGTGTTGGCCACGACATCCACTTTACCGGTTTTCGAGGGACCGATATTATAGTTCTTGGGAAATGTTCCAACCATCATATCTGCCTGAGATTCAGATCTGGTTGGTGTCAGGATATTCCAGACTCATCGAGTCTAGGAAGAAAATGAAAGTTTGCAACACAAATCGACGAGATGACGTTGCGAGATTCTCGAGAAATGAACTATGATAGCAAGCTCCAAAACATGAGCTGGTTCTGCTACACACGTGTGAACACGCTGTCCCAGACAAACATGATCACATGGTAGTCTTACAATAAAACACTACCGAGTTCCGGTGGGGATCCATCAACAAGGATATCGAAGTCTTGTGCATGAACTAGTATTCGCACATCAACTCCTTTTCCTTGAACAATTCAATCAGTGGTTTGGTGTGCTAGGGACACATATAGAATGGAGGTAGCGAGCCTATCAAACCATAGCATACTTCGCACAAGCATGACTGACTTGAGATGGTTCCAGAGGAGGCAACATTGACTTTCTTGGATTCATGGCGGCAACTTGCACCAAATGCACATGAATTATAGGAAGTCACTTCTTTCATCCGAGCATATGCTTCATGCACGAGACATGAAGATAATGCTTATAAAAGTTTCCAACACTATCTTAAGATTCAACAAAATCATGGAAAAGATAAGGATGTTGTCGATGGGCTCAACAACAACTCATCTAGGATCCCATACAATGGAATTCCACAATCATGTGAACAAGATGATAGCATTGGTCAGACTCAAACATATAATGGTGTATGCTCAAGGGGTCAACCACGAGTAAGACAACACTACGAATATCGTTGGTTCTAATTTGATTTGATGATAGCCCATACTCAAATCAAAGTTTTGACAAGACAATAGATCCAACAACTGATCACGGGGATCAGTCGATGAAGATACCATCTTTCTTCAACACACACACACTCACACTCAAGGATATCCCTTAGTGACGAACAAAGTCGTACCAGCTTCCATCTTCCAACTCTCCAAGTTGTTGTTTAGCTTAACCAACTAGCTCGGGGTATCCAACACAGAATCTTGGAGAATGGGTGGTTTGGAAGAAAACCAACAAGGTCATGAACTCAACATAGCGGTCAGGTGAAACCTGGTCATACTTCCGAGAAGATATTCAGAAAATCACGTACCACCGATATGTTGCTAAGCTCGAGAACAATCTTGCTTTTCAGGGCAAGATAATATGACTGAATAAGCAAGGACTGACACTATCCTAACTCATTGATCGAAAAGTGCACCGGGAATAAGGACTAGGTAGCACGATCAACCTTAGGGCGATGATTCAAAAATCAACACGCTAAGAATGAAATTATTGTCCATTAACTACCAAGCAACGGAGTTGCTAGGAGTATTGATGTCGCGCATCACGGTACACTTGTCGGCATTCCAGTTACAATAACACGGGAACCGAGGAATGAACAATGATGGCGAGAAGTATCACTACGTCAAGAATTCACAAGAGATGGTGCAATTCTCATGACACTCTGGACATAAAGATGGTAACACTCCAAGGTAGAACAGAACAAAAACTGGATTAGTATTTTGATCTGCGGAGTATGACTACTTTGACCCAATCCTAGATATGGATGAGGTACTGGAGTTCATTTCTCCTAGTCATTCTGGAATAGAATGATTTGACGGACCATAGAAAAAAACAGGCATCGATAACACGAATGCATAACTACTCCTGACTATCAATGGACAGGCGAGGGCTAGAAGACAACTAAAGAGGGACAACTCAAAGGAACATATGATTTTCTGAGTTGTGGGTGCATAGATTAACATGTCGAACGAGTTCAACATATTTCTTCCGGATAACCCATGCAGAAAGGTAGGACTGGCAGGGTCACAACATAGAATCGAGAACTCATCAAGAGCACTCTGGTTGTGATCTTTTGGTTTGACAAGGAACTACTGCCATAAGTAGTTCATGGTATTTGGAAGAACGATATACCACAAACCTCGAGGACTAATGCAAAGGTTACTAATAACCTAAAGGAACTAGCAACACTATCAACATGAAGTAAGTAGGGTGAATCTTGGTTCGGAAACCCAGGAATAGAATACCTACCAACTAAATGGCATCATGGGATGCTATTGAGAATAATGGCCAGAATCATCACACCGGGACACAAAACATGGCTAGATTACTAGGTAATACTCCAAGACACCTAGGGCCATAATAATAATTCCAACATATATACCGAGGCAATGAAGTACCTCAACACACTAGTTCGTGTGGTTAATCTGGCCAAAGGAACACCGGATCGGTAAGAAGGGATTTGCAAATGCATCAGACTATTTAGAAACCTCGGATGACTCGGACAGCATAACGGCTGTAAACGCTCAAAAAGATTTGAGGAATCCTACAAAATGGTGGCATAACCACTCGATCATCACAATATCAAGATTTCGAGATCAACAGTTAACATACGGAAGTAGTAGGAGCTGAACTGAGGCTTAAATCCAACAATCTTATAAGTCTACGGATTAGCAACACGTGATCCTGATCGAAAGAGGAGATAGCCTAGTTCCTTAACCCCGTAGGAAAGGTAAGATGACTCAGATCAGAGGGCATAAGGTATAAGGAGTAAAAAGAGCCTTACGTTCCATCCCACAATCAATTCCCTTATATAACTAAATAATTTCTATACTCAACTTCGACCAGTTTGGCTTGGTAATCCTACAGGCAGTCAAGCTATGATACCAAAGCTGTCAGGACCCAGATTCTAAGTCACACAGATCAGGCATGTAACACATCATATCACTTTGCGGCCTCACGCACGGTATTCCCACGGGTGCCACCTTACCTGGCCCGAGAGCGTTTGCGCCTTTTGGCTCACGTATATGATAGTGTCACTAGCGTCCATATGACAAAGAACCCGGGCTGACATGGCTAGTCGTGAACCCAAAGTGGCACTAACTTACACGGACAGGCATACATGACCCAACAACGAACGTGTCGATCATCAGCGAGTGAATCCAGGCTGTAGCACTGGGCTAGCAGGACTCCGGTGAACCGGGCTGTAGTGGGCTAACAGGACTCCGGAATTCATCGCGTGACATTTCCCCGAGGGCACAGACACAGGAACGAAGAAGGACACATGCCGGCCAGCCTAAGTGTTCCGAAGCAGTAGCAAGCTACCATGGCTCAGTGGAAACACTAGGAGACATTTCCCGGTAAGAGAGGCTACTAAGGATAAACAACTAGATAGTCAGATCCCACACATACCAAGCATTTCAATAACATGCACACAATATGCTCGATATGTGCAAATACAACATGGCATCACAACATGAATCTACAACTCAAGTATTTTATTCAATAGGCTCCGAGGAGCGAGATATTACAAGCATGAGTCTCATGACTCAACATTGAGAGCAAACAAGTCAAGCACAAATGGAAGCTTAACATGTCTGAGTACAGACATCTACAAAAGAAAAAGGCTGAGAAGCCTGACTGTCTATCAGATCCTGCCGAGGGCACAAGATCGTAGCTGAGGTAACAAGCTAAACGTCGAAGTCCACGTGGAACTACTAGCGAGACCGAAGTCTCTCTGCAAAAACATAAATTAAGCAACGTGAGTACAAATGTACCCTACAAGACTTACATCAGATCTAACTACATATGCATCGTTATCAACAAGGGGATGGTGGGGTTTAACTGCAGCAAGCCAGCTTTGACTCAATGGCTAACCTGAACTACGACTACAAGTAACTCTTTTGAGGTGGCGCACACGAGTCCACATATTCACCATATCAATACACCACTATGGATCCGCTCCCGTCTCCCTACGAGAACGCCATCCATAGCACTCACGCTTATCTTGCGTATTTTAGAGTATCCACTTTCACTTGTCTATGAACTGTACAGGCGACCCAGAAGTCCTTTACCGCGGACACGGCTATTGGAATAGATCATATTAACCCTGCGGGGGTGCACTTCTTCACACATGCTCTCACCACTTACCGCCGTTTACACGACATGTACTCGGCAACCTTCAAGTGGAAGCCCAGCGAGGGTGTCGTCCACGACCTGACTAACCACACAAGTCTCTCATCCAGGTTTATCGCCTATTCGGGTTCCATCCGCAAGGAGATCCGGCCGGGGTGTCGCTCACGGCCCCAAACGATGTGAGCAGGGTTCCCAAGCCCACCATCCGGGTGCCACTTGGTACACCGTGCCACCATGCCTAGTCTGTCCCAAGCCCACCTATACCGGGTGCCACTTGGTAGACTACTAGCACTACCTACAAACACCAGAAACTAGTTGCAACTCCTGGACAGAGATCAAGTTGATTAATAAGCCGAGAGGGGCCGAGTTATCGGAACCCAATGTGTGGTAGTAACTGTTCATGGATCACAAACACAGAACTCAGTTCCTGAGGACGGCTGCAATGAGACAACCCACCATGTACTCCTACATGGCCTCTCACCGCTACCTTTACCAAATCGTGTTCACACACTTAGCTCTCAACAGTAGGACATGTTCACACACCTCTGATTCATCCCCGATGAATCAGACCTGACTCAACTCTAAGCAGTAGCAGGCATGACAAACAAGCATGAATGAGTAGGCACAACAGGGCTCAAACAACTCCTACTCATGCTAGTGGGTTTCATCTATTTACTGTGGCAATGACAGGTCATGCAAAGGATAAAGGGGTTCAGCTACCGCAGCAAGTAACAGATGAATCGGTGTTGTCCTAATGCAGTAAAAGAGAGCAGGAGCGAGAGAGTAGGATTGTATCGTAATGAACAAGGGGGTTTTGCTTGCCTGGCACTTCTGAAGATAATATAGTTCTTCATCGGTGTCATCGATCACATTGTCGGTACACGTCTACTGAGAGGGGACAAGCGCCGACAAACAAAGAAGAAACACAATCAATGCAATGCAACACTATGATGCATGAATGTGACATGGCAATATGCTGTGGTTTGTGCTAATGCAACTAAAACCAGATTAAATGAAGTTGGTTTGAATCCAAGATTCAAATTCAAACTCCACATGTGGTTATTTAAATGCCATTTAATTGAATTGTCCTAAACAATAGTCGTAAGTTGTTCTAACATGCATGAAAATGGTACGGATGGATAGATTGGATTTTTCTGATCATTTTTCATATATAATTTATCTCATTTGGAGTTATGGTTGAATTTATATGAATTTTTGAAGTTTTGGATATATTCTGGAATTTTCTGAATAAAACTAAATCCAGAAAATGGTTAACTGCATCAGCATTGCATCACTGTGATGTCAGCAGGTCAACTGCGGTTGACCGGGTCAAACCTGACGTGTGGGGTCCACACGTCAGTGACATAGTTATATAACATGATTAATTAAATTTAACTAACCAAATTAGCAGGCACTAGGCCCACTGTTAGTGTCAGTAGGGGGGGTAATTAGTCCTAAACTAAACTGGTCAGGGGCGGGGCCCACATGTCAGATGACCTGGGGTGGTCAAAGCCCCGGTCAAAATGGTCAACACCACCGGCGGCTTGACGCCGGCGACGGCAAACACGGCGAAGCGCTGCGGGGTTGCTCCTCCGGTGACTAAAAGCGAGGGGGAAGCCCTTGCTCACCCGCATCCAGGGGAGCACGCTGCTGGGCGTGGGTGGCCGGAGCTCACCGGAATGGAGCTCGCGGCGGATCCGGAGTTCGGGCGGTAATGGTTACGGCGATGCAGCATGCGGCAGGAGCAGCGGAAGGGTGTGTTAGGATCCTGGGGGCATACTGAGCACGATTACGCTCTCAGACAGGAGCTTCAGCGGCTGCAACAACGGCGGCGGCATGGCCGGCGGCGATGAACTCTCGGGCTCGGCGACATACGCGGCTAGGGAGCACTATCGAGTGCGGTAATAGGGGTAAACGGATGATGAGCTCACAGTGGTCACGTCGAGATGGTCAACGAGCTCGGGAAAGCGACGACGGCGACGAATCAACGATGACGGCCTTCGGTGCCCGAGGAAGAAGAAGATGATGGCGCCGGCATTGCAGGGCGTCCGGTGATGCTTGGCTCGGCGAGGTTGAAGCTGGCGACGATGCGGATCTCGGGGACGCGGAGAGGGAGCGAGGGAGTGGCTGGCCGCGGTGTTTCTCAGCGGAGTGGCCATGGCGGCTTCGGCCATGAGGGGAAAAGAACAGGGGAGTGAGAGGGAGAGAGCAGGGAGGCAAGCGAGCGGCCGAGGGGGGTGTGCTGGCCGTTTCCCAGGCACGAGAACAGGGCGAGGGGGAAGCAGGAGGTGGAAGCAGGAGGTGGAGCTCGGGCGCGCGCGCGTCGACACGCCTCTGCCTACTGGCAGAGGTTGAAGACGGTGGGGAGTTGGGCTGGGCCTCAGCCACAGTGTTGGGCCAAGTGGGGCGCTAGGTGGGCTGCAGGTAAGTCCAGGTAAACCTTTCTCTCTTTCTCCTTTTATTAATGTTTTCTATTTTCTGTCTTTGTTTTTTTTGGATTTAGTAAAATACTAAATCACTTTATAAAATCCTGAAATAAATTGTGGGCACATACTGGATTATTCCCAACAACCCTCAACTATTCTCAGAATTTATTAGAGCATTTAAAATATTTATAGAATTTAAATGCCCCAATTCAAATATAATATGAGTTAATTCAAAAATCCATAAATGGCCAAGAAATATGCTCATCATTTTTGGCAGAGGTTTTCACCTTTATCAAAAATCATGAACATTTCCAAAGGCATTTTGGGTTCATTGAAGATTATTTTAGGTTGAACCTATTTGATTTGATCTGGTGCTAGGGTTTGAACAATCCCCATTTCAACTTAAATAAAATTTAAACATGATGCAAAAGGATGCAACACCAGGAAGTACCAGAAGCTAGGGATGTGACAGTTGTAGCCATGGTGAGTCACTGCCATGAACTTGGCCAGGGCTGGATACCCGAGGATGGCATTGTATGGCAGGCGAATGTGGGCGACGTCGAAGTCAATGAGCTCAGTGCGGTAGTTGTTGCGCTGTCCAAAGGTGACGGGGAGGCGGACCTGCCCTATCGGGACAGTGGAACCATCAGTGACTCCGGAGAAGGGCTTGGTTGGCTGAAGCTGATCGTATGGCACTTGAAGATTGTTGAACGTCTCGACGGACAAGACGTTGAGCCCTGCCCCGCCGTCGATGAGGGTCCTGGTAACTTGCACATTGCTGATGACTGGGGAGCAGAGCATCGGGAGGACACCGGCCGTTGCCGCGCACTTGAGCTGATCCGCTGAGCTGAACGTGATGGCGCACACGGACCACCTGAGAGGGCGCGTGGCCTCAAGCTTGGGGAGGACTGCATTCACCTCGCGAGAAAACTCCTTGAAGATGCGCTGAGAGGCTAGGGCCTGAGCGCCGACCAAGATGCAGGCGATTGCACGCGGCTCCTGGAAGCCCCCAGCCCCCTCGTCCTGATGATGGTCTTCATTCCTTCTTGGTGGTGGTGGCAAAGGAGGAAGTCCTGCGTTGCCTTGCGGGCGATCCTCAGGAGGTTGATCCCTCCAAGCTCCCTCGCGAGGCTGGTCCTGCCAGCGGTCCTCGCGAGGCCGGTCACGCCACCCTTGGCGGGAGCCAGGGTCATCCCATCGTCCTCCACCTCTTGCTCTGCCTCGGCCGTAGCCCTGATCATTGCGCTCAGGGCGTCGACCGACCCGGCCTTCTCGCACGGCCCTGAGCTCTTGGAATTCGTTGGTGTTGTGGGTATGGAGATCGTGGTACACACAGTACGGGCTGCCCTTGAACGACTTCGGCTGGTCCCTGCCATGCTTTGTGTCCGGCTCTACTACAAGCACAACTGCCCCCTTGCGCTTCACATCCTTGGCCTTGGCTTTCTTCTCTTCAGGGTCTGCTGCTGGGAGCTCGAGAAGAGAGAGGCGTCCCTCCTCAGCCCTTGCGCACTTGGTCGCCAGGTTGAACAGCTCCAGAGACGTACACAGATCTTCGTGGATCGCCAGCTCCTCCTTCATCTTGACGTCGCGGACGCCATCAGAGAACGCTGAGATGATGGCCTCCTCGGTCACCCTGGGAATCTTGAGGCGAGCATTGTTGAAGCGCTGGATGTACTTCTGCAAGGTGTCTCCAGGCTGCTGCTTGATGCGGCGCAGGTCACCCACGGCCGGCGGACGGTCGCGCGTGCCCTGTAAGTTGGCGATGAAGCGAGTGCACATCTCGTCCCAGGAGGAGATCGTGCCAGGGGCCAGGTTCAGGAGCCATGTGCGGGCGCTGTCCTTGAGTGCCATGGGAAACTAGTTCGCCATGACCTTTCCGTTTCCGTTGGCGGCTTCGATCCCCACCTCGTAGAGCTGTAAGAACTCCGTGGGGTCTGCAGTGTCGTCATAGTGAGGAGGCAGGTCAGGCTTGAACTTGCCCGGCCAGGCGACACTGTGTAGCTCGGTGGTGAAAGCATGGTAGCCTACGGTGACCACCGGATCTCTCTGCTGATGCGGGGCTTGCTCCTGGAGATTCCCACGTGCCGCTGCCTGGAGCAGCGTGGGGTCTTGACGTGCTGGCGCAGGGATGCGGTCATGGCGCACCAGTGCCAGGAGCACACGTGCCCCTTCTTGGGGATGAGGGGTTTCTTGGCAGCTCCTTTCTTGTCGCGGGGGCGCTGGACGCGGTGGATCTCGTCCTGGGGCCACGCGCCTTGGAGCCAAGAAGCTGTCTTGGGGAGGAGGTGGCGGAGGCGCCACCTGATCTGCGCCTCCTGCGGAGGACGGAGGGCGAGGCAGCGAGAGGGACGGCACGGGGGAGCCCCCTGCGATGCTGACGAGCTCGGTGATGCGGGCGATCCATTCCTCGTAGAGGTCATCGACCGAACGGTAGTGCAGGAGCTCACGCGCCAAGAGCAACGCGGCGTGCGCGTCCGTGGGGGCGCGACGGCCGTGGGACGACGAACCAGCTAGAGTCAGCGATGGGGTGGCGGTGTGGCCTTCCCGCCGCACCGAAGGATGCAGCGACGAGGCCTGCTGCTCATTCCCTGCCGGGCCGGTGGCGGCGTTGGCGGCAGGCGACGCGGGCGGCGAGAGCAGCCCAACGCTCGGCGCGAGCTCTACGAGCGTCAGCCATGGGCACGACGGAAGATCGAACACGAAACGGCGGAAGAAAGATTCCGGCGCACCCCTACCTGGCATGCCAAATGTCGGATGTTGGGTTCCGGCAGACCCTTAAGGTTCGAACTCTAGGGTGCGCACGAAGATCTTTCCCCTACTGGCGTACGTCTGATCGCCTCGTGAGAATCTAAGCTAAAACGATGAACAACACAAGGGACGCGAGATTTATACTGGTTCGGGACACCGTTGTGGTGTAATACCCTACTCCAGTGTGTGGTTTGGTAGATTGCCTCAGGGGCTGATGATGAATAGTACAAGGGAAGAACAGCCTCGCGAGAGGTGTTCTTGAGCTGGTGCGATGACTGCTTGGGTGAGTTCGATCGACTCTTGGATGACGAACCAGATGCCCCTATTCTGTGGTGGCCATCCCTATATATAGAGGCCCTGGGCCTCTTCCCAAATATTGAGCGGGAAGGGCGCCAACAACAGCCATTTCAAAGGGGAACATCGAGTACAAGTTATCCTGACTAAAGTTGGTCTTCGGCTGCCAAAGGCACTGGCGATGATGCCGTCCTGGGCTCCACAGTGACCTCCATCCTGCCGCTCTGCTGGTCTTGGTCTCGTTGCACTGAAATGGCAACCTTTGCCTGATGCCTCGGTACTCCATGCCTGTGCCTGCCCCCTTTGCACCAAAGAGGAAACAAGGACACTGCGCAGGCCGGCGCCCGCCTGGTGCCTACCTGGTCTCGATCGTCATGGCTTGCGTCACGAGCACCTCGCGAGGTACCCTGCCTTGATCTCTCTGCCTCCTAGTGAGCCTGCCTGGCAAGGCCGTTCCTGAGGAAGCCTTGTGTCATCCGCCCCACGAGGCTTGGCCCCTCGCGAGGGTCTTGAGTCTTGTGCTGATGAAGATGGGCCGTGCTGGGCCACCACTTGAGCCACGCCGCAGGCCGCAGGCAGGCAAGTCTGGGGACCCCCGTTCCCAAAATGCTGATATTACTGGAGGTAGAGGGTGACTATATGAAGTTGTGGTAAAAAGTTGATCTGAAGGAGAATAGTGTAGGTGGTCAAAACAATGATTTTGGTAAAATGTCAGAAGGTGTTTGATGCAAATTTGGGCAAGCAAATGGAGTCGAATTTACATGAGAATTAACATGATCAAATTTCATATAGTAATGAGTTTGATCACCAAGTTTGAGCTCATCTGGAGAAAGTTGCCAATGTAACTTTGGCAAACCCTAGAAATCAACATAAATGGACTTTCCAAGATTTAGTCGTGAAAATCTTTTCTCCTTGATGCACCACTTGGTGTAGTGTTATCATTTGAGGATTTGAACATGTCCACAAAAATTGAGACCAAAAGGAGAAAGTTGGCAATGTAGAGTTGTTCAAATTTGGTTCTGGACAGAGAGGGTTTTGGGGCACCTTGATTAAGATAACATTCTCTCCAACTTGTACCATTTTGTCTAGATTAATAATTAGACCATTTGAGCATGTTCACCATGTTTAAGAACATTTGGACATGTTCGGCAATGTAAAGTTGCTCAAACTTCAAAATGGACAGAAATGGTTTTGATGGGATTTCATGATGTTATCTTGTTCTCCAAGACATGAGACTTGGCAAGACCACCAAATAGGGCATTTGTGACATGCTAGAATTTTCTTGGAATTCTTAGAGAATATTTCCTTTTTAAATATTTCAAAATCTTAAAATATCCAGAAAGGGGTTTTGAGAGATTTCACCAATATTTTGAAAATGAACATGTGTTGAAACTCATATATATGGTAAATATATGTCCACTGAGTTCCCCTAAATTTTCAAAAATAATTTTGAAACATTAAAAATAACTTTTTACCTATTAAAGACCATTTCTGGCCTAAAGAAAAAGCCTTTAAATAAAATAGCAAGATAACTTCTAAAATTATATTTTTGTGGTTTATGGGAGTCCTATACCTAATAGGAGTCAAACAAACTCTTTGAAATAGTTTGCATACCCCAAATGAAGTACTTGTAGTGCAAACCTCAATTCAGGGGGTTTTGGAAGACTAAATTTAGAAAATACTTTTTGGCCAAATTTTTTTTATAAGGAAATTCTATGCTGTACTATACACATGGCATGATCATTGGGCAGAAGTTTTTTATCAAGGACAAGGAGTTTAAGAGTTGGAGGATTTATTAGATTTTTAGAGCACTTGCAACCATCACGCAAAAATCAAATCAAGCAAGGACCAAAACACTCAAAAGTTTTTGTTAAACCACATTTTATCATGATTTATTAGCTTAAGTGTTGTGGCATGAATATCGGGGTGTGACATCTACCATGTGCTAGAGGTGGGATGAAAAGCACTTGGCAATGATGCAAGGTGTTGCACGTATGCCATGATCCCCTTGGAGTTGCATTCTTTCAAAAAAACCACCGGGTGCCCCTAATGCTCATGGGTGATGTTGAACTAGGTCACCACTTGAGGAAGAAGTGGTGTACCGGAGCAAGCATTTGTGTGTGTAAAATGATGGATTAGAATTAAGATGTGATTACCATCCCAACCAAACATGTGCAACCACTCTACCCCTTGTGGGACGGGGCATTGTTAATTACCTAGATCGGTACTAGCATGGTGCCCACATTACTAGTGACATGGGTGACATGAGGTCACTCCTGGGACGGGGTCGTGCTTGGATAGGTGACCATGACTATTTTCACAGGGCACCGGACACACCGTTGGTCCCTGGATGTATGCGTGACAATGAAAGGGCAGAGTCCCAAGATCTTGATGCTTATACACAAAGGTCGTGTACCAAAGAGTGGACCATATGTTAGTGTAGCCTAGGGAAAGATAGTGATCACGTGCTTCCCCTTAGTACTTGAGGTACTGCAGGATCGTGGATGACATGAAAGCTTCCCGATTATTGTGGGTAAATTGCACAACCTCTGCAGAGTGTCAAACTATTCGAATAGTCGTGTCCGCGGTCAAGGGCACTTGGGTGGTGCTACTTACTATGTCCAGAACTTTACATACTTGGTATGTGTAAGTTGCTTGGGTCAAGTAAAGACTTGCCATGTTGATTAAGCTAGAGTTGTTCTGAACTCTATTTATGTTGATATATGTAACCTGTTCACACGGATATCTAAATCCTTATGATGCATATTTTACAAGTTGTTGAACATGACATAGCACTCAAAACTAGCTTTCTACAAAAAATTACCTGTATCATGCATTGTTTTGCCTTGTTTCAAAACATGGGTTGCTTGTGAGTACATTCAAAGTACTCATTGGCTTGCCACTGGTTATTTATTGGCCAGGCTTCAGAGAATAGGATATAATGAAGAGTACCTTGGTGACGAACATGCAAGCTAGGACGCTTCCCAGACAGAATGCCTGTAGGGTTAAGGCAGATGGCATGGGTTCACGCTATCGTTCAAGACTTCCACTGCGATGATATACTCAAGACCTGACCATAATGGTCACAATTTGTGTAAACTGGTATGTATGGATGTAAGACTCTTATTATTCAGCTTCTGTGTGTTCAATGAGCATTGATCTCTGGGATCACTGTACACGTGTATTCGGTGATCACGACTTATGAGTCAGGGTCCCCACAGCTTGTCTTTTTCATTGACATGCTGATACAAGTACAAATGTTATAGAACATAAGCATGGACCCGAGAGATTACATTATCTAGAAAGTTAAAGATTTGGCAAGTGCTTACAAATTAAAAGAAGATAAGTGCCCCGTAATCCCCATTCTTTCCCTTTTCCTTCCCAGGTAAGGCAAGTAAAGACGGAGACGGGCATGGGGAACGCGTCGATGGAGAGCTTGGCAAGGTACACCATCTACCACCGACACCAGAGCCAGCAGGGCACAACCCCCGGCAAGGCGTGTTGCCGGGGGAGGAGGCGGAGCAGATGATGGTGATGTCACTCATGGTCAGCTGGAGTCAGAGTCATCATCTTCCCTCTCGCTGCCGTCGTCGTAGCTGGCGTTGTCCTCCTGGTCACTGTCGCTCGAGAGGAGCTTTCGTCGTCCATGGAGCTCTCCGCACAGCACCCTAAGCGAATTCCTGAGCTTCCGAAGACCTTGACGGAGAGCAGGCCGTTCTCCATTAACTTGAACTGGAGAACGTGCCCCTCCAACAAGCTGTGCCGCGGGCAAAAGTTTTCCACCCATGGCGAAGATACATGACGTGAGGGGCGAGGAAATGGACGTCGACCCACATGCTACCATTCCTGCAACTACTCATCTGCAATCTCAAGGCCTGTGGCGGATCAACCTCCATCACCCGAGCAAACCGGGTAGGGAGGCAGAGATGACCGCACACGGGCTTGTACAGCCTGATGAAGAACTCGCGGGGCTGGTCTCCGACATGGCCCTCCATTAGAGGAGGGGCCGCCAGCAGAGGCACAGCTGGGGCGCCGCCCCGTCCTCCTCTTCCCCGGGCACCGCGGTGACCTTGGCCTCGTCCCCTTCCTCTCCCTCTCACGGCGGGTTCCACCGCCGTGAGCTTCGGAGGAGGGGGAACACACTAGCGAGCAGAAGCCCTCATCACCACCATCGAAGCACCAGCACGCCCTCTCACCATGGTGAATGGAAGAAAGATACTAATAAAAAGGAGGAGAAGAAGGCAAATGCGGAAAGACACCATCCCTCTCCCTTTTTATAGAAGGGTGGGGTCGAGGCCTGGCCTTCCGAACCAAGGGCGGCCGCCCCGCTCAACCAACGCGGCCTCTCGAGGCATAGGGAATCAGCACCGACCTGGTGCCCCAATCAGCGACGCCTAGTTTCCCACCTTGGTGTCAATGCCCATGCCCTCCGCGTCCGCCACCTGCCCTTCCTAAGGCATGAAGGACACATGGCATGCGAGCCAGAGGCATGAAGACAAGTGGGGCGACCGTTCCACCCCGTGATCGTGGGGTGCAGTGCCATGCATGCCACGACCCAAGTCCACTTAGTAAATGAGTAGCGCCCCTGTGAATTCCTCTTTTTTATGAGGAGGGCGCGGGCCGCCTCTTTACTATCCACTGCGAGGTGACGCATGCGTGCTGCGGCCATCCCACGCACGACCCCCACGTCACGCACTCAATGCGGATCATGGGGAAGCGCAACTGGTGAGAAGATCGTTGTCACGCCCAATATGCGATACTATCCTAAAGAGACTCGAAGGTCCCACCAAGGATAGAACCGCATATTAATACGCTTTTGCAAGGTGGATATCATTACATAAACATTACATAATAGATGGGTACACATACAAAAGGCATACAATGCCACATGAATACAACAACATCATACATGAGAGCAACATCCGACTACAGATGAAACACAAACAGAAACTCAAATGACATCCACCCTGCTAGCCCAGGCTGCCGACCTGGAACCTATCCCCTGATCGAAGAAGAAGCAGAAGAAGAACTCCAAAACACGTAAACATCGCTCTCGCATCATGATCATCGCAATACCTGTACCTGCAACTATTGTTGTAGTAATCTGTGAGCCATGAGGACTCAGCAATCCCATTACCATGGGTATCAAGACTAGCAAAGCTTAATGGGTAAGGAAGGGGGTAAAGTGGTGAGGTTGTAGCAGCGACTAAGCATGATATGGTGGCTAACATACGCAAATACGAGCGAGAAGAGAGAAAACGGAACGGTCGTGAAGCTAGCAATGATCAAGAAGTAATCCTGAACTCCTACTTACGTCAAACATAACCCAAAACCGTGTTCAGTTCCCGGACTTCGCCGAGAAGAGACCATCACGGCTACACACGCGGTTGATGTGTTTTAATTCGAATCTGGTGTCAAGTTATCTACAACCGGACGTTAACAAATTCCCATCTGCCACATAACCGCGGGCACGGCTCTTGAAAGTTTATACCCTGCAGGGGTGTCCCAACTTAGCCCATCACAAGCTCTCACGGTCAACGAAGGAGATGCCTTCTCCCAGGAAGACCTGATCAGTCTCGGAATCCCAGTTTACAAGAGATTTCGACAATGGTAAAACAAGACCAGCAAAGCCGCCCGATGTGCCGACAATCCCGATAGGAGCTGCACATATCTCGTTCTCATGGCAACACCGGATGAGACATCCTATGAGTAAAACCAACCCTCAAGTTTCCCCGAGGTGGCCGAATCAGCACTTAGAGAAGCACTGGCCCCGGGGGGCTAAAATAAAGATGACCCTCGGGTTGGATGACCCAAGGGAAGGGTATAGGTGGTGGTGAGGCAAATGGTAAAACCAAGGTTGGGCCTTGCTGGAGGAGTTTTATTCAAAGCGAACTGTCAAGGGGGTCCCATAAATCACCCAACCGCGTAAGGAATACAAAATCAAGGAACATAACACCGGTATGACGGAAACTAGGTCGCAAGAGTGGAACAGAACACCAGGCATAAGGCCGAGCCTTCCACCCTTTACCAAGTACATAGATGCATTAATTAAATAAGAGATATTGTGATATCCCAACATAATGATGTCCACCATGGAGCAATCTTCAACTTCACCTGCAACTAACAACGCTATAAGAGGGGCTGAGCAAAAGCGGTAACATAGCCAAACAACGGTTTGCTAGGAAGGGGGAAAAGGTTAGAGGCTGACATGGCAATTTGGAAGGCTTGAAGAGCAAATGATAGGTAGGGCGGCAAAGCGATAGAACGAAGCAACTAGCATAGCAATGATAGTAATGAGATCCGAGGTGACGGTCGTCTTGCCCGAAATCCCGCTAGCAAGAAGAACAAGTCCATGAAGAAGATGAAGCCACGAAGATGAACCAAGCGTAGACGAACGAATCCTCACGATCGCAACGAAACAGGAACTAACGAGAAGGAGCACAACCGGAAAGAAGCAAACAACAAGGTAAACACACCACACATAGACAAGACATGATGCACAACAAGCATGATCCATGACAAGGCTACATGAAGCTACTCATGGCAAGAGATGATGCATACAAGAGCAACATGTCAAAGGAAGTTTAAATGATGCCGGAAACAACATATAACAATTCCAGAAAATCCCCATATGCATATTTCGGAATTGGTCCAGAACTGAATAAAAATTAAGTTGCAGTTGTTAAACAGCAAGTTAAAGAGCACCAAAAGGATCTACACAAAATTCTAGTCAAGTTACATATAAAGTTCATTTAATTCGGAGCTACGGCCTAGAAGATATGAGCAACACAAGTTAAACATGGCATTGATGCAAAATGCACTTAAACATCAAGCAAACACACTCAAGACATAGATGAAACAAGGTAACATGAAGCTACATGCAAAACTACGCAAGTTTCATATAAAGCACACTCAAAACGGAGCAACGGTTCAACACATACACTATATACAAGTTTAAAGGACACATTGTCCAAAACAGCAACTAGGCATCTTGCAAGCATCCAAATAATATGCTACAGCATCTCAATGTGAAAACAAAAGTCATGGGGATGAAGTACAGATGAAGCATGACAAAACATGAACACTGAGCTATCTCCAGAAAACACTATAACATGCTCAAAAGGACATGGCAAGATTGCAAATAATAACAGTTTACAGACTTAGAAGAAATAACATCAGGTTGCAATGTTTAGAGCTATCAAACAACATGCTACAAGAAGTTATCATGGCAAACAAAGGCATGGCATGCTAATACTAAAGACAAAGAACAAAACACCCTTACTGAACTAATTCCAAAGATCAATAGAAAAGATAGTAGGATCCATGCAAACATGGCAAATGATATGACAGATTCAGACATGGCAGGAACAACGAGAAGTAGGCATGTTGGTGAGCTTGTACCACTCACCAAAGAGCAATACATGCCATTAACCGGTGACCAACAGTAATATGACATAATTATGAAGCTAAACATGGCAATAGAAAGTTCATATGGGTGCACGGATCACTAGCAAAGCTCATGGAAAAACTGAACTTAATGTTAACAGGCTGACAATAACATTATTTAGCAACTTGAAAGCAAGATTACAACAATATAAAGCAGGCTATAAATGGAACCAGAGGCATTGATGGATAGAGCTTGTAGAATGACTTGTAGCAGCAGGTTTACATAGCATCATGATATAACAGATTCAGACTAACAAAACAACAACAGCAAGTACCCTACTTCACAAGCTTGATGCACTCACTACAAGACTCCCACAAATACATGGATTGCACCACCGTCAATATGGCATGATGTATCTCAAAACACATGTCGACATCAAGCTCATAGGATGCACACACAAAATGCAACGAAAAAGACAAAACAGCAAGTTCTGTTAACAGACAGCAGTCAACATCATATGGCACTATTGCAACGATGATTTGGGCATCAAGACGAACTCAAACAAACATGGCACAATGGAACAAAATGAAGAGCACACTCTGATGAACACTCTGAAATATAACACACACGAAATGGAGCGGTACACATGGAGTTATAGCAGGTCAAAGATAGCACCAGAATGTAACTATTTCGCGACTTGGCGGTTTTTAGTAAAAAAAACAGGATGAGCGTCAAATAGCAACTAGCGCGCAGGGAGGGATTTAGGCGTGCTCACCACTGGGCTTGGCCCAGCATGCAGAGAAGGCCGGCTGGGCTTGGGGAGATGGGCCTGGGGGAGATGCTGGCCCACACGGGGGCTGCGTTGGAGGCGCCTTCCTCCTCCCATGCTCCTCATGGGCAGGAGCCATGGTGGCGGCGCCACTAGAAGAGGAGGTCGGCGAAGGCCGAGGCGAGGCAGGAAGGGGCCCAGCCGGATCCGGGCGGATCCGGTGAGGCCGGATCCATTCCCGGCGGCGGCGAGGCCGGGCGGCGATGGGAGCTTCGGGAGGCGACAGGAGGTTCTGCAGGGAAGAGAGAGTGAGACAGGGGAAGAAGAGAGAGGAAGGGAGATGGCGCAGCAACGGGGCTCGCCTGGGAGGCGAGGCGGCGGCGGTCGGCAACCTGGCGGTGGCGAGCCGGCGACGGGGTCAGCGAAGGCGACGGGGACGAGGCGCGGAGGAGCTCGGGCGCGGGTGAGCTCCTCCCTGGAGTAGGCGCAGGGAGGTTTCGGGCCCAGATGGGCTTCGAGGGCCTCCTGCGGGCCTGGGAGGGCCGACGGTGGAGCGGAGGAGGCAGAGGCGCGCAGGAGGCGACTCAGGGGCGACGTGGCCGACTCCGGTTGACTGCGCGCGACAGCTGGTGGCGGCGCGGCCTATTGGACGGTGCCAAGTGGCGAGGAGGAGGTGGCCGGTGCCGGATTACGAGGAGAAGGTGGGAGGTGGCGGTAGATGATGATTGGGGCGCGGGATTCGAGGAGGGAGGTTAGGGGTGACAAAATGGCAAGGAGGGCTGCTATTTATAGAAAGAGGGGGTTAGGGTTGGGGGTTTCAGACCGTTTCGGAGCTGTTTGATCTTGATCGGACGGTCCGGAGCGGAGGGGGGTTAGGTAGGTGGACTAGTGGGCGTGTAGAAGAGTCCTTGGGCTGAGAGGAGAGAAGAGAGAGAGAGGCCGGCGGCAGTTTCCTGAGACCGAAAACGTCCGACGATTAAACCGGCAACGATGCCGCTATAAGTTTAACGGTTGGGCTATCAAACGGACTCCGAATGTGACGAATTTTGACAGGCGGTCTAGCTACGCTATAATAAGACCACACGCCAAGTTTCATCCCATTCCTAGAACATTTTTTGGCCACTTATACAATAATATTTTGGAGGTGTCGCGGGCGCGTGCGAGTGTGGTTGGGCTCAGAACGGACAACGGAGAGAACCGGGGGAACCCGAACAGATGCAAGTTTTGAAAAACATGCAGATGAAATGCAGATGATGACATGGCAAAATGCAACACGCAAGCAAATGACACGGCAACAACGACGAATAACTGGAGGACACCTGGCGCATCGGATCCGGGGCGTTACAACTCTCCTCCACTAACAAGAGATCTCGTCCCGAGATCTTAGGACTGAGACGGAAGAGAAAGAGGAAGAGGTGAAGTAAGAATGCACGAGAAAAGATGAACAAAGTCGAGAGCACTCGGGTAGAAAAGATGAACGGCGAATATGAAGAGAATGAAAAGCTCAAGAAGAAGACAAACTCTGAAACCACTCTGATTAGAACAATATAGAAAAGGAATGAATAAAAGAATTTCTGCAACACTTCGACTGAAAATGGAAGGACTAGAACAAGAACTTCACAAGATGGGATGACACTTGACGAGATGAACAATGCAATGCCTCCAGAAGAACTAAAAGAATGGAATGAAAAGAATTTAGAAGGAAGGGTTGAACGGAGTTGTTGAGAAATTCAACAACGAAAGAATAAGCTTGTTGTGGACTTATCAAAACAACTCAAAACTTGAGGTGAAATTATGCCACAACCAAATGCTTGAATATCTGGGAATAACAAAGAAATGCTAAACTCCACTTCAAAAGAAAACGGAGAATTAATTACACTTCAAGACGCGAGAGGAAAGATACTTGAACTCCTCCAACAAAATCTTGATGAACTATTGAAGAATGAATTAAATCATGAAGAACCACCGTGAAGAACTCCAGTGACGAAAAGATGATGATATAGAATGAAGGATGAAAAAATAAGATGAGCCTTGCGATGATTTAAATTGAGGTTCCGACAAAATGGCCGAGGAAATTTGAACTCCGGAAAAGAAAAGATGAAAACACTTGGAACTAGAATTTATTACTCACGAACAAACTCCGAAGGAAGGGATTAATCCTTTTGAGGAAATAAGTGTCAAATAGCAACTAGCGCGCAGGGCGGGATATAGGCGTGCTCACCACTAGGCTTGGCCCAGCACGCGGAGAAGGCCGGCTGGGCTTGGGGGAGATGGGCCTGGGGGAGATGTTGGCCCACACGGGCGCTGCGCTGGAGGCGCCTTCCTCCTCCCATGCTCCTCACGGGCAGGAGCCATGGCGGCGGCGCCGCTGGAAGAGGAGGTCGGCGAAGGCCGAGGCGAGGCGGTAAGGGGCCCATCCGGATCCGGGCGGATCCGGTGAGGCCGGATCCATTCCCGGCGGCGGCGAGGCCGGGCGGTGATGGGAGCTTCGGGAGGCGACGGGAGGTTCCTGCGGGGAAGAGAGAGTGAGGCAGGGGAAGAAGAGAGAGGAAGTGAGATGGCGCGGCGACGAGGCTCGCCTGGGAGGCGAGGTGGTGGTGGTCGGCGACCTGGCGGCGGCGAGCCGGCGACGGGGTTGGCGAAGGTGACGGGGAGGAGGTGCGGAGGAGCTCGAGCGCGGGTGAGCTCCTCCCTGGAGCAGGCGCAGGGAGGTTTCGGGCCCATATGGGTTTCGAGGGCCTCCTGCGGGCCTGGGCGGGCCGACAGCAGAGCGGAGGAGGCAGGGGCACGCGGGAGGCGACTCAGGGGCGACGTGGCCGGCTCCGGTTGGCTGCGCGCGACAGCTGGCGGCGGCGCGGCCTATGGGACGGTGCCAAGTGGAGAGGAGGAGGTGGCCGGCGCCGGATTACGAGGAGAAGGTGGGAGGTGGCGGCGGCTGATGATTGGGGTGCGGGATTTGAGGAGGGAGGTTAGGGGTGACAAAATGGCAAGGAGGGCTGCTATTTATAGAAAGAGAGGGTTAGGGTTGGTGGTTTCAGACCGTTTCGGAGCCGTTCGATCTCGATCGGACGATCCGGAGCGGAGGGGGGTTAGGTAGGTGGACTAGTGGGCTATGTAGAAGAGGCCTTGGGCTGAGAGGAGAGAAGAGAGAGAGAGGCCGGCGGCAGTTTCCTGAGACCGAAAACGTTCGACGATTAAACCGGCAACGATGCCGCTATAAGTTTAGCGGTTGGGCTATTAAATGGACTCCGAATGCGACGAAATTTGACAGGCGGTCTAGCTACGCTATAATAAGACCACAGGCCAAGTTTGATCCCATTCCGAGAACATTTTTTGGCCACTTATAAAATATTATTTCGGAGGTGCCGCGGGCGCGTGCGAGTGTGGTTGGGCTCAGAACGGACAACGGAGAGAACCGGGGGAACCCAAACGGATGCAAGTTTTGAAAAACATGCAAATGAAATGCAGATGATGACATGGCAAAATGCAACACGCAAGCAAATGACACGGCAACGACGGCGAATAACTGGAGGACACCTGGCGCATCGGATCCGGGGCGTTACAATCGTGGAAGCTAAATCTCTGCCATGTGTGCCCACGCACTGCTTTGGGCCTGGCCCAACTACGCCTTGCACTTATGTGTGGCCCAGGCCCGAGGGCTCCTGTCAGTGTACAAAAGTATGGGCTCTTCTATACCCCTTACTTGTGCACGGGCCGTCGTAGCCACACCTGCGATGGGGCTTGGCAGGGCGGAAGAAAGCAAAACACAAGACTACCAAGATAGACACTCAAGACAGTGAACAAAGAGCAGAGGACAAGCTGGACCTCCCCCGGCAACATCCTTACCGGGGCGGCTTGCATCGCCCCGGCAAGCTCCTTGTCAGGACGACCTGCGAAGCACTAGCAAGGCCATCACCCTTGAGGCTAAGAGCTTTGACACCATCGACAGCGTCAAGGCCAAGACTTGGGAACGCATGCATAGTAGCATGCAGATCTTTTGTGAAGACTGATAGCATGCAGGCCGGCGTGGGACCAGAAGACAAAGCCCCCCAGCAAGACCCTTGCCGGGGACGACTGTGAGGCCCCTGGCAAGCCTTGTCGGGGACGATTGCGGGGCCACAGCCAGGCCCGCACCCGACAAGGTTTTGCCACGTCACCACCGCTCCATCACGATGACCAGCTTGCCAACTAGGCAGACGCCTGCGTGGCGGCATGCAGATTTTCGTGGAGGCTCTACCACCGCACCAGCACAACAGCTAGCTAGCCAGTGTGGCACTGCATGCCTGGTCATCCTAGACGCGTGTCAAGGCAAGGACGGGCGGCGACGGATGGGACGACTTCTGTTACCGTCCCCGATAAAGCAAGAGGGCACGTAGGCAGCACATTAAATGTGTTTGTCCTACGGTGCCGAGCGATAAGTATGTACATTGTAGATACTTTCCACCTCATGTGTGCCATTGTGGCAACCTCTTTGAGATATAAAAGGAGGCCCAAGGCATACTGAGAGAGGATTTGGACTTTTGGACTAGGCATGCACCATAGCTAGTTCAAGAGCTCAAGACCACAGAATATACAGACAAGCAGGACTAGGGTTTTACGCACCAGTGCGGCCCAAACCTGGGGAAAAAATCCCTCGCGCTAATCACTAGACCTGCTCTTCATGCAGCTCTCTCCCCGCCAACCGTAGAGGGGATCCCCGTAATCCCATAGGTGTTCGTTTCCCCGACAGTTTGCAATTAAATATAGCAAGGTGATTTGGAATGTGATGAGAAAGAAGCACAAAATTTATTGACGATTCCATTTTTCAAAGTGCGACACAATTCCTGGATGGCGTAACATGGGCACTCATTCTTGGATGCATACATAGCGTGTGCACCGTAGGATGCACCGCAATCGGCGATGTCAGCACAACACTTGTTCCATCAAGTGTGCGCGCTTGTTATTACCATCACGCATGATTCTTTTAATTAGAATATGTGCCCGTCTCCTGCACACACCTTGATTTGGCTAATCGTTTCTGTTCTTTTGGCTAATCGCACACAGTTGATCCTAGTTAACTATATGCCATCTATGGCACACACCTTGATTTGGCTGACAGTTTTTGTTGTTTTGTCTCATCGCAAATAGTTCATCTGAGTGAATTATATGTCGTCTATCGCACACACCTTGATTTCTCTGATTTATATTGTTTTCACTTATCGTAAATAGTTCATCCGAGTGAACTGTATATCGACTATCGCACACAACTTGATTTGGCGGGCCATTTCTGTTGTTTCGCTCGTTGCAAATAGTTTGTATGGATCAACTATATGCCACATATCACACACGTGACTCTAATTTGAATCTTGCTTGATGCATCCACCATCGCACACAATTCGTTTTATTGGTGACAGTTTTGTTACGATACCGTTTGCAATTCATGCATCGCACACAGTTTTGTCGAAGGGTCCCGCATACATGTGTCGCATTAGCCTCATCCTATAGTAGTGTAAGCCTCCTTGTATCTCCCTCCAAACAGCTACCATACCTACCTATTATGGCATTTGCATAGACATTCCAAGGTATATTGCCAGGCAACATCCATCATTCTGTTTCCATGACATACATGTTCATTGTCATATTGCTTTACATGATCATATAGAGCCGACATGATATTTTTGGCACAGCCACCATTCATCATTAGTATTCATTTTACGCTAGATCGTTGTACATCCTGGTACATTGCCAAAGGCATTCATATAATGTCATATTGTTCTAGTTATCGACTTGTAGTTTTGAGTTGTAAGTAAATTAAAGTGTGATGATCATCATTATTAGAGCATTGTCCTAGTGAGGAAAGTATGATGGAGACTATGATTCCCCCACAAGTCGGGGTGAGATTCTGGAAAAAAAAGGAGGCCAAAGAGCCCACAAAAAAATGAGAGAAAAGAGAGAAGGGGCAATGTTACTAACCCTTTCCACACTTGTGCTTCAGAGTAGCACCATGTTCTTCATATAGAGAGTCTCCTAAGTTGTCACTTTCGTATACTAGTGGAATCTTTCATTATAGAACCCTGCTTGTATATTCTGATGATGGGCTTCCTCAAATATCTGAGGTCTTCATGAGTAAGCAAGTTGGATGCACACCCACTTTTAAGCTTTCATACACTTGTAGCTCTTAGTGCATCTGTTGCATGGCAATCCCTACTCCTCGCATTGACATCAATTGATGGGCATCTCATAGCCCGTTGATTAGTCGTGTTGATGTGAGACTTTCTTCCTTTTTGACTTCCCTTATTAATCTCTATCACCGCATTCTATTTCACCTATAGTCCTATATACATGGCTCACGCCCATGTATTGCATGAGGCTGAAAATGATGAAGCGCATTAGAAGTATGATCCAATTATCTAGTTTGACACCGGGGTGCTCATGATTTATATTTATGCGATGAAGGTGGAGCCATGCCATGCTAACATGATAAAATGAGTGGGGATAACATTCATTAAGGGTTGTATATTTTGAAAAAATTATTATTATGGTTCCTATATTCATGGACATTGTTATGTTGATATTATTACTTCATTGTTTCTTAATGATTATACCATAAAGAGATTACATGATACACATGTTATGTAGCATTTCACATCATACATTCTGTTTTTATCATTTACCTACTCGAGGACGAGCAAGAATTAAGCTTGGGGATGCTCATACATCTCCAACATATCTATAATTTTTGTATTGTTTCATGCTATTATATTATCAATCTTGGATGATTTATATCCATTTTTATGCTATTTTATATCATTTTTGGGACTAACCTATTAACCCGGTGCCTCGTGCCAGTTGTTGTTTTCTAGTTCTTGGCTTTTTAGAAAATCAATACCAAATGAAGTCCACACACGATGAAACTTTACAGTGATTTTTTCTGGACCAGAAGGGACCCTAGAAGGTTTAGGAGGAGGCCAGAATAGCTACGAGAGATCCACGAGCTCACAAAGCGCGCCCTAGGGGGCAAGGTGCACCCTCCGAGCTCATGAGCCCCACGCAACTCTGTTTGACCTAATTCCACCTCTGTGAATTCACATATATTCCCAAACCAACAAAGAGCCACCCGCAACACTTTTCCACCGCCGCAAGCTTTTGTTCTTTCGCGATCCCATCTATAGGCCTTTTCCGGTACTCTGCCGGAGGGGGAATTGACCATGGAAGGCTTCTACATCATCCTTGCTGCCTTCCGATGATGTGTGAGTAGTTCACGACAGACCTATCGGTTCATATCTAGTAGCTAGATGGCTTCTTTTCTCTCTTTGATCTTCAATACAATGTTCTCCTCGATCTCCTTGGAATTCTATCCAATGTAATCTTCTTTTGTGATGTGTTTATTGGGATCTGATGAATTGTCGGTTTACGATCAGATTATTCATTGAAAGTAATTGAGTCTTTTCGGAACTTTATTATACATGCTTGTTATAGCATTGTATTTCTCTCCGATCTATCCGTTTGGTTTGGCCAGCTAGATTGATTTATCTTTAGTGAAAGAGGTGCTTTGTAATGGGTTCAATCTTGCGGTGTCCTCACCCAGTGATGGAAGGGGTAGCGAGGCATGTATGGTGTTTTTGCCATTAAGGGCAAAACAACAGGGTTTAATCATATTGCTTGAGTTTACTTTGTCTATATCATGTCATCTTACTTAAGGTGTTACTATGTCTGTCATGAACTTAATACCATAGATGCATGTTGGATGGCGGTCGATTGGTGGAGTAGTAATAGATGCAGGCAGGAGTCAATCTACTTTCCACGGACGTGATGCCTATATACATGATCATTGCCATGAATATGTCATAAGTATGCACTTTTCTATCAATTGCCCAACAGTAATTTGTTTACTCACCTTATGCTATGTGTTCGGGAGAGAAGCCTCTAGTGAAAACTATGGCCCCCCGGTAAACTTTTACCATATTGCTGAAACCAAAAATACTCTGCAATTCTACTTTTTTTGTTTTACTTTCCTTTTTATCTATATATCACTTTCAGAATTAATCCTTGCAAGTAACGAGTTCAAGGGGATTGACAACTCTCTTTCCCACGTTGGGTGTAAGTATTCGCTTTTGTGCATGTAGGTGCTGCTAAAGAAGGTTTGCTTGGTTCTCCTATTAGTTTGATAACTTTGGTTCTCACTGAGGGAAATACTTATCTCTATTGTACCGCTTCACCCCTCCTCTTCGGGGGAATCCCAACATAGTTTACAAGTAGCAAAATGCAGCTACGTGATGCAAATGACTAGGATGTCGACCCTTGTAAAGCTTGACATGGGCCTCCTTTTATAGACGAAGGGGCTACCAAAGTGGCAAATTTGTAATTACAAGGATAGATAATGGCTACAGTAAGCTACAGTGCCAAATACCTAACTCTGATGGATTAGGACAAAAGCATTAAATGCTTTGTTAGGTGACACGCTAGGGAGGAATGTCGGGAAGGTCATCCATCTCCACCTGTGTTGCTCGCCAAACTACCTTTTATTTCCTTCAAACGCCTATGGGACAGGTGTCAATAAAGTTGTTCTTCAGCCACAGCATTGACACGTGCCCCGACAAGCCTCACCTAGCTGCCTGCCCGCTCGACACCTGTTGGCAGACTCTTGTCGACTGCCACAGTGGAGTAGCGGGCGGGAGCTTACCTGCTCCGACCCTCGTGCTACTTCTTGAGCTTGCATTGTTGTTTCCCTTGAAGAGGAAAGGGTGATGAAGCAAAGTAGAGATAAGTATTTCCTTCAGTTTGAGAGCCAAGGTATCAATCCAGTAGGAGACAATGCACAAATCACCGAATACCTGCACAAACAATCAAACAAACTTGCACCCAACGCGATAAAGGGGTTGTCAATCCCTTCACAGTTACTTGCAAAAGTGAGATCTGATAGAGATAGATAAATGATAAAGTAAATATTTTTGGTATATAGATCGGAAAGTAAAAGATTGCAAGAATAGTAGATCGGAAACTAATATTGTAGATCAGAAACTTGTCTGATGGAAAATAGACCCGGGGCCATAGGTTTCACTAGAGGCTTCTCTCAAGATAGCAAATAATACGATGGGTGAACAAATTACTGCCGAGCAATTGATAGAAAAGCGCAAAGTTATGACGATATCTAACACAATGATCATGAATATAGGCATCACGTCCATGATTCTGCATCTACTACTATTACTCCACACATCGACCGCTATCCAGCATGCATTTAGAGTATTAAGTTCATAAAGAATGGAGTAATGCATTAAGTAAGATGACATGATGTAGATGAATTAACTCAAGCAATATGATGAAAACCCCATCTTTTTATCCTCGATGGCAACAGTACAATATGTGCCTTGCTGCCCCTACTGTCACTGGGAAAGGACACTGCAAGATTGAACCCAAAGCTAAGCACTTCTCCCATTACAAGAAAAACCAATCTAGTTGGCCAAACCTAACCAATAGTTCTAAGAGAATTACAAAGATATCAAATCATGCATATAAGAATTCAGAGAAGATTCAAACAATATTCATAGATAAGCTGACCATAAATCCACAATTCATCGGATCTCGGCAAACACACCGCAAAAAAATATTACATCAAAATAGATCTCCAAGAACATCGAGGAGAACATGGTATTGAGAATCAAAGAGAGAGAAGAAGACATCTAGCTACTAGTTATGGACATGTAGGTCTGTGGTAAACTACTCATGCTTCATCAGAAGGGTAATAGAGTTGATGTATAAGCCCTCCATGATCGAATCCCCCTCCGGCAGGACACCGGAAAAGGTCCCTAGATGGGATCTCACGGGTACAGAAAGTTGAGGCACTGGAAAAGTGTTTTCGTGGATGCCTCTGTTGGTTTGGGGATATATGGGAATATATAGGCGAAAGAATTAGGTCAGGAGGGTCACGGGGTCCACAAGGGTGGGGGCGCACTGATACGTCTCCAACGTATCTATAATTTTTTATTGTTCCATGCTATTATATTACCCGTTTTAGATGTTTATGGGCTTTACTTTACACATTTATATCATTTTTGGGACTAACCTACTAACCGGAGGCCCAACCCATATTGCTATTTTTTTTGCCTATTTCAGTGTTTCAAAGAAAAGGAATATCAAATGAAGTCCAAACGGAATGAAACCTTTGGGAGCGTGATTTTTGGAACAAACGTGATCCAGAGGACTTGGAGTGCAAGTCAAGAAGCAGCCGAGGCAGCCACGAGGGTGGAGGGCGCGCCTCCCTATCTCGTGGGCCCCTTGGGCGGCCACCGACCTACTTCTTCCTCCTATATATACCCACGTACCCTGAAAACATCAGGGGAGCCCATGAAAACCTAATTCCACCGATGTAACCTTCTGTATCCGCAAGATCCCATCTTGGAGCCTTCGCTGGTGCTCCGTCGAAGGGGGAATCGACCATGGAGGGCTTCTACATCAACACCATAGCCCCTCCGATGAGTTGTGAGTAGTTTGCCACAGACCTTCGGGTCCATAGTTATTATCTAGATGGCTTCTTCTCTCTTTTTGGATCTCAATACCATGTTATCCTCGATCTTCTTGGAGATCTATTTGCGGTGTGTTTGTCAAGATCCGACGAATTGCGGGTTTATGATCAAGTTTATCTATGAGAAATATTTGAATCTCATCTGAATTCTTTTATGTATGATTGAATTATCTTTGCAAGTCTCTTCGAATTATCAGTTTGGTTTGGCCTACTAGATTGATCTTTCTTGCAATGGGAGAAGTGCTTAGCTTTGGGTTCAATCTTGCGGTGTCCTTTCCCAGTGATAGCAGGGGCAGCAAGGCACGTATTGTATTGTTGCCATCGAGGATAAAAAGATGGGGTTTATATCATATTGCATGAGTTTATCCCTCTACATCATGTCATCTTTCTTAATGCATTACTCTGTTCTTTATGAACTTAATACTCTAGATGCATGCTGAGTAGCGGTCGATGTGTGGAGTAATAGTAGTAGATGCAGGCAGAAGTCGGTCTACTTGTCGCGGACGTGATGCCTATATACATGATCATGCTTAGATAATCTCATAATTATTCGCTTTTCTATCAATTGCTCGATAGTAATTTGTTCACCCACCGTAATACTTATGCTATCTTGAGAGAAGCCACTAGTGAAACCTATGGCCCCCGGGTCTATCTTTTATCATATAAGCTTTCAATGTACTTTGATTTGCATCTTTACTTTTCCAATCTATATCATAAAATACCAAAAATATATTTATCTTATCATACTATCTCTATCAGATCTCACTTTCGCAAGTGGCCGTGAAGGGATTGACAACCCCTTTATTGCGTTAGTTGTGAGTTCTTTGTTTTTTTGTGTAGGTGCGTGGGACTTTTGAGGAGCCTCCTACTGGATTGATACCTTGGTTCTCAAAAACTAAGGGAAATACTTACGCTACTATTGTTGTATCACCCTTTCCTCTTCAAGGAAAACCAACGCAAGCTCAAGACGTAGCAAGAAGGATTTTTGGCGCCATTGGCGGGGAGGTCTTCACTCAAGTCAAGACATACCAAGTACCCATCACAAACTCATCTCCCTCGCATTTACATTATTTGCCATTTGCCTCTCGTTTTCCTCCCCCCCACTTCACCCTTGCCGTTTTATTAGCCCTCTCTTTCCCAATCACCTCTCTCTTTCGCTTGCTCTCTTCTTCTTCCTCGCTTTTGTTTGCTGTTATGTCTGAAATTGGGGAAATTATCGTCGATATGGACAATAATGATAACATGGAAAATTTGGCTGCTCCTGCTGAAGAACCACCTATCTTGCATACTAAAAAGTTTCGAATTGGTAGTCGTAACATTATTGGAAAAGGTGTTATTCAAGATTTCTTTACTTGTGCCGGTGCTTTACCTTCTATGGGTGGTTCTATTCTTCATAGAACTAGTAGTTGCGGATGCTATCGCTATGCTTGTAGTTGAGCTTGAAAGACAATTTATGCATATGCATCCTTGCATACAAAGAATTTTCTTGGAATTTTCTAATATTGAGCATTCTTCTGTTAAGCGCATTGTTACTATATTTTTGGCTAATGAGTTTACATTTATAATAAGAGAGGCCAAAGAAATCTTTGTGCACTATAGGGTGGACGCCGGTCGTCCTCCCATAGAAGCGATCCTCTTTGATCAAGAGGAAATTAGGCGTTTTCAATCTTTGGACTATGTTGCTTTCAATGAAAACCTTAGAAAAAATGTTCCTACCAATGTCCTAGTTGATAGAATTTCCGAACTTAATAATGATTTTGCTCTTCGAAATAATGAGCTAGGATACTCTCTTGAGTATAGGCTCACGAAATTCTGCCAAAAGAATGCTTATAATGATGAATTAGTTGTGCAATATGAAGAGCCAAAGGAGGAACCCATCCCTCCTATGATTGATCTTGGGGACTTCTGTCCCATTAAATTTAGCCCTTATGATTATTTTCGCTTGCCTCAAAGAAAACTTGTTGCTGAACGTAGAGATCTATCTTATTATTATGGCACTACTTAGATCTATCCTCGCTTTTATGCCTAGATAGGGGCGTTAAACGATAGCGCTAGTTGGGAGGCAACCCAATTTTATTTGTGTTTTTTGTTTTTGTTTATTTTTAGTAATAAAGTTTTCATCTACCTTCTGTTTAGATGTGTTTTTATGTTTTAATTAGTGTTTGTGCCAAGTAGAACCTATAGGATAACCTATGGTGATAGTTAATTTGATACTGCTGAAAAACAGAAACTTTGCACGCACGAAATTAGTTTTGTTAAATCACAGAAACGTGCTTTTGTGTTGATTCTGTTTTCTGTAGACAAATAGACAATGTATTCAGGACTTCCTATTTTTGTAGGATTTTTAGAGTTCCAGAAGTATTCATGGGTTATAGATTGCTACAGACTGTTCTGTTTTTGACAGATTTTGTTTTTCGCGTGTTGTTTGCTTATTTTGATGCAGCTATGGCTAGTATTAAGTGATATGAACCATAGAGAACTTGGAATACAGTAGGGGTAACACCAATATAAATAAAAAAATGAGTTCATTACAGTACCTTATGTGGTGGTTTTGCTTTCTTTCACTAACGAAGCTTATGAGATTTCCTGTTGAGTTTTGTGTTGTGAAGTTTTCAAGTTTTGGGTAAAGATTTGATGGACTATGGAATAAGGAGTGGCAAAAGCCTAAGATTGGGGATGCCCATGGCACCCCAAGATATTCAATAATAGCCAAAAGCCTAAGCTTGGGGATTCCCCCGGAAGGCATCTCCTCTTTCGTCTTCGTTCATTGGTAACTTTACTTGGAGCTATATTTTTATTCGCCACATGACATGTGTTTTGCTTGGAGCGTCTTGTATGATATTAATCTTTGCTTTTTAGTTCTCCACAATCATCCTTGATGTACACACCTTTTGGGAGAAGCCCACTTGATTAGAATTTACTAGAATACTCTATGTGCTTCACTTATATCTTTTGAGCTAGATAGTATTGGCTCTAGTGCTTCACTTATATCTTTTAGAGCACGGCGGTGGCTTAATTTTGTAGAAATTGTTAGTCTCTCATGCTTCACATATATTATTTTGAGAGTCTCTTAGAATAGAATGGTATTTTCTATGGTTATGAATTTGGTCCTAGAATGATGAGCATCCAAGTTGGGTATAATAAAAACTATCATAGAAAGTGCATTAAACACTAGGATCAATTTGATGCTTGATAATTGTTTTGATATATAAAGGTGGTAATAATAGAGTCATGCTAGTGGATAATTATGAAATTGAGAAATACTTGTGTTGAAGTTTGCAAGTCCCGTAGCATGCACGTAGGGTAAAAGTTGTGTGACAAATTTGTTGCATGAGGTGCTCTTTTGATTTCCTTCCTTATGAGTGGAGGTCGGGATTGCGCGATGGTTAACTCCTACCAACCCTTCCCCTAGGAGCATGTGTAGTAGTACTTTGCTTTGAGGGCAAGTAAACTTCTGCAATAAGTATATGAGTTCTTTATGACTAATGTGAGTCCATGGATATACGCACACTCACCCTTCTACTTTGCTAGCCTCTATTACACCGTGCAACTTTTGCCGGTATCATGCACCCATTATTTACCTTCCTCAAAACAGCCACCATACCTACCTATTATGGCATTTCCATAGCCATTGTGAGATATATTGCCATGCAACTTTCCACTGTTCCATTATTATGACACGCATCATCATTGTCATATTGCTCTTTGCATGATCATGTAGTTCACATCGTATTTGTGGCAAATCCACCTTCATAATTTTCATACATGTCGCTCTTGATTCATTGCATATCCCGGTACACCGCCAGAGGCATTCATATAGAGTCATATCTTGTTCTAGTTTTGAGTTGTAAATCAATAAAAGTGTGATGATCTTCATTATTAGAGCATTGGCCTAGTGAGGAAAGGATGATGAAGACTATGATTCCCCCACAAGTCGGGATGAGACTTCGGACTTTATAAAAAAAGGAAAAAAAGAGAAAGGACAAAAAAAGGCCAAAGAAAAAAAAAGAAGAAAAAAGAAAGAAAAAATAATAATGAGAGAAAAAGAGAGAAGGGACAATGCTACTATCGTTTTTACCACACTTGTGCTTCAAAGTAGCACCATGATCTTCATGATAGAGAATCTCCTATGTTGTCACTTTCATATACTAAGTGGGAATTTTTCATTATAGAACGTGGCTTGTATATTCCAATGATGGGCTTCCTCAAAACGCCCTAGGTCTTCGTGAGCAAGCAAGTTGGATGCACACCCACTTAGTTTCTTTTGTTGAGCTTTCATATATTTATAGCTCTAGTGCATCTGTTGCATGGCAATCCCTACTCACTCACATTGATATCTATTGATGGGCATCTCCATAGCCCGTCGATATGCCTAGTTGATGCGAGACTATCTTCTCCCTTTTTGTCCTCGCAACCACCACCACATACCACCTTAGTGCTATGTCCATGGCTTGCGCTCATGTATTGCGTAAGAGTTGAAAAAGCTCAAGCGCATTAAAAAGTATGAACCAATTGCTTGGCTGAAACCGGGGTTGTGCATGATGGGAGTATTTTGTGTAATGAAACTGAAGCATGGCCTAACTATATGATTTTGTAGGGATAAGCTTTCTTTCGCTATGCTATTTTGATAGGACATGATTATTTGTTAGTATGCTTCAAAGTATTATTATTATTTTGTTTTAGAGGCTTTTATCTTGAATCATTTGGATCTGAACAATCATGCCACAATAAAGAAAATTACATTGAAAATTATGGTAGGTAGCATTCCACATCAAAAATTCTGTTTTTATCATTTACCTACTCCAGGACAAGCAGGAATTAAGCTTGGGGATGCTTAATAGTCTCCAACGTATCTATAATTTTTTATTGTTCCATGCTATTATATTACCCGTTTCAGATGTTTGTGGGCTTTACTTTACACATTTATATCATTTTTGGGACTAACCTACTAACCGGAGGCCCAGCCCGTATTGCTGTTTTTTTGCCTATTTCAGTATTTTGAATAAAAGGAATATCAAACGGAGTCTGTTGGGGATATAACTATTTGTGTAAGCCGCCCAGGAGGGGCCGGGTTACGCAAAGAGGACTCACCAGAGAGAAGCCCAAGACCAAAGTATGAAGATGGTGGTTCATAGAGAGCTTAAAGCCCGCAGGCGACTTAAGGCCCGTTGTAATAAACCGCTGTCATAATATTACTTGTATCATAAGGTAGACTTAACTAGTCACCAAGCCGGACATTGTTTATAAGCCGTCCGAGACTCTGTAAGCCGCAAGGTGTCGACCCGTGTATATAAGGGGACGACCCGCTGGCGGCTTAGGGCAAGAAACAACTCATCGAGATCCAGGCATAGCGTATCTCGCTCCCTGGTCATCGAAACATCAATACCAACCCAACTAGACGTAGGCCTTACCTTCACCGTAAGGGGCCGAACTAGTATAAACCCTCTCGTGTCCTTTGTCCCGATTAACCCCTTCAAGCTTCCTAGTTGCGATGGCTCCACAACTAAATCCTTTCACGAGGACATCTGACGTGACAATTCCACGTCAGTTAGCGCCCACCGTGGGGCCAGCAAATGGTGGATTTGAGTTCTTGAAGGGAAACTTCGAAGGGCTCACGGGATACGTAGTGGGCCAGATGACCAAAAGTCGTCGCGGTAAGATCTACATCGACGACGAAGGCTGGGGCCCCGACGCCGGCTCAATTGAGTATGGGTACCAGGTCCCCTTTGGAGGGATCCACGTCTTCATCAGCCGGATTGGAGAGCCGGGGCCTGAGCCGGACAACTGCACTGACCTCGTTGAGACGGCTCAGCGTGCGAAACCCGCCCGAGTTCAAACCGGCATGAAGCGTGTCTTTGTGGGCTACGTCCATGGAGAAGAATTTTCTGAAGGTCCTGAAGATGGTGGTGAGACGGTCGTCCCCTCTAACGGTGATTCGTCCACCGATTCAACAGATTCTTTGTATCAAGTTCAAGATGGTGTGCTCGGGGGTTGTTCCGATAGCCTTAGTATTCCGGACCCCTGTGAGTCGCCAAATTGGGCAGGAGTCTTTATGGCTGGGACTCAACCCGGACAAAACTCTACAGCCGCGACCGCAATCACTTCCGGGTTAGGAGCAGCCGGGGCAGGAGGCCCTGTGCGCCCGCCGGCTCAAGTGCTGATAGACCTCATGGACAAGCTTACGACCTGTTAACCGCCACGGTTATCCCTGCAAACAAAGATGAGCATGATGCGGAGGTAGCATGGGTACGTGAGGAGATAGCTCAGGCCAAGGAGGCCTTAGCAGCTGAGGATACTAGGCTAGCTACGGAGCGGGCGGCTCTTGATGCCCGGGCACAACGGTTGCAGTCAGAGGCCTACCAGCTCACGATGAGTTTAAACACGTCCAATGAGGTAATGAGGAGGAGACACCAGAAGACCCAATCCTGGTTGCCTCCGAATTATGACCCGAGGGTTCTTTTTGCTACACCCGGAGCTGGCCCAAGTAACCCGCCCGATGCTAATCAGTTTATGACATCCGGAGCGGGAGGACCGGCTCAGCGTCGGGAGATGCCACCTCCTCATATGAGCATGGCACCGCCGCGTTATGTGCCGGTACCAGAGGGTCACTTTTCCAACCCCATGGAGAATTTAATCACGGCGTCAGCACGCCTGGCGGCTCTTCTAGTGGACGGGGATGATCCAACAGCAGTGGAGACCCAGAGGATCAGGGAACTTGTCCAGACGGCCCTGGCTCAGTAGGAGACCTATTCTTACAGCCGGGATAGGATTCATTCAACCCCTCCGCCTTGGTTAGCACCGCCTCGTCAGAACCGGAGCCCGAGTTACAGCAGGCACATGGAGTCCGAAGCTTTATCAAGCAACGCCCAATGCCGTAACTAGCATGGTGGCTATAACCCGGTGCAAGACCGAGTACGTCAGGAGAACGAGCGGGCGGCTCAACAGGCGGCTCAGCTGGCAGCTCATCAGGACATCCCGGAGTACCCAACGACTTCTATTGAGTTGGGAGTAGCCACCAGAACCGGTGGAGTTCCTTGTTTGATACCGGCTTTGCGCAACGTGCGCCTGCCTAAGGACTTCAAGGGACCTCGAAAGGTGCCGAATTACACGCCCGACTTACAGCCCGGAGCATGGATTGAGAGTTATGAGATGGCCATGGTACTGTTGGAGGTCAGTGATGCGGCAATGGCTAAATACTTCACCATGATGTTAGATGGAACGGCCCGGTCTTGGCTAAAAGGTTTACCACCTAATTCCATTGGTTCGTGGGAGGAGTTAAAGGCCCGTTTCATCTAGAACTTCAAGGACACTTGTAAACAATCCATGTCAATCGTGGACTTGATGAGTTGTAAGCAGGGGGAGGGTGAATCCACCACCCATTGGGTACGCCGAGTTAAGGAGATAATTCATTCATCTGATAAGATGGATGCCGGCTCTGCAGTCCTCATGTTGGAGAAAAATTGCAACTTTGAGCCGCTGAGGCAGAAATTGGGACGCCTTAGGCGTGACTGCGCCGATATGGGAACGCTGATGGCGGCTTTAGTCAAATATGCCGATTCTGATAATACCAAGGACCCTGCGTCTGACGATGAGAAGACAGGGAAGGGTAAAAGGAACGGTAATGGAAAAGGTCAACAGCACAACCCGGGGAATCAAGGCGGCAATAAGCGTAAGGCAGACGGTAGCCCGGAGCTTGTTGCTAACGCGGGTACACAGGGTAACAATGAGAGACGCAGGGGTAAGTGGCCCCGAATCGGCGGGTCAGGTCCATCTCTTGAGCAGCTACTCAACGAGCCCTGTCCGAAACACGGCACCCGGGAGCACCCCGCTACGCACCTGTGGAAAGATTGTGCGATCATGAAGGCGTTTAAAAATTCCAATATCTTTGATGGTGGTCATGGACCTGGTGGCGGTTCAGGGGCCGGCGGCTTTCATGGCCCGGGTGGCGGTTCAAGTTCCGGTTTTCAGGGACAACCGGGTGGAAATAATCAACAGCAAGCTGGTCAGGGAGGACAACCGCAGCAGCAGTCGGGTTACCAGAGCCAACTAAAATAGTTGAGCGGTGGGCAATACCATGTGTTCACCACTAGCTTATGCAAACGTGACCAGAAGGTTCATAAGAGGGCTGTAAATTTGGTTGAGCCGGCGGTCCCTCGTTATTTGAGATGGTCAGAGCAACCTATCATTTGGAGCAGAGAGGATCACCCGCTACGAGTTGATAATCCGGGTCAGTTAGCCTTGGTTGTAGCACCCCAGGTTGGTGGATATAAATTCACTAAAGTACTCATGGACGGAGGTAGCAGCATCAATATCCTCTATTATGAGACCTTCCAGCGCATGGGGTTGACTGAGAAGAATCTGAGGACGTCCAACACTGTTTTCCACAGGGTGGTTCCGGGCAAGTCAGCTTAACCAGTTGGTAAGATTGAATTAGAGGTGGCTTTTGGAGATGAGTATGATTCCAGGGCTGAGAAGTTGACGTTTGAGGTGGTCAAGATCAAAAGCCCGTATCACGCTCTATTTGGGCGACCGGCTTATGCTAAGTTCATGGCACTGCCGTGTTAAGTTTACTTACAGCTCAAGATGCTGGGTTACAAGGGCACCATCACCGTACATGGGAGTCGAAAGGTGGCCTTGGAATGTGAAGAAGGCGACGCGGCTTATGCTGAGATGGCCTATGCTGCGGAGGAGCTCAAATTCTATCAAGACAATGTTGACCCAGCGGATATGACCTCCCTCAAGAAACCAACTACTGAGCATGACCCGACGTTGAAGTTTAAATCGGCCTCTGAGACAAAGCTTGTCGACTTCACCCCGGGAGACGCCTCTAAGCAGTTCAGTATCAATGCCAATTTGGATCCTAAATAGGAAAGCGCGCTCATCCAGTTCATCCGTGAGAACCGGGACATCTTTGCATGGAAACCTTCTGACATGCCGTGTGGCAACCGGATTTCCGGGTATTAATTCCCAGAAAATGGCCCTTGTGCTCATCAGCCCCAGGATTACTGTTAGCTGATGAGGCACCAACTTGATACAGATATTCCAAGCAAAACATAAAATATGTAGTACAAGACCATTCTGGTCTGTGAGTACAACAAATGGTTTCTAGTGGTTGATGGCGGAAGCGGGTTGTGAATCATCAGTGTCTATGGGAATCCGTTTCCCACAGGAACAGGTGACCAGGATAACTCCTATCTTCGCGAGGCTACTATCACCGTTGCTTAGGTTTTGGGGCTGTCATCACGGTCGCTCCTCTCCGCGTAAGAAATCTGGCCAAGACAATAGCCAGGGACAAGCCAGTGAGTACTTTGAATGTACTCGCAAACATTATGAACATGGATATAATATAACAACGATGTTCTGAAATATTTTATGCTCACGACGTCAATCACAAAAGATAATAAAAACTCTGATGCATGCAAGCAGGATATTTATGAATATGCAATAACATATTAATAATAAAATGCACCGATCGGGTGTCTGAAGCGACGCCTCGAAAGGTTAGTAACAAAGAGAAATGCCTCAGTCGGGCGTCTGAGTGACACCACATAAAGGGCTTATAAAGAAAATAAATAACAACATGCCATAGTCGGGCGTCTGAGCGACACCGCATAAAGGGCTTATAAAGAAAATAAATAACAACATGCCACAGTCGGGCGTCTGAGCGACACCACATAAAGGGCTTATAAAGAAAATAAATAAAGTGAATATCCAGGAGGTAAAACCATCCCAGGGATACTCAATATTCCAAATAATATAAAGGGGTTAGTCCATAATAAAAGACTAATCATAATCATCATAAGTCACAAGGCACAATCCATGTTCTGGTTTAACAGTTTCCCCTTCACAGACCGACACTTGACCCATCCCAGACTGTAGTCCTTAACCATGGACACGGCTATTCGAATAGGTTTAATCTCTGCAGAGGGTGTACTCTTTACCCTCGAGTAACGGATTCCTTTAGTCCATCAGGACTAATTCCGTCTACGGTCTTTTAAATGAAAACGCACCTGACTTGCACACACCAGCTTAACTCACCGGTGTCTGGAATCACCCACGACACTCGTTAAGCAAAACTCTAAGTGGGGAGGCTACAACCTCGATTAGCATGGGATCACAAAATTTATACAGCATGCAAACTGGGGAAGCTACCCCCTCGGCTACAACCGAAACACCCATGCCCCCTGACCGGATGACTGGCTTTAATCCATGGCCGTGGTACCCTCATCCCGGCCTCTCTGTACGGTGTGTGCTAGAAAGGGGTTGACAAATTACTGAACCGTACTCTACTTGTTGTAGAGACGAGTGGTAGTACGAAACAAGTATGGGGGTTACTGGAACAAGACTCGATCTATGGTCGACTCAGGAGGTTTAAGTATTCCCTACAAGATTAGCATAACGAGTATATTTCATCCAACAGACAGAATCACCACTTATCATACCCTTCATGCCATGCCGGAAAAATCGTCTCGACGAGAAACTAGGGACAAGCTCGGGTCAACCCAAGACAGAGACTTTCCCGTTATTCTTCCGGTAGGCACGGAAGGCATTCGAGGATGATCACTATCACAAGCCTGTCCATTTCCAACAGTAAAGAAATTTCCAATGCGCATTCATGCAAATGATCACATCACCACATAAAATAACGAGTTCTACGTATTGAGGTGGTGTCATGATCGTGTCAAGCAATGCATGCAAAATATTATGCCAGGGTTCAGAATGCTTGCCTTCAAGGTGTGGAAAGGCAGGGTGCACTCCAAAACTTTTGAAAGTTTTCTTCTCTCTCTCCAAAGTCCTATTTTAAATAAATTTCAATTAACACACAAACTCAAAACAGCACAAAAAGTTGTTTTGAAATTTTTTCAAATAAATCTTAAAATAAACTAGATTAAATTTGAGAGAGGTAGGAAAAAGAATCAATTCATTTGGAGTTATATTTAAAAAGTTATAGCCAGTCAAAGTTTAGTCAAATTCCTAGTTTTTAAATAAAACAGAAAAAGAAAAGAAAACGTTTCGAACTGGTACACATCGAAGACGTACTTTGAGATTTACGTCTTCACTTAACCCACGTGGACTGGGGCGGGGTCACTGATAGTGGGTCCAGGGGGGCCACTGGTCAGGTTTGACCAGTCCATCTCTCCCTCCTCTTCCTCTGCCCGAACGGAGGCGAGGTGACGGCGATCAACGCCGGTGAATGGCTGCTCCCCGCGGGCTCCAGAGGGTCGGGATGGATCGGCAAGACCGGGGCGGTCCTCCCGGTGGTCGTTGGGTCGGCGAGGGTGGAGGGAGTCGCCGACGGTGAGTTTCGCGGCGGAGGAGACTTCGAGAGCAAAGTGGTTTTGGGGCTGCAATGGTTCCCGATCAAAATCGAGCAGGGGGAAGGGTTCACGGGATGAAGAGAGAGCTTCTGGTGGAGAGAGTGGAGAGGGGGAGGCTCTGGTGGTGCCGGAATGGCCGGGGCGGTGGCGGCGGCAGGAGTTGCCGGAGAGGAAGAAGACGACTCCCCTTGTCTTCCTACTGCTATGGGTGGGTCGGTGAGGGAGTGAGGGAGGCTTCGTGAGGCCTGGACGAGCTCGGGTGCTTCTTATATAGCGTGGCCATGGCGGTTCCGTGGCCGAGGATAAGGTTGCCGGCGAACCGACGTTCTATAGCTTGCAGGGTGACGTGGAGGCGACGAGAGCTAGCGGACGAGCGAGGGGATAAGCTTGCGCGGCTCCCAGGGGCAGGTGGCGAGCCGGGGTGGCTCGGGCGGCGCCGACCGGGCAGAGGCGCACTGCGGACGCCGGCGTGCCGCCAAGGCTCTGACGGCGGCGCTGTAGAGTGCCAGGGCGGTTTGGGGTTTTCTGGTGAGAAGGGGAGTGCGTGGCGCGGCTCTGTGGTGTGGGCAAAACTGGGGGCGCGACGTGGCGGCTCGGGCGCGGCACGTGCAAAACGCGCGCTCTGCTCGCGCCCAGAGCACGCACGGGACGTGCTCGACGAAATGCCAGGGCGTGTTAGAGGTCTCGGGTGAGGCTGGGAATTAGCAGACCTAGGTTAGGAGTAGCTAGAAGTCTATTGGACAAGGTAGTTAGGCAAGGGAAGCAAGATCACAGTGCAAGCTAAGACTTATGTCAAAACTGGTCATGCCTACAGGGTGCTCGACAGAATGCCACATGCACCTAGGCATTTCTTGGAGTGGTAAAATCTTCCAGAGTGGGGTCTCTTTAGATGAAAGAGAGGGTGGTGAGGTTAGTTTGCCAAAAGGAGGAACTTGCTAGTGCAAGTTTTGCAAAAGTTCAGTTTTGGACAGAAAGAACAGGGCATGATTGCATGTACTAGAATTGCTCCAATGAGTCCAACCTCTTGAACTTAAGGTTCTAGTAGGAAGGGCTACAAGTAGGAAAAGGAATCATAGCAAAAGGAGCAAGTTAAAATATAGCTGTAGTACAATCCATCCAGTTGGACTAGAATGAAGATGAGGATGGTTCACTCAATTTTTCCAAAGAACAACACTAGGTTATTGCAAAAAGTTGATTAGTATACTCCTGTTGACATCCCAAAATTTTGGTAGAAGTTTTAAGGAAATATTTAAATAGGTTGTAGTGCAAAACTGCCCTGTGGACCAGATTTGAAAACTTGGTGTAGAACTCAAAATATCCAAGTAATGAAATATATTTTTGCATAAAAGTGTTTTATAAACATCACATGACCTCCCTAAATTTTTGGTGGAATTTTTAAAAGAATTTATCAAAGGGTTGCGGTGTAAAAGAAGCCTTGAAGCTTAGAGAAATCATTTTTCAATAAATAAGGCACCAGGGAAAAATAATTATGCAAATAATCCCACTGATAAAAGAATTGTTTTATTTGAGAGGGAAAAATAAGTCCAACAATAATTGAAGAGATCTCACTTGGGGTAAAACTCCATAACAATAAAGAAAAGAGTGGTTCTGAAATCAGAAGAAAATACAGAAAATAAAGGTTTTAGTTTCTAGGCAAAATTTGAATTAATAAAACAAGGTTAAAATTTTGGGGTGTCACAACACTACCCCCCTTAAGAAAAAATCTCGTCCTTGAGATTTGCTAGGAGCTGTTTTGGAAAAACAAGTACTCCACGGTTACGTGTTCGAGCAGTAGTGAGTCTGCTGTCGTGGTGCTGTGTGAAATAAAGTAATCCACGGCGTGAGAAGATATACGATGCAGCAACTCAAGGAAAAGAAATCTCACTCCATGATTTTTCGCGAGAGAACAATAATATAATAGAGTCAAACGGCAACAGAACTATTCACATTAATAGAAACTAAATAATTTACTCGCCGCGCAAACTCGGGGTACCACGCAGAAGTTACAACACATAAGTAAAAGTTGCAAGAATAAACATAGCAGCGACGTCTATAATGCAAACGGCAACTGGACGGGGTCTCGAGAAAACGTCTCTGGTACTGGGATGCACTCCTCTTCTATCGGGGAAAGCGGATTGATCAGCCGATGAATGTGTCTCTCTTGGTCGGGCCTCAGTGGTCTGCCGATGGCGATCTGAGGATTCAAGTCAGCGAGACTCTAGAGATATCCCATTACTCGCTGGGTCAAACGTTCTTGAGCGATGACGTACTGGACCAGGTTGGCCAGCACTGGGTCTCTCTCAAATCGTCCACCAGGAAAAGATGTTACTCCTCCGGGTGCTGCACGGCTCGGAAGGTAATAATACCCTCGTTCGCTGGCATAGGGTACCGCGAATCGAAGGCGAGTGAGTGCTTCGTAAGCAGCAGCTTCTATGGCCATATGTGGGGTCGGCATAGATTTCCCCACGAAGGAAACTTCTGTCGGGTCTTGGTTGGAGTCCACGGGAGGGATGTGTACTGCTGCCCAATATTTCAAGGTGGAAGGTGTGATTCTCGATTTGAACAGCTCGTACTGGGGTGGCTGGGTAGAACCCATGGTACTGCAGGTAAAGTCCCACAATATTTTGACAAAGCTACCTGGGGTTGCATCCGGGGTTCTCAGATAAATACTAGGGCTCGGCATGGCAAGAATGGTTGTGAGGGTGGTGCACAAGGTGAGGGGTGCTTGGCAAAGTCACGAGGTGGCCTTTTTATAGCACTAGAGCTGGGTTATTTTACCGTGGTGAAAGGTAATAAAATTGCCATCTTAGCTCCAAGGGTCGAGGTCAAAGTCACAGATACATACCTCACTAAAATGACGTATCACTGTGGGAGTTGTCGGGGTGGTCTTGGTAGATGTGCTTGGAAAAAAAAATGCAATTGCTTGCTGACATAATTATGCAAAGGCTACTATTAAAACAGAGGCACAACAACAGGCTGCGTTAATTCACAAGGTCACACGATTATAAGGCAAGGATACACTGAGACTTGGCACTACTTGGTGACTTATTCTACATCGCTAATATCCAAGCGGGCGTGCCTTGTGGATGTCGAGGTTTCTCCACGGGTCTCACCGTTGGAATTAGCCGGAGATGGTGGAGGAACTGCAGGGTCGGGTAGCGATGATGACCATCACGGGGATTGTTGGCCACAATCCCGTTGGAGTGTGCTCCCAAAAGGCGATGAAACACTTCTAGGGTCATCAAAGCATCTTGGTTGATGGCTGGGGCTGATCTCAAGGTCTCGATTGGTTGTCCGAACAGCACGACTGGGTTGTCGGCGTCGGGCTCGTCTTCTCCTCTCGCTGGGGCTCGACGAACCAGCTCTCCACGAGCTGCGATCAGATCAATGGTGATTTTATCGAACATATCCTCTAGTGCACTTACATAGCGCACCAGATGTAATAAAGCAGGATCTGTCTCATGATCTCCGTTGGCAACTTGGGGTGGTCTACCATATCCGTCACAGCTGGGGTAGGAGTAGAACAAGCGACAGTTAACTCTGGGCGACAAATGCCGGAGTTGAACTATAGCTTCTCGAGCGGCTAGTTGGATGGCTTGTGGCTCAAAGGAAGTTGTCCTTTCGGTGAACCTGTAGGGGCGTTTTGGAGATAGACCCCTACTGTAGATGTGCACAGTGGTCCAGAATTGACGGCTTTCTCCACCCATGGGTCCTTGGTACACAACATATTCTGGGGGCTCTTCTAACGCATAGGCACGACGTGTGAGGTTTGCGAGTATGGTCACAAAACCTCCAAGGTTGGTTTCTATGGTCTCATTGTGCACTACGGGGCCAGGCATTATGGCTAGGTTTGGGGTAGAGGTTGTGCTGTGCTGGGTTGAGGCTAGCGTGCCCTTTTTATAGAAAAAAAGGGAACGGAGTCTTCCTTCGCACGCTTGTGAATAAGACATTATAGGCATCGGTCACTGGCGCGTGATCGATAGGCCAGGTTGATAGGTTGGGCACCGACTGCCAAAAGTGTCGGGGTCACTGTGTGGCTATCTTGCACGAGAAGCTTGGCTGGGTTTTGGTTAAGGTCTGGTGGTTTTGCTTACCCAGGTTTTTTTCGACCTGGCTAAGATAGGATTAGCCAATGGTCAGCCTGGCTCTGATACCAAGTTTGTGTCGATCGGATTTCCGGGTATTAATTCCCAGAAAATGGCCCTTGTGCTCATCAGCCCCAGGATTACTATTAGCTGATGAGGCACCAACTTGATACAGAAATTCCAAGCAAAACACAAAATATGTAGTACAAGACCATTTTGGTCTGTGAGTACAACAAATGGTTTCTAGTGGTTGATGGCGGAAGCGGGTTGTGAATCATTAGTGTCTATGGGACTCCATTTCCCACAGGAATAGCTGACCAGGTTAACTCCTATCTTCGCAAGGCTGATACCACCATTGCTTAGGTTCCGGGGCTGTCATCACGGTCACTCCTCTCCGCGCAAGAAATCTGGCCAAGACAATAGCCACGGACAAGCCAGTGAGTACTTTGAATGTACTCACAAACATTATGAACACGGGTATAATATAACAATGATGTTCTGAAATATTTTATGCTCACGACGTCAGTCACAAAAAATAATCAAAACTCTGATGCATGCAAGCAGGTTATTTATGAATATGCAATAACATATTAATAATAAAATGCACCAATCGGGTGTCTGAAGCGACGCCTCGAAAGGTTAGTAACAAAGAGAAATGCCTCAGTCAGGCGTCTGAGCGACACCAGATAAAGGGCTTATAAAGAAAATAAATAACAACATGCCACAGTCAGGCGTATGAGCGACACCTCATAAAGGGCTTATAAAGAAAATAAATAACAACATGCCACTGTCGGGCGTCTGAGCGACACCACATAAAGGGCTTATAAAGAAAATAAATAAAGTGAATATCCAGGAGGTAAATCCATCCCAGGGATACTCAATATTACAAATAATATAAAGGGGTTAGTCCATAATAAAATAATCATCATAATCATCATAAGTCACAAGGCACAATCCATGTTCTGGCTTAACAGTTTCTCCTCCGAAGACCGACACTAAGACCGACACTTGACCCATCCCAGGCTGTAGTTCTTAACCATGGACACGGCTATTCGAATAGGTTTAATCTCTGCAGAGGGTGTACTCTTTACCCATGAGTAACGGATTCCTTCAGTCCACCGGGACTAATTCCGTCTACGGTCTTTTAAATGAAAACGCACCTGACTTGCACACACCAGCTTAACTCACCGGTGTCTGGAATCACCCACAACACTCGTTAAGCAAAACTCTAAGTGGGGAGGCTACAACCTCAAAGCATGGGATCACAAAATTTATACCGCGCGCAAACTGGGGAAGCTACCCCCTCGGCTACTACCGAAACACCCATGCCCCCTGACCGGATGACTGGCTTTAATCCAGGGCCGTGGTACCCTCATCCCGGCCTCTTTGTACGGTGTGTGCTAGAAAGGGGTTGACAAATTACTGAACCGTACTCTACTTGTTGTAGAGACGAGTGGTAGTACGAAACAAGTATGGGGGTTACTGGAACAAGACTCGATCTATGGTCGACTCAGGAGGTTTAAGTATTCCCTGCAAGATTAGCATAACGAGTATATTTCATCCAACAGACAGAATCACCACTTATCATACCCTTCATGCCATGCCGGACACACTCGTCTCGACGAGAAACTAGGGACAAGCTCGGGTCTACCCAAGACAGAGACTTTCCCGTTATTCTTCTGGTAGGCACGAAAGGCATTCAAGGATGATCACTATCACAAGCCTTTCCATTTCCAACAGCAAGGAAATTTCCAATGCGCATTCATGCAAATGATCACATCACCACATAAAATAATGAGTTCTACGTATTGAGGTGGTGTCATGATCGTGTCAAACAATGCATGCAAAATATTATTCCAGGGTTCAGAATGCTTGCCTTCAAGGTGTGGAAAGGCAGGGTGCACTCCAAAACTTTTGAAAGTTTTCTTCTCTCTCTCCAAAGTCCTATTTTAAATAAATTTGAATTAACACACAAACTCAAAACAGCACAAAAAGTTGTTTTGAAAAAATTTCAAATAAATCTTAAAATAAACTAGATTAAATTTGAGAGAGGTAGGAAAAAGAATCGATTCATTTGGAGTTATATTTAAAAAGTTATAGCCAGTCAAAGTTTAGTCAAATTCCTGGTTTTTAAATAAAACTGAAAAAGAAAAGAAAACGTTTCGAACCGGTACACGTTGAAGACATACTTTGAGATTTGCGTCTTTACTTAACCCACGTGGACTGGGGTGGGGTCACTGACAGTGGGTCCAGGGGGCCCACTGGTCAGGTTTGACCAGTCCATCTCTCCCTCCTCTTCCTCTGCCCAAACGGAGGCGAGGCGACGGCGATCAACGCTAGCGAATGGCTGCTCCCCGCGGGCTCCAGAGAGTCGGGATGGATCCGCAATACCAGCGCGGTCCTCCCGGTGGTCGTTGAGTCGGCGGAGGTGGAGGGAGTCGCCGACGGTGAGTTCCGCGGCGGAGGAGACTTCGGGAGCAAAGTGGTTTTGGGGCTGCGGTGGTTCCCGATCGAAATCGAGCAGGGGGAAGGGTTCACGGGAGGAAGAAAGAGCTTCTGGTGGAGAGAGTGGAGAGGGGGAGGCTCAGGTGGTGCCAGAATGGCCGGGGCGATGGCTGCGGCAGGAGTTGTCGGAGAGGAAGAAGATGACTCCCCTAGTCTTCCTACTGCTATGGGTGGGTCGGTGAGGGAGTGAGAGAGGCTTCGTGAGGCCTGGACGAGCTCGGGTGCTTCTTATATAGCGTGGCCATGGCGGTTCCACGGCCAAGGATAAGGTCGCCGGCGAACCGATGTTCTGTAGCTTGCAGGGTGACGTGGAGGCGACGAGAGCTAGCCGACGAGCGAGGGGATAAGCATGCGCAGCTCCCAGGGGCAGGTGGCGAGCCGGGGTGGCTCAAGCGGCGCCGACCTGGCAGAGGCACACTGCGGACGCCGGCGTGCCGCCAAGGCTCTGACAGCGGCATTGTAGAGTGCCAGGGCGGTTTGGGGTTTTCTGGTGAGAAGGGGAGTGTGTGGCGCGGCTCTGTCGTGTGGGCAAAACCGGGGGCGCGACGTGGCAGCTCGGGCGCGGCACGTGCAAAACGTGCGCTCTGCTCGCGCCCAGAGCACGCACGGGACGTGCTCGACGAAATGCCAGGGCGTGTTAGAGGTCTCAGGTGAGGCTGGTAATTAGCAGACCTAGGTTAGGAGTAGCTAGAAGTCTATTGGACAAGCTAGTTAGGCAAGGGAAGCAAGATCACAGTGCACGCTAAGACTTATGTCAAAACTGGTCATGCCTACAAGGTGGTCAACAGAATGCCACATGCACCTAGGCATTTCTTGGAGTGGTAAAATCTTCCAGAGTGGGGTCTCTTTATATGAAAGAGAGGGTGGTGAGGTTAGTTTGCCAAAAGGAGAAACTTGCTAGTGCAAGTTTTGCAAAAATTTAGTTTTGGACAAAAAGAACAGGGCATGATTGCATGTACTAGAATTGGTCCAGTGAGTCCAACCTCTTGAACTTAAGGTTCTAGCAGGAAGGGCTACAAGTAGGAAAAGGAATTACAGCAAAAGGAGCAAGTTAAAATATAGTTGTAGTACAATCCATCCAGTTGGACCAGAATGAAGATGAGGATGGTTCACTCAATTTTTCCAAAGAACAACACTAGGTTATTGCAAAAAGTTGATTAGTATACTCCTGTTGACATCCCAAAATTTTGGTAGAAGTTTTAAGGAAATATTTAAATAGGTTGTAGTGCAAAACTGCCCTCTGGACCAGATTTGAAAACTTGGTGTAGAACTCAAAATATCCAAGTAATGAAATATATTTTTGCATAAAAGTGTTTTATAAACATCACATGACCTCTCTAAATTTTTGTGGAATTTTTAAAAGAATTTATCAAAGGGTTGCTGTATAAAAGAGGCCTTGAAGCTTAGAAAAATCATTTTTCAATAAATAAGGCACCAGGGAAAAATAATTATGCAAATAATCCCACTGATAAAAGAATTGTTTTATTTGAGAGGGAAAAATAAGTCCAACAATAATTGAAGAGATCTCACTTGGGGTAAAACTCCATAACAATAAAGAAAAGAGTGGTTCTGAAATTAGAAGAAAATACAGAAAATAACGGTTTTAGTTTCTAGGCAAAATTTTAATTAATAAAACAAGGTTAAAATTTTGGGGTGTCACATGCTGGGTGTACCGAGGGAACTCGCTGAGCACACTCTCAATATTGATCCAAAGTATAAGTCGGCCAGGCAGTTTCTCCGACGATTCAATGAAGAGAGACGGACAACTATTGGGGAAGAGGTGGCCCGGCTCTTAGCGGTCGGGTTTATTATGGAAGTTTTTCATTCGGAGTGGTTGGCTAACCCAGTGCTGGTGCTCAAGAAGAACGGCACTTGGCGGAAGTGTGTGGATTACACGGATTTAAACAAGGCTTGTCCGACTGATCCCTTTGCTCTCCCCCGTATTGATCAGATCATTGATGCTACGGCGGGTAGTGAACGTTTGAGTTTTTTGGATGCTTACTCTGGTTATCATCAGATCAAGATGGCAGTCAAGGACCAGGAGAAGACAGCTTTTATCACTCCGTTTGGGGCCTTCTATTATGTATCTATGCCGTTTGGGCTCAAGAGTGCCCAGGCAACTTATCAGCGATGCGTGCAGAACTGTTTGCACGATCAAATCGCGTGCAATGTTCATGCTTATGTGGATGACATCGTGGTGAAGTCCAGAGAAAAGGAGACCTTGATATCCGACTTGAGAGAGACTTCTGACAATCTCCGGGTTTACAAGATGATGCTTCACCCGGCCAAGTGTGTGTTTGGTGTACCTGCAGGTAAGCTCTTGGGTTTTCTGGTGTCAAATAGAGGCATTGAAGCTAATCCGGAGAAGATCACGGCGATTACCTCTCTGGCTAAGCCGGCATGTATCAATGATGTTCAGCGCCTGGCGGGACGGGTTGCTGCTTTAAGCCGGTTCATAAGCTGGTTAGGAGAGAATGCCTTACCGCTATATCAGATGATGAAGAAGACAAACACTTTTGTCTGGAGCGATGCTGCTAACACTGCCTTTGAAGATTTAAAGAGACAGTTGTCTGAGCCACCGGTTCTTGCAGCTCCCATTGATAAAGAGCCGCTATTGTTATATGTGGCTGCTAACTCACGTGCTGTCAGTGTTGCCATCGTGGTGGAACGTAAGGGGGCAGGCAAGGAGCATCCAGTTCAACGACCGGTTTACTACATCAGCGAGGTGTGCATTGAGTCTAAACAAAGGTATCCACATTGGCAGAAGCTTGTTTATGGTGTGTTCATGGCAAACCGGAAACTGAAGCAGTACTTCCAAAGTCACCCTATAACGGTGGTGAGCTCAGCTCCTTTGGGAGATATCATACAGAATAGGGAAGCTACATGATGAATCACCAAGTGGGCCATTGAGCTTGGGCCTTATGGTTTAAAGTATATGCCCCGTACTACCATTAAATCTCAGGCCTTGGTGGATTTTATCAATGATTGGACAGAGTTGCAGGCACCTAAGGAGAAGCCGGACAATACGTATTGGACTATTCGTTTTGATGGGTCCAGGCAGTTAGAAGGATCAGGGGCTGGAGTTGTCTTAACTTCCCCTCGAGGTGATAAATTTCGTTATGTGCTCCGGCTCATGTTTCCTTGTACTAACAATGCAGCTGAATACGAGGCCTTGCTCCATGGTCTCCGGATGGCTAAGGAGATTAATTTAAGCCGGGTAAGGTGCTTGGGCGACTCAGACCTCGTGGCTCAACAGGTCTCAGGCACATGGGATTCTAAGGATCCCCTTACGGCGGCTTATCACCGTGAAGTCGATGCCGTAGCTGGGTACTTCAAAGGGTATCAGGTGGAGCACACTGACAGAAGGAAGAATGAGGCGGCGGATGCTTTAAGCCGGTTGGGCTCTCAACGCGAGCCGGTGCCACCTAACACCTTTCTTGATGTTTTACATAATCCTTCTGTCAAGGTACCTACGGAGGAGGAGCTTGCAGTGCCAGACCCGGAGGCACAGTTGGTGGCTGCACTTCATGTCATCCCGGTTTGGACATTGCCATATTTGGCTTATATGACCCGGGGAGAGCTGCCTGAGGATGAGACCTTGGCAAGACATATTGTCAGGCGATCCAAATCCATGACAATTGTTAACGGCGAGTTACATCATCTCAGTGTCACAGGGGCGTTCCAGCGTTGTGTGTCGCCTGCAGAGGGTCAAGAGATACTTCGAGAGATCCATGAAGGAGATTGTGGTCATCATGCCGGTTCAAAATCTCTGGTGGCCAAGGCCTTCCGTCAATGTTTTTATTGGCTGACGGCTCATGCAGATGCAGAAGATCTTGTTAGCAAATGTGACGGATGTCAAAAATTCTCACGACGGGCTCATGTGCCGGCTCAGGAATTGAGGATGATTCCAATTACTTGGCCATTTGCATTCTGGGGGCTTGCCATGGTGGGACCTTTTAAAAGGTCTAAGGATAAAAAGACACACCTCCTGGTGGCAGTGGATAAATTTACAAAGTGGATTGAGGCAGAGCCAGTTAGTCAGTGTGATGCGGCCACAGCAGCTCAGTTCGTCAAAAAGGTGATCTTTCATTTTGGTTTTTCACATAGCATCATAACTGATAATGGCACTAATCTCTCCAAGGGTTTTGAGGGAGTTCCAGACTAGGGGGTGTCCGGATAGCCGAACTATCATCATCGGCCGGACTCCAAGACTATGAAGATACAAGATTGAAGACTTCGTCCCGTGTCCGGATGGGACTTTCCTTGGCGTGGAAGGCAAGCTTGGCGATACGGATATGTAGATCTCCTACCATTGTAACCGACTCTGTGTAACCCTAGCCCTCTCCGGTGTCTATATAAACCGGATGGCTTTAGTCCATAGGACGAACAACAATCATACCATAGGCTAGCTTCTAGGGTTTAGCCTCCTTGATCTCGTGGTAGATCCACTCTTGTAACACACATCATCAATATTAGTCAAGCAGGACGTAGGGTTTTACCTCCATCAAGAGGGCCCGAACCTGGGTAAAACATCGTGTCCCTTGTCTCATGTTACCATCCGCCTAGACGCACAGTTCGGGACCCCCTACCCGAGATCCGCCGGTTTTGACACCGACATTGGTGCTTTCACGGAGAGTTCCTCTGTGTCGTCACCAATAGGCTCGATGGCTTCTTCGATCATCAACTACGACGCGGTCCAGGGTAAGACCTTTCTCCCCGGACAGATCTTCATATCCGGAGGCTTCGCACTGCGGGCCAATTCGCTTGGCCATCTAGAGCAGATCGGAAGCTACGCCCCTGGCCGTCAGGTCAGATTTGGAAGTTTGAACTTCACGGCTGACATCCACGGGGACTTGATCTTCGATGGATTCGAGCCACAGCCAAGCGCGCTGCACTGTCACGACGGGCATGATTTAGCTCTGCAGCCGGACAGTACCCTGGAGGCCGCACTCGAGCCCGCTCCGATCTTCAATTCGGGGCCGGCTGCGCAGATCGAGAACGGATGGCTAGACACCGCCTCGGGGGCTGCAAACTCTATGGCGATAGAGCCGAACACTGACCTTCTCCCTCACAAAGCTCGTGACTCCAAGGTGTCGGACTCCGAACCTCCTGCACCCCCTCCGATCGAATCCGATTGGGCGCCGATCATGGAGTTCACCGCAGCGGACATCTTTCAACACTCACCTTTCAGCGACATCTTGAGTTCGCTAAAGTATCTCTCGTTATCAGGAGAGCCCTGGACGGACTGCGGCCAGGATGGTCGGGATGCGGACGACGAAGAAATTCAAAGCCCACCCACCACCCACTTGGTATCCACTGTCGACGATCTAACCGACTTGCTAGACTACGACTCCGAAGACATCGACAGTATGGACGATGATGCCGGAGACGACCAAGAACCAGCACCCATCCGGCATCGGAAAGCCACCCCAACGCACGACGTATACATGGTGGATACACCAAAAGGAAGCGACAACGAGGAAAAACGGGACGGGGCGAAGGACAACTCCCCCAACAAACAACCAAAACGGCGACGCAAGCGCCGCCCGAAGACCGGCCTCGATAAAAACGGCACCCATACGGACCCGGCCCTAGGGCAGGGCGAAGTAGTGGACGACGAACATGATGAACTGGACAAGCAACCCATCCCCGGCGAAGATGATCTCACATCACCAGAGCATATGAACCTTCATAAAAGGCTCATTGCCACTGCAAGAAGTTTGAAGAAGCAAAAGCGGAAGCTCAAAATAGCGGAGGACACACTCAGAATGAGATGGAGCAAAGTACTCAACACCGCAGATAAATATGGCGCTAGTCACCAGACAAAGAGCTACCCGAAGCGCAAACTGTTGCCCGAATTTGACGAGGAGGCCTTAGAACCCCCGTAGTCAAAAAATAAAGAAGCCACCTGGCCAGATAGATGACCAGATGACAGGCCAAGAGCAGCAAGGGGCACCGGACACAAGCCGGCACACGATCCTCGGAAAAAGGGTGACCCGGCCAGGTCCATCTATGGGCCAAAAAAGAATACTCCAGGAAGCAACATAACCCGCCGAGCATTTGAAGACAATGGCACACCCAAATACAGGGGCACCGCACACCCACTATGTTTCACCGATGAGGTACTAGATCATGGATTTCCAGCGGGATTCAAACCCGTAAACATAGAGGCATATGACGGAACAACAGACCCCGGAGTCTGGATTGAGGATTATAACCTACACATACATATGGCCAGAGGAGATGATCTCCATGCCATAAAATACCTACCCCTCAAGCTCAAAGGGCCAGCTCGGCATTGGCTCAAAAGCCTCCCAGAAAATACCATTGGAAGTTGGGAAGAGCTTGAGGATGCGTTTCGAGCAAATTTTCAGGGGACTTATGTCCGCCCTCCGGATGCAGACGATTTAAGTCACATAACTCAACAGCCCGGAGAGTCAGCACGCAAATTCTGGAACAGGTTCCTCACTAAAAAGAACCAAATAGTGGACTGTCCGGACGCTGAAGCCTTAGCAGCCTTTAAACACAACGTCCGAGACGAATGGCTCGCGAGACACCTCGGCCAGGAAAAACCAAGAACAATGGCCACACTAACAAGCCTCATGACTCGCTTCTGCGCAGGGGAGGACAGCTGGCTGGCTAGATGCAGCACCAGCAACCCGAGTACATCCGAAGCCAGGGATGGAAATGGGAAATCACGGCGCAGAAAAGATCAGCGCCGGAATAAGGAAAATGGCCCAAATAGTACGGCGGCCAACGCTGGATTCAAAAGCTCTCGGCCGAATAACAAAATACTGCCCCTCAAGGACAATAGTGACGAGCTATCCAACCTAAACAAAATTCTGGATTGGCTATGTCAAATACATGGTACCTCCGGGAAGCCTGCAAACCATACCCATAGAGATTGTTGGGTCTTCAAGCAGTCCGGCCGACTTAACGCCGAACGCAAGGGGCTCGACACACCAAGCGAAAGTGACAAACCCCAAAAGCAGCACTTCGGAAAACAGAAGACTTTCCCACTAGAAGTCAAAACAATGAACTCACTTCATGTGATAACACAAAAACATAGCGTGGCACCTGCCGTATCAGGACACCGTCCACAGAATGGGGGTAGACCCTACCAAAATTCGCCATAACAGCACTTCCTTCAAAGGAGTGACGCCAGGCCTTTAAGCCAATTATACGGGCTCTGTACCACTAGAGGTTGTGTTCGGTTCATCCGACAACCTCCGTCGTGAAAAGCTCACTCTCCATATCGCCCCATTTTACAGTGGACATCGAGCACTACTGGGACGCAAAGCTTTCGCCCGCTTTAACGCACTACCACATTACACGTCTCTTATACTTACAATGCCCGGTCCACGTGGCATAATCTCATTAAAGAGTAACTCCGAGTGTTCCTCGACCACGGAGAGCGTGGGGCTGCCTTGACAGCCACTCTGACCTTGCAGGTCAAGGCCCCTAAAAGCAGGTCATTCAGACCCCGGACACGCTAGGCGAGTCCGGTGTAAATAAACAAGGGGCTTCCCAGCCGCATACCCCCTTTATAAGGGGCCGCGCATATAAATGATGAGAGCCAATAAAGCTCAACTTTCTTCATCTTCCAAATTATACTTTATTTTAATACAACTTTTGCACGATATTTCTTAGAAACTAAGTCCTTCTCTTTTATAGACGAAGCACGTGCTACACCCGTCCAGGATACAGCACAATGGAGACACAGGCGCAGACGTGCAGCAGGGACCCGTTGCAAGGATTCTTTTCAGATTAAGACCCTGCGTAAAACTTTCTTACTGTCTCTTGTTGATACACATCCCCCGGTTTCCTACCATAGCCGAGGAGGAGGCTGGTGTTTTGGCATCGGCCGCGTCAGAAGTCCCCGCCTGTACCTGGACACTAGGGGCTTAGGGCATTGTTCTGCCCGGTATCATAAAGACCGAACACCTCAGGGAGTGTTCGGCGTGAGTTAGGCCTTATATTCATCAGCTCCGAATCATGTCTTTGGTCAATTGTTGGGTTTGCCCGGCTCCTGTGTTTTGCTGCCTTATGTTCCGTATGATCAGCTAACGCGGCACCAGGAGAACTACTGCGATTGTGCCCCGGTTCGACCGGGCGAGCACCTCAGTAGAGAAAGCCGAAAACTGACTGTCATGATATAGCGAGAGACCGGTCAACCACTCGATCGACCATTGGAATGTTTAGAATTCCTCCGCTTTGACGAAGGACCGCTTCCCGGTCAGGCACATACGCACCCCGAGTTCGGAGAAGAGCGGTGCCTCTAGGGGCTATATAGTAGCCCCACATTTGAGCTCCTATGGCTAAGTGAAAGTGATAAAGCATTATAGTCCGGTTGCCTAGTTTGCTACGCTATCACCTCCTTAAAAGGACCAAGACGTTGGATTAAGTGTGAAAAAGCACTTTTCTTTTTGCAAACACCCCCGCACCATGTGCATGGGGGCTGAAGCCAAAGACTGCCATCTTTCAGATTATACATACACATACGGCCACACAGGAGATAGTTCAATACTTGAACACACAAGTATAAAAAGCTATTGCATTATAAACATGATATCAAAAATCATACATGTCATTTAAACATAACATCTTTCGAGCACTGCGACTCTATTAAACGAGCGCCCTACAGGACTTCCTCAAAATAGTGCTCGGTGGGGAATCGGCTTTCGTCCGTACCCCGGGACGCAACAGCGGTGGCATCCATCTCCGCCCAGTATGTCTTCACACGGGCGAGTGCCATCCGTGCACCTTCTATGCATGCCGACCGCTTCATCGCCCCGATATGCGGCACCGCCCCAAGGAATTGCTGCAACAAGCCAAAATAACTCTTCGGCTTGGGCCTTTCCGGCCACAGATGAGCGACCACATCCGTCATGGCAAGTCCGGACAACCTATTTAGCTCAGCCCACTCAACCAGCCGATCACTCAACGGAAGTGGACGCTCCGGACTATGGAATTGAGACCAGAAAAGCTCTTCCATTTCGTGATCCTTCTGGCTTCAGAAGTGCACGACTGCGTCCGCCGCACTCGCCGCCAAATCCAGATAAGGATCCTCCGCACCGCACAACCGGCCCAGTTGAGCATACTTCGGACCCGTGAACTTCCTACGCATCATAAAGGGCTTTCCAGCCACAATGTCTCTGACCTGATGCAGTTCCTCCTTCATAGCCCGCATTGCACTACGGGAATCCTTGGCTTCGGCGTCGGCCTTCTTCAGGTCCTCTTGCTCCGCTCGGCGTTCTCTTTCAAGAACCTCCTGGCGGCCGGTAGCATCTTTTAATTTCGCGGCCATTCCGGCCATCTCCACCCTGCTTCGGCAGTGAGCAGCCTTCTCGGCTTCTAGCTCTTCCGCTGCCTTCGGGGCAGCCGCTTCGCTTTTTTTGCCTTGCTCCTTGGCCCGAGCAAGCTCTGCTTGAAGGTTTTCCACAGCAGCAGCACCATCTGCATCAAGCATACAAAATCGTAAGGAATGGGCGTCAGTTCCCTTACTAGGCAATCGCGGAGCAACCACATACCTTGTGACTCATCAAGTCGTTTATTGACCAGCGAGATGTCCGCATCCGCAACGTCGAGTTGCCTCTTCATCTCGGCAACTCCATCAGTCCGGCTGGCCACCGAACGTTCCGGCACCTGCACAGGAAAGGCGACAATCTATAACTGAGATTATGATCCTCGGCACGCTGCCGTTTTCGACAGCATACCAAGTCTCAGGGGCTACTATCTATACAGGGCGCACTTCATGTGCAAAACTGTCAAAAGGTATGTCATTTTTTGCGTACCTCAAATCCCGTCAGCAAACTTCCGACGGCCTCACACAACCCACTTTCGGCGGATGAGATCCTCTCAATCACCATACTCATTAATGTGCGGTGATCTTCTGAGATAGACGCCCTCTTTAGCAAATCTTGCAGCTCCACCGGCCGTACTCCAATGGGTGCCGAACTCTCCGGCCCCGCCGGACTCGGGGAGACCCTCCATGATGACACCTCAGGGTCGCCCGCCCCGCACGACGGAGCGGCAGATGGAGGCGTTTCGCTCTCCATCATCTCCGGACGAAGGTCTCCCGAAGATGAGTTGTGCTGAGATGGGCTGAGATCCGAACTACAAGGTGAAAACTTCGGTTACCCTTAGAAATTAAGCAGGGGTATCCACTATTACAAAATTCCCCCTTTTTTACTTACGGCTCGCTGGAGGGCTGATTCCTCCGAGGAGACAGTACGGCCGGAGCTCTTCCCGGCACAGGACCTTCCGGTACAGATTTCTTTCCCCGCTTTGAGGCCTTGGCCTCCGGGTCTTCGGAAGCGGTCCTCTTCTCCCCCTGGAAGGAGGGACTCTCGATCCCTCCCTTACTGAAAGCCTCCTTGGGAGAGGTGGTAGTTCCCCTGTGCCCCCCTTTGCCCTCCTCCGAAGGTGCAACCTCCAACATTTTGATTAACACGGGATCCTGCGTGGTCTCAGGGAGGGGGGCCGGACACCGTATCAGTTTTGCTTGCGCTATCCACTCCTGTCCGAGGGATAGCTGGTTAAAAGGCAAACCTACGATAAATAAATGGACAATGTGTCCGGACACAGGGCTACTTACTTGAGTATCCGGGCGATTGCAGCTTAGGCCAGCATCCTCGGTCAAGTCCGGACGCATCTCTTGCGATCCGAAGAACAGTTTGTACATCTCCGCGGGTGTCAAACCCATGAAGTGTTGAAGAGCTCGTGGCCCCTCCGGATTAAACTCCGACAGGCAGAGGGGGCGACGTTTGCAGGGCAGTAGGCGCCGGATCAGCATAACCTGTACCACTACGACTAGATTGATCTCCCTTTCTTGGAGGCCTCGAATCCGGTCCTGCAATAGTGGTACGTCTTTGGACGGCCCCCTGTCACGCCCCCTGTTGACCCATGACGTCAGCTGTTGTGGAGGGCCCGAGCGGAAGACGGGCGGCGGCCTCTGCCTGCTGCCCCTGGGATTGGTGATATAGAACCACTCCTGTTGCCACAGGCCGAGCTCCTCCTGAAAAGAGCCCTCGGGCCATGGAGCATCGGCCCTCTTGCTTATAACCGCCTCGCCGCACTCTGCCTGACGCCCCTCAATCATCTTCGGCTCCACGTTGAAGGTTTTGAGCCACAAGCCGAAGTGAGGGGTAGTGCGGAGGAAGGCTTCGCAGACGACAATGAATGATGAGATGTGGAGGATGGACTCCGGAGCCAAGTCATGGAATTCCAGCCCATAGTAAAACATGAGCCCCCTCACGAAGGGATCCGTCGAGAAGCCTAAACCCCGACGGAGGTGAGACACGAACACGATGCTCTCACCAAGCTCGGGAGTCGGAATGACCTGCCCTCGGGCAGGTAGGCTATGCGAAATCTTGTAGGTTAAGTACATGGCGTCTCTCAGGTTTAGCACGTCCTCTTCCGTGACAGAGGAGGGCATCCACCGGCCTCGTAGGTCAGGGCCGGACATTGTCGAAGATCGAAGGTACCCGAATCTGGAGCCCTGGGTGTTGGAACTCGGGGCGAGGGGCGGATTCGATAGAGGATTGAAGGAAAAGAACGGGCCTTGGTCTCATTATAAAGAGGAAGAATACCAAGAGCCGTCCCCGTGACCGTTTGGAACCCGCCTTCGATGTAGGGGGCGTGGCAACGGGCACAGTTGGGTTACCCATGTCTGTATTGATGGGAATCCCGGAATAAGGGGAACACGATCTCTGCTTCGACAAGACGTGCCAAGGAAGCCGCTTTGCTAAACGCGCTGAGGTGGTACAATAAAAACAATTCTAGTAAAGGCTTGGTAGTGGTGTGACATCATGCCGCAAAATACATCAGTAGATTGAACTTGTGTAATATTATTCTCTCTACGGTGGTGCGTGGAATTTACTTTTGCAGAGCCAGACACTATCCTGGTGTTCACAATCTTCTATCAATTATTCGGAGGAAGAACCCGCCTTGCAATGCCGAAGACAACATGCGCACCGGACTCGTCGTCATTGAAGCCTGGTTCAGGGGCTACTGAGGGAGTTCCGGACTAGTGGGTGTCCGGATAGCCGAACTATCATCATCGGCCAGACTCCAAGACTATGAAGATACAAGATTGAAGAATTCGTCCCGTGTCCGGATGGGACTTTCCTTGGCGTGGAAGGCAAGCTTGGCGATACGGATATGTAGATCTCCTACCATTGTAACCGACTCTGTGTAACCCTAGCCCTCTCCGGTGTCTATATAAACCGGATGGCTTTAGTCCATAGGACGAACAACAATCATACCATAGGCTAGCTTCTAGGGTTTAGCCTCCTTGATCTCGTGGTAGATCCACTCTTGTAACACACATCATCAATATTAATCAAGCAAGACGTAGGGTTTTACCTCCATCAAGAGGGCCCGAACCTGGGTAAAACATCGTGTCCCTTGTCTCCTGTTACCATCCGCCTAGACGCATAGTTCGGGACCCCCTACCCGAGATCCGCCGGTTTTGACACCGACAGGTGCCATGGAGGAGTTCTATCAATGGGAACATATCCGGCTTGATGTTTCGGCTGTTGCTCATCCTCAATCCAATGGTCAAGCAGAAAGAGCTAATTAGGAGATTTTAAGGGGTATCAAGCCACGACTCTTGGTCCCCTTACAGCGGACTCTGGGTTGTTGGGTGGAAGAGTTTCCCTCTATGCTGTGGAGCATCAACACTATGCCTAACAGATCAATGGGTTACACGCCTTTTTTCATGGTTTATGGAGCAGATGCAGTTCTGCCAAGTGATATCCGGCATGATTCGCCCCGTGTGACGGCTTACGTTGAGGCTGATAATGAGAAGGCTCGACAGGAGGCTCTTGACTTGTTGGATGAGGAACAAGACTTGGCAATAGCCCGCTCGGTGATTTACCAGCAAGACCTTCGTCGCTATCACAACCGCCGGGTCAAAAGTATAGAACATTTCAGGAAGGCGATTTAGTGCTCCAGCTCATCCAAGATCAGTACGATATGCACAAGCTATCCCCTCCTTGGGAAGGACCCTTTGTGGCCAGCAAGAATCTGCACAATGGGTCATACTACCTCATCGATATTCGAGAGCACAAGGACTCAGGTAAATCGGAGGAGGAGACCCGCCAGCCGTGGAATATAGCCCATCTTCGGCCTTATTATACATAAGCCACCGGCTCTTTAGATGTATATATTTTTTGACAATGTATACATTATATAAAGTAATAAAGCAGGACCTCTGTCCTTTTTTCACCCTCAAAAAAGTGTATATGTCCTTTTGACAGGTGGTGTAAACAACCAATAGGGACCGGATCATATCTGAATCCAGTTTTACCTTTGGTCCGGCTTATGATCATATCAGAATCTAGCCATGGTCATTTGGGGGCTTCCTGTTCAAACATAGGTCGTATCTGAACCAAAGAGAACATAGCTGTCGATACCCACTTGATCGGCATACTTGCCAAGCCTACTTGGGGGCTTCCTGATTATATTTGAATCATAGCTTAACCCCTTTAGGTCTGACGTGGATCGTATACGAATCAGTGTCATTAAACAAATCTTATGGTCACTTGGGGGCTTCCTGTTCAAACATAGGTCGTATTCGAACCAAAGAGAACATAGCTGTCGATACCCACTTGATCGGCATCGCCAAGCCACTGGGGGCTATATGATTGTATCCGAATCTTAGCTTAACCCCTTTGGAACGGTTTACTGGTCGTATCCGAATCAGAAGCCTGTAAAGTATTTTGATTATCCTGAAACCTTGTGAAAAGCATTTTGAGATGTTTTTTGTCTTGCCGGTTTAATATTCGTTACCCCAGGTTGTTAAGTGCCGGGTAAACATTATATGAGCCGGGAAGATTATCCAAGGATTGTAGAATAAGGCAAGGAAAGTTTAAAACACAAAGGAAGCAAAAGCCAGAAATATATAGCCATGGCAGCTTACGAAAAGTATTAAGCATGCACAAAGGCATGACAGGCATGGGGAAGTTTTTTCTACCCTATTACAAGACTCCCCGAGTCTGAAATTGATGAAACATTGTTTTATGGCCAAACACTTGGCGATTTACTCCTTCGGCGGGCTTGAGGGCTCCGGGTCATCCTTCTCCGCTTCTCCGTCGGCGGTTTTGTCCTGGAAAGTTGATGAGGCCCAATCAATGCGGCTCAAAGCTTCAAATTCAGCTTCAGCATCTATTAAACTGGCCGGGTCCACTTCAGGGGCAAAAGTATGCTTACGAATTGGAGGGATCAGGCTGATTTGATCATATGGAGCGTTTGGGATTCTCCGGTTTTTACTGTCATAAGTCGGTGCATACTTGCTAAGATCTGTGTCGTTTCCAATAAGGGTTGCCACAGGACGTATGGCTTTGACACAGGCGTTGAAGTCATGGTCATCAAAGGCAGTATCGTCCTCCTTCAGACTTGGGTATCCAAGGGCAAGGTCGGTCGGGTCTAGTTCTGGGAGCCATGCTTTGGCCCGACTTAATGCGGCTACGGCTCCGGCTCTTGAGGACGCCTGCCTTAAATCTTGGATCCGCTGAGGAAGAAAAGCGAGGCTCTTCAATACATCTTGCAGAAGGCAGGGATGTGGAGTTGATAAAGCTACAACGGCCAAGGCACGTTGTGACCCGGAGTACAGCTGCTCCACAAGGGTGTAAACTGCCTTGAGCTTGGTCAGCATGTTTTGCTTGAGGTTGGTACTCCTGGGGCCTGTATGGTCACAAGCATAACAATTAGCCGGAGATACTCGTCACACTAAATCTTGGAAGATTACAATGTTTAAAGGCTTAGAGTGACTTACCGAAGATGGATGAGACCATTTGGGATATCTGCCGCTTTAAGTCGGACAGTTCGGTTGTTGCCTCTGCAAGTGATGCTTCTGCCGTTTCGGCCCGAGCCACTAATGAAGCCCTTTCATCAACCCAAGCTTTTTTCTCCGACTCAAAATTTTTCTTCAATTTCTCTTGTTCAGAGATGCTAAATTCAAACTTGGAGTTTGATTTTTGAGTTTCAAGCTCTTGAAGCTTCAGGTGGCTCTTCAGGTCAGCAATCTCCGATTCAAATTGACTTATGGTGACCTGCATTGACACCAGGTTCTGGTAAGGATTATAAGGTAACATTCAAAGTCTCAAGCACCTTACAAGTAAAGATACTTGACACTTGGGGGCTAATGTTTGCTGAAAAATTGTAAACCTTCTCTTGTCGGGTCACATATATTAAAGTCTCAAGCACTTTACAAGTAAAGATACTTGACACTTGGGGACTAATGTGTCAATTCAAAGTTTCATGCTATCAATGGGTTAAAAGTATTCACTTTAAACCGGACAACTAACGGTAAGTAGATTTCTAAGTCTATAGCATATTTATTCATAAGCGATAGACTTGGGGGCTGGTACAGTAAGTAAGGTTCAAGAAAAGTTAAAGTTATACCTCAGATTTATGCTGTATTTGCTTCACCATGTCAATTTCCAGGTCACGGCTATTGTGCACTTGGTTCAGATAACCTGAGACTATATCACCAATGCTTAGGTGAGCATAATCAGTGATATCTTGTTTAGCTTTCTGACGTTGGGCAAACTCCTCCTTGCTAGTGCAATGAGCAAGAACAGTAGGCTGGCCCGGTTCAACGTATTGGTTTTTCATAAACACAACTTCTGGATCAGTTGTCTTGACCGGGCTATGAATTTCCGGGTTATCAGAATTGTGGACAACGTCTTTTGTAGGCGGGTCAGAGGTTGACACTGGAATATCAAGAGTCAGTTCAGGCGGTGGCTGATGAGTGGAGCTGTCAGGAACGGATGAGTCAATTGCCGATTCAGGGACCACCGGGTCTTGGGACGGCTTATTCTTCTTTGCCCTCTTGCTGGGCTTCACTTGAAGGCTGTCAATCAAAGTGGAAGGATGAGTATCAACGTATAAGTATGGAAAAACTTAAAGTAAGAAAGGTTGTATTACCCGGGAGCTGTTTTAAAAACCGACATGTTTGATTGCATCGACACGTCGAAAGACGGAGAAGCATCCTGATAATTGGAGTCAGATGAATTGAGAGGTTGGCGAATTAGACCCGCCAAAGGAAAGGCAGAATGTAAATCGGAGGTAACCTCAGTTCGACGCTTCCTGGTTACATCAGGTAAGCCGGAGGAGAGTTCGGCGTCTTGAGTGGCCCGAGTTTGCCTCCGGTTCTCAAGCTATTGTTTCTTCAAAAGAAATTGAGGATCTTGATAAGCAAGTGCATGTGAAAATCTTACTTTCCGGGTCACCCTTCGGATCTTTTGCTTTGGCAAAGGCTCTGAGTCGGAGGAGATTATAGTTACCTCTTCATTGGCTGCTCGACTGTTCCCCGTATCCTCTTGAAGGGATAAAATGTCAGACAGGTGATAGGAAGGGACTTAAGAAAATTTAAAGATTACCTCTTCCTCATCCGAAGAGCTATCCTCCAATCTGAGTAAGTCGGAGGCGCTGGGTTTCTTCTTCTTTGAGGTTCCTACCTTGGCGGCTTTCCTTTCAGCTTTCTTGGTTGTCCTGGCCTGTTTGGCAGTGTCGTGGGCATATTTGACCTTCCAGAAGTCATCACCGGCCTGTGGAAAAAGTTAAAGAATTATGAGTATCAAGAAAGGTATAATATATCCGTAAACATTTGTTACGATTGATAACTTACCGCAGGGGCCGGGTTACTCTTGCAAAATGGAAGTAAGCCGAAGGTGTTGCTCGTCACAGTGCCCTCCTTCAGAAGTGATTGGGTTGTAGCATCCACCACATCATCTGGTAAGTCATCAGGGCTATGGCATAGTGGATCATTCTTTTCTCCAGTATAAGTACACAATAAGCCGGGACGGCGGCTTAATGGAAGTATACGCCAAGTGACCCAGACTCGGACCAGATCGATGCCGTTTAAACCATTTCCCAATAGAGCTTTAATCTTCTTGATGGTGGAATTAAGAGGCACGCGTTCAAGGGTTGTTAGCTTGTCTGGTAGCGGATGATTAGACTCAAGGCACAGGGCGGGAAAGCCGGGCAGAGGTTTTTCATCAGCCGGAGAAGTGTCCTGACAGTAGAACCATGTCTGGTTCCAAGATTTGGGGTGACTCGGTAGCTCAGCATAAGGGAAAAGACAGCATCTCCATCGCTGGATTGAGATGCCACCAAACTCAAGACTGGGCCCGTTGGCACGTTCATTTTGCCGGTTCATCTAAAAAAGTTCCCTGAACAAAAGCAGACTTGGCTCCTCTCCCAGGTACACCTCGCAGAAGACTTGAAAATTGCAAATATTTGACACAGAATTCGGTCCGATGTCATGAGGTCTAAGGTCAAAGAAATTTAAAACCTCTCTGAAGAATTTTGAGCCAGGAGGAGCAGATCCACGGCTCATATGATCCGTAAAAATTACTACTTCCCATGCTTTGGGGTGAGGCTTTTCTTCAGACGGGTCAGGGGCACGGTACGATATGACGTCCTTTTTTGGCAGATGCCCAGACTTTACAAACTCAGCTAGTTTGCTATTGGTCACTATGGATGGAACTCAATTGCAAGTTACAGGGGCCTTGGTAGCCTTAGGAGCCATCACAGCAATTGGCCTATGGAAAAGCAAGAAGATCCGGTTCAATTTAAAACCCGGGAGGAAAATCTTGATTATTTAAAGTGGCAGCTTAATGAGGGGCCTAATGATATAAGGATGACTGTGCAATAATATTTAAGCCGCTACACGTATCAAGTACAATTCAAAAAAATTCTAGGTCATGAGGAGCAATCAGGGTTCTGTGTCATTTATTTAAGATGGATATCTTGACGGTGGTATTTCCGAGCATTTACCAGAAGAGGTTTTCCGGGTGATAAAAGCAAGTTTCACAGATAACAGTTATTACTCTGGATCAAAATATTGCTCTGAAAGGAAATTTTCTAGACCTAAAACGAGGCAGAGAAGTTCATGCACTCGAAGAGGGTTCTTGAACAAGGGAAAGGAGATCTATTTTTATGCAAGATCAACACAAACAAACACCGCAGCAGTTCTACGTGGTTTTCACGATCTAAATAGGGCATTGGAAGGAACTAGTGAGGGTTTGGTGTCGGCCAGTGATGAACACCGACGAACTCGATAAGGACCTAATGCAGATCTGAGAAAGGGAATGAAAGGAACTCACAGATGCGGACGAGCTGCGGAGTTTCGCCGTTGATCTCTGGTCAAGGTCAAGTCGATGCAGCATCCTGAGTTGATGAAGATGAGGGAGTCGATGGCGACAGCGGCGGAGCTCGAGTGGCAGAGAGGAGAGGAAGAAGACGACTGGGGAAAAGACCTAGGTCGCCCTATTTATAAGGGAAGACTAACTGAGAGGGCTCTGGCGCCTCGATTCTCGGGATGGTCAGTAAAGACAAAGGTCCGTTCAAGATACGACGGAGTAAAAATTAATTTTTATTGAAGATGACGTCATGATGATTTAACCCGGATCGAGATGATGACATCACGGCGGGTTAAAATTCTTCATTCAAGACAAAGGACTGCAGGATAGTCCATAAGGTATTTTAAGATTGACATGAACAGGTTCAAATCAATCTGGGGCCTAATGTTGGGGATATAACTATTTGTGTAAGCCGCCCAGGAGGGGTCGGGTTACGCAAAGAGGACTCACCAGAGAGAAGCCCAAGACCAAAGTATGAAGATGGCGGTTCATAGAGAGCTTAAAGCCTGCAGGCGACTTAAGGCCCGTTGTAATAAACCGCTGTAATAATATTACTTGTATCATAAGGTAGACTTAACTAGTCACTGAGCCGGACATTGTTTATAAGCCGGTCGGGACTCTGTAAGCCGCAGGGCGTCGACCCATGTATATAAGGGGATGACCCGCTGGCAGCTTAGGGCAAGAAACAACTCATCGAGACCCAGGCATAGCATATCTCGCTCCCTGGTCATCGAAACATCAATACCAACCCAACTAGACGTAGGCCTTACCTTCACCGTAAGGAGCCGAACTAGTATAAACCCTCTCGTGTCCTTTGTCCCGATTAACCCCTTCAAGCTTCCTAGTTGCGATGGCTCCACAACTAAGTCCTTTCACGAGGACATCTGACGTGACAATTCCACGACAGAGTCCAAACGGAATGAAACCTTCGGGAGCGTGATTTTTGGAACAAACGTGATCCAGAGGACTTGGAGTGCAAGTCAAGAAGTAGTCGAGGCGGCCACAACGGTGGAGGGTGCGCCCACCCCTACAGGGCGCGCCCCCCTACCTCGTGGGCCCCTTGGGCGGCCACCGACCTACTTCTTCCTCCTATGTATACCCACGTACCCTAAAAACATCAGGGGAGCCCACGAAAACCTAATTCCACCGTCGTAACCTTCTGTATCCGTGAGATCCCCTCTTGGAGCCTTCGCCGGCGCTCAGCCGGAGGGGGAATCGACCACGAAGGGCTTCTACATCAACACCATAGCCCCTCCGATGAGTTGTGAGTAGCTTACCACAGACCTTCGGGTCCATAGTTATTAGCTAGATGGCTTCTTCTCTCTTTTTTCATCTCAATACCATGTTCTCCTCGGTCTTCTTGGAGATCTATTCGATGTAACTCTTTCTACGGTGTGTTTGTCAAGATCCGATGAATTGTGGGTTTATGATCAAGTTTATCTATGAGAAATATTTGAATCTCCTCTGAATTCTTTTATGTATGATTGAGTTATCTTTGCAAGTTTCTTCGAATTATCAGTTTGGTTTGGCCTACTAGATTGATCTTTCTTGCATTGGGAGAAGTGCTTAGCTTTGGGTTCAATCTTGCGGTGTCCTTTCCCAGTGACAGCAGGTGCAGCAAGGCACGTATTGTATTGTTGCCATCGAGGATAAAAAGATGGGGTTTATATCATATTGCATGAGTTTATCCCTCTACATCATGTCATCTTTCCTAATGCGTTACTCTGTTCTTTATGAACTTAATACTCTAGATGCATGCTGGATAGCGGTCGATGTGTGGAGTAATAGTAGTAGATGCAGGCAGGAGTCGGTCTACTTGTCGCGGACGTGATGCCTATATACATGATCATGCCTAGATAATCCCATAATTATTCGCTTTTCTATCAATTGCTCGACAGTAATTTGTTCACCCACTGTAATACTTATGCTATCTTGAGAGAAGCCACTAGTGAAACCTATGGCCCCCGGGTCTATCTTTTATCATATAAGCTTTCAATGTACTTTTATTTGCATCTTTACTTTTCCAATCTATATCATAAAATACCAAAAATATATTTATCTTATCGTACTATCTCTATCAGATCTCACTTTCGCAAGTGGCCGTGAAGGGATTGACAACCCCTTTATTGCGTTGGTTGCGAGTTCTTTGTTTGTTTGTGTAGGTGCGTGTGAATTTTGAGGAGCCTCCTACTGGATTGATACCTTGGTTCTCAAAAACTGAGGGAAATATATACGCTACTATTGCTGCATCACCCTTTCCTCTTCAAGGAAAACCAACGCAAGCTCAAGACGTGGCACGCACCCTCAATCCTTGTGGCCACCCCATGGCTCCTCCGACTTCATCTCCAAGTCTCCTGGTTGTCTTCTGTTCCAAGAAAAATCATCGTGAAGGTTTCATTCCGTTTGGACTCCGTTTGGTATTCCTTTTCTGCGAAACTCAAAAATAAGGAAAAAAAACAGGAACTGGCACTGGGCTGTAGGCTAATAGGGTAGTCCCAAAAATAATATAAAATAGCATATTAATGCATATAAAACATCCAAAACAGATAATATAATAGCATGGAACCATAAAATATTATAGATACATTGGAGACGTATCAAGCATCCCCAAGCTTAATTCCTGCTCGTCCTCGAGTAGGTAAATGATAAAAACAGAATTTTTGATGTGGAATGCTACCTAACATATTTATCCATGTAATTTTTTGGCATGAATGTTCAGATCCATAAGATTCAAAACAAAATTTTAATATTGACATAAAAACAATAATACTTCAAGCATACTAATAAGGCAATTATGTCTTCTCAAAATAACATGGCCAAAGAAATCTTATACCTACAAAATCATATAGTCTCGCTATGCTGCATCTTCATCACACAAAATATTCAAATCATGCACAACCCCGACAAACCAAGCAATTGTTTCATACTTTTGATGTTCTCATACTTTTTCAACTTTCATGCAATATAGGAGCATGAGCCATGGACATAGCACTATAGGTGGAATAGAATATGGTGGTTGTGGAGAAGACAAAAAGAGGGAGATAGTCTCACATCAACTAGTGTATCAATGGGCTATGGAGATGCCCATCAATAGATATCAATGTGAGTGAGTAGGTATTGCCATGCAACTGATGCACTAGAGCTATAGCTTTATGAAAGCTCAAAAGAAAACTAAGTGGGTGTGCATCCAACTTGCTTGCTCAAAAAGACCTAGGGCAATTTGAGGACGTCCATCATTGGAATATTCAAGCCAAGTTCTATAATGAGAAATTCCCACCAGTATATGAAAGTGACAAAATAGGAGACTCTCTATCATGAAGATCATGGTGCTACTTTGAAGCACAAGTGTGGAAAAGGATAGTAACATTACCCCTTCTCTCTTTTTCTCTCATCATTTTGTTTTGTTTGGGCCTTTCTCATTTTTTGGCTTGTTTTTTATTATTTTTTTATTTTTATTTTTCGCCCGGAGTCTCATCCCGTCTTGTGGAGGAATAATAGTCTCCATCATCCTTTCCTCAGTCGGACAATGCTCTAATAATGAATATCATCACACTTTTATTTACTTACAACTCAAGAATTGCAACTCGATACTTAGAACAAAATATGTCTCCATATGAATGCATCGGGTCGTGTACCGGGATGTGCAATGAATCAAGAGTGACATGTATGAAAGAATTATGAAAGGTTGCTTTGCCACAAATAAGATGTCAACTACATGATCATGCAAAGCAATATGACAATGATGAAGCATGTCATAATAAATGGAACAGCGGAAAGTTGCATGGAAATATATCTCGGGATGGCTATGGAAATGCCATAATAGGTAGGTATTGTGGCTGTTTTGTGGAAGGTATATGGTGGGTGTATGGTACCGACGAAAGTTGCGCGGTACTAGAGAAGCTAGCAATGGTGGAAGGGTGAGTGTGTATAATCCATGGTGAAATCACAAGTGCTCCCTTGGTGATTTTGGTAATTAATGTCAACATATCTCTTGTTGGACTAATACTCTTACCTAGTATGTTTCAGATAAGTTCAACAATGGACTGGTGTGGACTAGAGGATGTGGAACCCCTTCAAGATGCTAAGGACAAAGGATTGGCTCAAGCTCAAAGCACAAGACTCTACATTTTACTTTTAGTGATCCAAGATCACATTGAGTCCATATGAAAGCCAATACCATTAAGAGGGGATGAGGTGTTGCTTAATGGCTTGCTTGCTCAAAGTGCTTAGTGATATGCTCCAAAGCCCTCAACCACTTTCTCACATCCACATATGTCCCAAACCAAAACTCAAACTCGGCCCTACCGAATCTTTCTATCCGGCGCCACCGAGTTCAGATGACATAGCCACTGCCAGAAACCCTAATCAAGTCGGTCTCACCGAGATGGGCTTGCAAACTCTCTGTTGCCTATTGCAATAATTTCGGTCCCACTGAGGTACGCAATCGGTCCCACCGAGTTTGCCTGGCCAACTCTCTGTTTCGCTTATTACCCAAATCGGTCCCACCGAGTTTGTGTAATCGGTCAAACCGACTTTAGGCTTTACCCTAACCCTAGCACATCGGTCCTACCGAGTTGATCATATCGGTCCCACCGAAATGCCTAATGGTCACATTATGAACTAAATCGGTCTAACTGAGTTTCACGATTCGGTCCCACCGAGTTTGGTAAGTTGTGTGTAACGGTTAGATTTTGTGTGGAGGCCCTCCACCCACTCTTCATTCGTGGAGAGAGCCATCAGAACATGCCTACACTTCCAACATACATTTTCTAAGAGAGAACCACCTACACTTGTGTTGAGGTCAAGATATCCCATTCCCACCACATAAATCTTGATCTCTAGCCTTCCCCAAGTTGCTTTCCACTCAAATCTTCTTTCCACCAAATCCAAATCCTGTGAGAGAGAGTTGAGTGTTGGGGAGAATATCATTTGAAGCACAAGAGCAAGGAGTTCATCATCAACACACCATTTGTTACTTCTTGGAGAGTGGTGTCTCCTAGATTGGGTAGATGTCGCTTGAGAGCCTCCGTCAAGATTGTGGAGTTGAACCAAGGAGTTTGTATGAGCAAGGAGATCGCCTACTTCGTGAAGATCTACCCTCGTGAGGCAAGTCCTTCATGGGCGACGGCCATGGTGGGATATACAAGGTTGCTTCTTCGTGGACCCTTCATGGGTGGAGCCCTCCGTGGACTCGCGCAACCGTTACCCTTCGTGGGTTGAAGTCTCCATCAACGTGGATGTATGATAGCACCACCTATCGGAACCACGGATAAAAAATCTCCATGTCTCCAAATTGCGTTTGCACACTCCAATCCCATCCCTTTACATTCTTGCAATTTGCATGCTTTATTTTCCACTGCTCATATACTCTTGTCATGCTTGCTTGATATATATTGTGAATGTTAAACTTGTGCCAAACTCCATTCAACTTAAAGAGATTAAAAACTGCAACTTTTCTTACTTAGAGTCTATTCAGCCCCCCCCCCTTCTAGACACCTCTTCTCGATCCTTTCAATTGGTATCAGAGCTTTGGTCTCCATTGCTTTGGTTTAAACACCATTGGAGGAAGATGGATGAGTCTACTTTGGGGAGTCTTAGACATAGAGTGCCTGTACTTGATGGAGAGTATTTTCATGAGTGGAAAAATGAGATGCTTGTGATTTTCAATGAATATCATTTGAACAAGTACATTACTAGCCCTTGTGCACCTCATGTTGACCCTATGCATCCTACCCTTGATGAGTCAATTGACATGATTCGCGATCTTAGAACTGTTGATCTTATCACTAGAGGTTTGCCTAGAAACTTGATAGGTTGCTTGCCTACTCTTAAGTGTGCCTACACCATATGGAAAGTTCTTGAGGAACGTTTTCCAAATTATTCCTTGCAAAATCTAGATGAAATTCTCCATAAGTCTATTGCCTTGAGTAAGATGAATTCCAATGATCCTAAGTTTGGTGATTGTCTATTTGAGCTTACAAATCTTATGCGTGCCAAAGGAGATGTTGGAATTATTAGCGTTATTATTTCCGAAGCTATTAGAATTCATAAAGAAGATCGTTGTCAAACTCATTCTAATGAATCACCCTCTCTAGGAATTGATCCATCACATGCCGATGTTGTACATGGATACTATGATGAGGATGATGATAGTGAACTTGATCTTGATGATGCAATGAGACACTTTGGTCTTATGGCAAATCTTCGGGGATACATGGCGGTAGGAAAGGAATGGGTTCTTGATAGTGGATGTACCGATCACATGACCGGAGATAAAGATATGTTCCATGAGCTTGCTGAAAACGACGGCCCTCAAAAGTATGTCACTTTTGGTGACAACTCAAAGGGTAAGGTGCTTGGCCTCGGTAAGGTGGCTATCTCACATGATAGCTCCATACAAAATGTCATGCTCATTGAATCTCTTGGGTACAATTTACTTTCAGTATCTAGACTTGCTGATTTCGGTTTCAATGTCCTATTTACTGAAGTAGATTGCCAAGTGTTTCGAAGAGACAATCATAAAATGGTCTTTACCGGTATACGTATAGGTGATCTTTACATTGTTGATTTTACTAAAAAGGATCAACCTAGAACATGCTTAATTGCTAAATCCTCTAAAGGCTGGTTGTGGCATAGACGGTTAGGTCATGTGGGCATGCGAAACCTTGAAAAGCTTATTAAAGGTAATCATATCCTCGGTGTTAACGATGTCATATTTGATAAGGATAGACTTTGCAGCGCTTGTCAAGCAGGTAAATAGGTTGGAGGAAGGCATCCCATGAAGAACATCATGACCACAAGGAGGCCGCTCGAGCTACTTCACATGGATCTTTTCGGTCCCAACGCTTACAAAAGTCTCGGTGGAAATTTTTTTTGGCTAGTCATAGTCAATGATTTTTCAAGATTTACATGGATATTCTTTCTTGATGATAAATCGCGGGTCCAAAATATCTTCAAAAACTTCGCTAGGAAGGCCCAAAATCAATTTGAAGTGAAGATCAAGAAGGTTCGCAGCGACAACAGAACGGAGTTCAAGAACGCAAATGTGGACACCTTTGTTGATGAAGAAGGGATTTCACATGAGTTCTTGGCTACGTACACACCTCAACAAAATGGAGTTGTTGAGAGTAAGAACCGGATGCTCATCTAAATGGCGAGAACGATGCTTGATGAGTACAAGACGCCGAAGTACTTTTGGGCGGAAGCGGTTGAGACAGCTTGTCATGCAACAAATCGCTTGTATCTTCACAAGCTACTCAGCAAGATGGCATACAAGCTCCTCACCAGTAACAAACCCCTAGTTGGATACTTTCGAGTATTCGGCTCAAAGTGCTACATTCTTGATAATCATCATTGTTCTAAATTTGCTCCTAAATCTCATGAAGGTTTCCTACTTGGTTATGGCTCAAACTCTCACACTTACCGTGTCTATAATAATTTCACCCGAAAGGTTGAAGATACGGTAGATGTTAAGTTTGATGAATCTAACGGCTCGCAAGTAGAGCAATTTCCAATTGATGTAGGCGACAAAGACCCTTCGGAAGCAATCCAAGACTTGTCTATTGGCAAGATTCGTCCAACGGAGGTGAAGGAGAGTACCCCGTCCATCCAAGTGGAAGCTTCCACCTCACGACAAGGTGAACCAAGACTTGATACGGAATCATCCACAAGTGGGACACACCAAGACGAAGAAAACAAGGAAGTAGACCAAGATGAACATCAACAACCTCCTTCTCCACCATGACAAGAGAACGACAACGTCAACAATGAAGAAGGCCAAGAAGAAGAACAAGATGAAGAATATGTTCCACCCAGATCCAAGCAAAAGCTTCCACAAGTTTGAGCAAGAGTCACCAAAGACCATCCCGTCGAGCAAATCTACAATGATATCCAAACCGGGAGAATCACTCGCTCTAAAACTCGTTTGGCTAACTTTTGTGAACATTATTCATTCATCTCTAGCATTGAACCTATGAAGTTTGAAGAAGCATTGGAAGATCCGGATTGGATAAACGTCATGCATGAAGAGCTACACAACTTTGAGAGAAATCAAGTTTGGACATTGGTTGAGAAGCCCGACAACAACCACAACATCATTGGTACCAAATGGGTGTTTCGCAACAAGCAAGATGAAGATGGACAAGTAGTTCACAACAAAGCACGTCTCGTCGCCCAAGGATACACTCAAGTCGAAGCTATGGACTATGGTGAGACATATGCCCCCGTTGCTAGACTTGAGTCCATTCGCATCTTACTTGCCTATGCTAATCACCATGATATCAGCTTGTACCAAATGGACATTAAAAGTGCTTTTCTAAATGGTGAAATAGAGGAGGAAGTTTATGTTAAGCAACCTCCCGGCTTTGTCAATCCTAAGAAACCTAATCATGTTTACAAACTTCACAAAGCTCTTTATGGTTTTAAACAAGCTCCTAGAGAGTGGTATAAATGCTTGACCAAGTTCCTTATTGAAAAAGGCTTTGAAATTGGAAAAATTGATTCTACTCTTTTTACTAAAAGCGTTAATGGAGAACTATTTGTGTGCCAAATTTATGTTGATGATATTATATTTGGTTCGACTAACCCTCACTTTAGTGAGAAGTTTGGAAAGCTAATGTCGGAGAAGTTTGAGATGTCTATGATGAGTGAACTCAAATTGTTTCTCGGTTTGCAAATCAAGCAAACTAAGGAAGGTGCCTTTGTCTCTCAAACAAAGTACACCAAGGACTTATTCAAGAAGTTCAATATGCAAGAATGCAAAGGTATGAGTACACCCATGCCTACTAGTGGACATCTTGATTTGACCAAAGATGGTGAACAGGTTGATCAAAAGGTTTACCGCTCCATGATTGGTTCATTGTTATATCTATGTGCCTCTCGTCCCGATATTATGCTAAGTGTGTGCATGTGTGCACGATATCAAGCGGCCCCTAAAGAATGTCATCTTAAGGCAGTGAAAAGGATAGTGAGATACTTAATACACACACCAAATTTTGGCATTTTGTATCCTAAGAGGTCTTCTTTCGATCTTGTTGGTTACTCCGATTCGGACTATGCCGGAGACAAGGTTGATAGAATGTCCACTTCGGGTACTTGTCAATTTCTTGGTAGATCTCTTGTGTCTTGGTCCTCCAAGAAACAAAACTCGGTATCCTTATCCACTGCCGAAGCGGAATAGATTGCCGCTGGTTCATGTTGTGCTCAATTACTTTGGATGACCCAAACTCTCAAGGATTATGGGATATATGTGAAACATGTTCCATTGCTTTGTAACAATGAAATTGCTATCAATATTGCTCACAATCTCGTGCAACACTCTCGAACTAAGCATATTAAAGTTCGTCATCATTTCATTCGAGATTACATTGCCAAAGGGGAAATTAATCTTAAGCATGTTCGCACCGATAAGAAATTAGCGGATATATCCACCAAGCCGCTTGATGAGAAAATCTTTTGTTGTTTGAGAGGTGATTTGAACATCATTGATGCTTCAAACTTGGAGTACGAACTTCTTTTGGATACATGCAAGGCATGAGCCTTTGACTAATCCTTGATATTTTCTTTCATGTTGCTATTCATATATCTTGGATATATTTGCACCCTTGCATATCATCTAACCCTTGTAGGTACTTGGATGAATCTAAATCTATGAGATTGCAACCCACTCACATCTTGAGCAAATTTCTACATCAGCAAGTCCCTACACAATGGTGGTTGAAGACAAGGAAGCACGAAACCCTTCAAACATATCCTTTGACAAATTCTATATTGAGTTTCATGATTGTCATTTTCGATACACAAGTGCTCTTCCTTGCAAGACTAACCCATGTAGGTAGATGAACTCAAATTCCAAGTGGAGCTCTCAACTCTTGATGAGCTACATCAACCTTGAGCAACCCACAAAAGTTCAACTACATGATCATGATCAACACCACCACCCATGGTATGTTATTCCATCTTAGAGAAGCTTTACTCCAAGTCATGAGTCAAATCAACTCAACAAGATGTGAATACATCAAAATGCTTAAACGAAAAATGGTAACCCCATTTTGAGCTTAAACGAGGAGTATAACCTATGATCAAGTGATCTCACTTGACTCCTAAGTTAATATACTCTAACATAGGTGACATTGTTGCCGACTAATTCTAGATGAAGTTCTCTTGTGTTCTTTTCTGTGATCTTGCATTTGTCTCATGCATATTTGTTTCCCCTTTAAAAAAACTTCATCTAGATTTCTTTTCTATTTCTTTTTGTTCTGCATTCCCTGCATCCAATTATTTGCAAATCTTTCAGTTAATTCCTTGCAAATCCTTGTGAGATCTTACTTGACTAGTGAGCTGAGGTGACAAGTGTTTTCTCTGTGATGAACTCAGTCACACCGGTTTGTTGTTTTCGGTCCAACCGAATTCTTTCGGTGCAACCAAAGCACACAACTCGGTGCCACCAATTTCACTGCAGGAAAGACAGCTTGCCACTTGTTCCTGCATTCTTTTTGATCCAGCTCCACTCAATGATTCTTGTCCTCTACCAGCATCACATTCGACTTGCTGCTTTGCTCTGTGACTCAAGGACCAAACCCTTTTGTAACAAAAATCCAGAAGAACCCTTCCTGGAAATTGATGTCAAAGGGGCAGAGAGAGATCACATCAAAGCTTAATCATTTCTATAAGGGGGAGAATACTCAGGGGGAGAGAGTTCTTCCACAAGGAGACAGGAGTATCACTTCAAAAGACCCCAGATGCTTGGTGTTCAAGAGGACAGAAGTCACATGTCTTTAAGAGGGGAAATACATGTTCATATTTGATTGTTTGCATTAGCTCTGTTTCTTTTCTTTGCTCTGATTTTCTGTTCCCTATCTTCTCGCAGTATCCCATGCTAGATTCAGGGGGAGCAAGACATCTAAGGGAAGGAAATCCTTGAATTCATTGCGCATCTTTACCTTTGGGGACATGTCTATATCCATTGGGGTACTCAGTACTCACTCTCTACATGTCATCCCAGTCTTGGTACTCTTGTGGTTTCTTTTGTTTGCTCTGGCTAGTAGTTGTATCTGTGTTATCTAACCTTGTTTACGCAGGTTCATTCCTTCCTAAGCCAACTCAAGACCACAAGGTAAGTATATGCATCACAGTCATGTGTATGAGGATATCTTGCTGATGTACATACTGTTTGCAAGGACTCATGAGCATTAAGGAACATTTCCTATAAATCACATCATTTGCTCTGATGCATACAACCAAGATACATATAACACATTGCTTACTCTGTCATGCTTATGCATTCACATGCTCCTATATTCCATATTTACATGACTGCATACATGTAGGGGGAGCCTATGCATGTTACATGTCTTTCCAAAGCTTTACTTGTTATTCTCTATATCTTTATCTAAAGCTTTGATGTATGTTGTCATCAATTACCAAAAAGGGGGAGATTGAAAGCACAAGTGCTCCCTGGGTGATTTTGGTAATTAATTTCAACATATCTCTTGTTGGACTAATACTCTTACCTAGTATGTTTCAGATAAGTTCAACAATGGAGTGGCGTGGACTAGAGGATGTGGAACCCCTTCAAGATGCTAAGGACAAAGGATTGGCTCAATCTCAAAGCACAAGACTCTACATTTTAATTTTAGTGATCCAAGATCACATTGAGTCCATAGGAAAGCTAATACTATTAAGAGGGGATGAGGTGTTGCTTAATGGCTTGCTTGCTCAAAGTGCTCAGCGATATGCTCCAAAGCCCTCAACCACTTTATCACGTCCATATATGTCCCAAACCAAAAGTCGAACTCGGCCCTACCAAATCTTTCTATCCGGCACCACCGAGTTCAGATGACATAGCCACTACCAGAAACCCTAATCAAGTCGGTCTCACCGAGATGGGCTTGCAAACTCTCTGTTGCCTATTGCAATAATTTCGGTCCCACCAAGGTACGCAATCAGTCCCACCGAGTTTGCCTGGCCAACTCTCTGTTTCGCTTATTACCCAAATCGGTCCCACCGAGTTTGTGTAATCGGTCAAACCGAGTTTAGGCTTTACCCTAACCCTAGCACATCGGTCCTACCGAGTTGATCATATTGGTCCCACCGAAATGCCTAATGGTCACATTATGAACTAAATCGGTCTGACCGAGTTTCACGATTCGGTCCCACCGAGTTTGGTAAGTTCTGTGTAACGGTTAGATTTCGTGTGGAGGCTATATATACCCCTCCACCAACTCTTCATTCGTGGAGAGAGCCATCAGAACATGCCTACACTTCCAACATACATTCTCTGAGAGAGAACCACCTACACTTGTGTTGAGGTCAAGATATTCCATTCCTACCACATAAATCTTGATCTCTAGCCTTCCCGAAGTTGCTTTCCACTCAAATCTTATTTCCACCAAATCCAAATCTTGTGAGAGAGAGTTGAGTGTTGGGGAGACTATCATTTGAAGCACAAGAGCAATGAGTTCATCATCAACACACCATTTGTTACTTCTTGGAGAGTGGTGTCTCCTAGATTGGCTATGTGTCACTTGGGAGCCTCCGTCAAGATTGTGGAGTTGAACCAAGGAGTTTGTAAGGGCAAGGAGATCGCCTACTTCATGAAGATCTACCCTAGTGAGGCAAGTCCTTCGTGGGAGACGGCCATGGTGGGATAGACAAGGTTGCTTCTTCGTGGACCCTTCATGGGTGGAGCCCTCTGTGGACTCGCGCAACTGTTACCCTTCATGGGTTGAAGTCTCCATCAACGTGGATGTACGATAGCACCACCTATCGGAACCACGAATAAAAAATCTCCGTGTCTCCAAATTGCATTTGCACACTCCAATCCCATCCCTTTACATTCTTGCAATTTGCATGCTTTACTTTCCGCATGCTCCTAGGGGGATAGATTGGTAGGAAAAGACCATCGCTCGTCCCCGACCGCCACTCATAAGGAAGACAATCAAAAAATAAATCATGCTCATCACATAATGGTTCACCATACGTGCATGCTACGGGAATCAAAAACTTTAACACAAGTATTTATCAAATTCGCAATTACTCCACTAGCATCACTCTAATATCATGATCTTCATAGCTCAAAACAATCATAAAGAATCAAACTTCTCATAGTATTCAATGCACTTTATATGAAAGTTTTTAGTATATCCCTCTTGGATGTCTATCATATTAGGACTAAATTTATAAGCAAAGCAAATTACCATGCTATTTAGAGACTCTCAAACTAATATAAGTGAAGCATGATAGTTGAACAATTTCTATAAAATAAAACCATCATCGTGCTCTAAAAAGATATAAGTGAAGCACTAGAGCAATATTGCCTAGCTCAAAAGATATAAGTGAAGCACATAGAGTATTCTAATAAATCACGATTCATGTGTGCCCCTCTCAAAAGGTGTGTACACCAAGGATGATTGTGGCAAAATAAAAAGCAAAGACTCGGATCATACAAGACGCTCCAAGTAAAAACATATCATGTGGTGAATAAAAATATAGCCTCAAGTAAAGTAACCGATAGACGAAGACGAAAGAGGGGATGCCTTCCGGGGCATCCCCAAGCTTAGGCGCTTGGTTGTCCTTGAATATTACCTTGGGGTGCCTTGGGCATCCCCAAGCTTAGGCTCTTGCCACTCCTTATTCCATATTCCATCAAATCCTTACCCAAAACTTGAATACTTCACAACACAAAACTCAAAAAAAAATCTCATAAGCTCCGTTAGTATAAGAAAATAAATCACCACTTTATGGTACTGTTGTGAAATTGTTCTTTATTTATATTGGTGTAATATCTACTATATTCCAACTTTTCCATGGTTCATACCCCCCGATACTACCCATAGATTCATCAAAATAAGTAAACAACACAAAGAAAACAGAATTTGTCAAAAACAGAACAGTTTGTAGCAATCTGTAACTCTCGAATACTTCTGTAACTCCACAAATTCTGAAAAATAGGAAAACCTGGGAAATTTGTGTACCAATCCAGTGCTAAAATAATCAGATCAAAAGCTCGCTTCTGTGAATGACGAAAATTATTTTCCTGGGCGCAAAAGTTTCTGTTTCTCAGCAAGATTAAAACAACTATCACCGTAAGCTATCCAAAAGGTCTTACTTGGAACAAACACTAATTAAAACACAAAACCACATCTAACCAGAGGCTAGAAGAATTATTTATTGAAAAACAAGAACAAAAAGAAAAGAACAAAAATAAAATTGGGTTGCCTCCCAACAAGCGCCATTGTTTAACGCCCTTAGCTAGGCATAAAAACACGAATAGATCTAGGTATTGTCATCTTTGGTATGCAATCCATAAGTGCCTCTCATAATAGATTCATATGGTAATTTAATTTTGTTTCTAGGAAAGTTTTCCATGCCCTTCCTTAATATAAATTGAAATCTAATGTTTCCTTCTTTCATATCAATAATTGCACCAATCGTTCTAAGGAAAGGTCTACCAAGAATAATAGGACATGTAGTATTGCAATCTATATCAAGAACAATGAAATCTACGGGCACATAATTCCTATTTGCAACAATAGGAACATCATTAATCCTTCTCATAGGTTTCTTAATAGTGGAATCCGCAAGATGCAAATTTAAAGAACAATCATCCAATTCACAGAAACCTAACACATCACATAAAGTTTTTGGAATTGTGGAAACGCTAGCACCCAAATCACACAAAGCATGGCACTCATAATCTTTACCCTTAATCTTAATAGTAGGTTCCCACTCATCATAAAGTTTTCTAGGGATAGAAACTTCTAATTCAAGCTTTTCTTCAAAAGATTGTGTCGGCGTACTAGAGTAGGGGTACCCTAGTATCCTGAACTCGTGCACGGGCAGTTGCAGCGCCTCGCGGCAAGGCTTGCCGGGCGACCACCAAGATCCTCCGTGGTTCCTTTGGAGCCATTCAAGAACAAAGTATTTAAGCCCAGGAGACAAGGTCCCAGCAAGAGGAGCTTGCCGGGAAGGCCAACCAAGGCATTTCAAGGAACTTGCCGGTGAGCGACAAGCTTCCGGACCCGACAAGGCAACGGCCGCGGCAAGGCGCTTGCCGCGGTAGGCGGCCACTCTGTGCCCACGCTCCAGCGCATCCACCAACGTGTCGCTCTAGGGGCCTTTCCAGGCGCGCGTGGCAGGAGGCTGTGCAGCCAGCGGTGCGCGGTGGCATGCGAAGCTGACAAGATCGCCATCGTGGCGAGCGGTGGCGCCCCTGACGGTCCTTTTCTGCACTGTTTGGGCTACACAGACGGGCATTTAATGCCCTTGTCCCCTGCCGTCAGGGTTAGGTAGGAAACACTGTACAAGTAACTGTACCAACCACCTCTCTTTTTACATTTGTACCCTTGTTTACGTTGCCACCTGTCGGTGACCCCTTGAGCATATAAAAGGAGGCCCATGCGCAATGTAGAGAGGGTTCGGATCATTCAGAAGCCAGAAAAACACTTAGCTCTCTCGAGCAACAACACAATACAATCAGACAAGCAGCAGTAGGAGTATTATCTCTCCGGAGAGCTCCGAAGCTGGGTAAACTGCTCGTGTGCTTCGCCTCGATCTGCTCTTCGTGCGACCTCCGCCCCCCACCGAACCGAAAGGGGCCACGGTCCGCCGGCCCCATAGGTGTTCGTGGATCAGTTTCCCCGACATCTTTGGCGCGCCAGGTAGGGGGCGTCGAGGTTGTGTGAACCTGATCCGGCGTTCACACGAGCTAGATCTTCATTTTCTTCATCAACATGCCACCGAAGAAGAAGGCTTCGGAGGCAGCTGTTCCGTCCACGTCGATCCCACCGCCACCGGAGCAAACGGGTGGTGGGGTAGACGTCAGCGGAAGGACGGACATCGACGAGGAAGCTCATGACGCTGCCAGGTCCAAGGGCAAGGCAGCGCAGACCTCGACATCCGCGCTTGTTCCGCGCCCATCTCAGGAGGCGCAGGACCGACAGCGTCATGGTACTCGCAGTACCATACGTTTGTTGGGCCAAGATCAAGCTGGTGGATCCCGGGGCGCTCAAGACCAGCATGCACGCCAGCATACTAGCACGAGCGAGACACGGTCGCCCGAACGGGATGATGCTCCTTCTAACATAGTTAGAAGTCCGAGCACATCCCGCTCCTCACGCCGTCCGCCACTGCCACCCACCACTCCGGCAGAAGCTTTGACGCGAGCTCAACTGCTCCTAGATTACCCTCCGACGTCGGACAAGATCGACGAATGGAGGGCCACCATTCAGAGTCTCATCGGCTATGCCAACGGCGACACTCCGCGGCAGCGACGCATTCAGAGTCTCATCGGCTATGCCAACAGCGACACTCCACGGCAACCGAGCGCGTCGCTGCCGCGGCAGGGTTGCCAGGCGCGAGCCGGTGGCGACGAAACTAGTGGAGGTGCAACCACCATGCAATCACCACCCCGAAGGCCAAGATCGCCGACTCGTCGGATTCACCTCGACAGCGACTCCACCGCATCGTCGGATCCACGAGCTCGTCGCGATCAGCGCCAAGTTCTTCATGATCGACAGCAAGAAGACGCTCGTACTCGCATCGAGCGCCGAAGAGAAGCGCGACGTCAATCTGACAAGCGCGCTGGGCCTTCTGTTGACATGCATGCGCCAGGGGAACCAGGCGATCTACCGTACGCGGTAGGTTGCCCTGCGTTCACTCGTGAACTGCGGCAAGTCCAGTGGCCCAGCACGAAGAACTTCAAGCCAGACGTACCGGAGAAGTATGACGGCAAGACGCATCCGTCGGAGTTCCTCAGCATCTACACCATTGCGGTGCAGGCTGCCGGGGGACGGGACGACAAGATCCTTGCCAACTACTTCCCGCTGGTGCTCAAGTCCAACGTCAGATCCTGGCTCATGCACTTGCCGGACAACTCCATATCCTCTTGGGCCGATCTATGCCATCAGTTTGTCGGCGCCTTCACAGGCGGCCACAAGCCTCACGGCCAAGAGAGTGACCTTCATCTTCTCGCCAAGAAGGAAGGAGAACCCCTGCGCAAGTACATTCAGAGATTCAGCAGTGTACAGCACAACATCCCAGACGTCCACCCTGTCACGGTGATCAGCGCGTTCCATCAGAACGTGCGAAACCGCAGGATGCGGGAGGAAGTGGCGATGTGCAAGATCAGACACGTCAGTGAGCTATATGCCCTAGCCGACAAGTGTGCACGTGCTGAGGAAGGGAGGAGACTCCCTGGAGAGAACATAGGAGCAGGAGGATCTAACAGTGATGATGCTGCCCCGGCAAAGAAAAACCGGTGGCGGAATAACAGGAAAAAGAAAGGCAAAGAGGTGCTAGCCGTTGAGTAGTCCGGCAAAGAAGCCAAAGCTGGTAACTCCGGCAAGGAGGTTGCCGCAGCTGTGGCAGTTGCCGACAAGCAGGACGGCACCAACAAGCAGTACTGCAAAATCCACCGCACTAAGGGCCACGACCTCCAGAGCTGCAAGAAAGTTGAGCAGCTTGTTGAGCAACAGAAAGCTGAATACGAGCGGCGCGACAAGGAGAAAGCCCAGGAAGGTGCTGGAGGATCCAGCAAGAAACGTCCCGGCCGAGGAGGACGCCGCGGCAAGGCCAAGCAGCGGCAAGGAGACAGACCTCCTCGCGGCCGCGACAAGGATGAAGATGACGACGACGATGAAGACATGGATGGTGAGGAGACAGATGAGCAGGAGTTCCAGAAAGCCACAGAGGTCATGTGCGTTGACGGTGGTGCTTCTCTGCATATTTCGCACCGCCAGCTCAAGCAGTGGGTGCGGGAAGTTAATGCAGCAGAACCACCCGTCGAGTCACGCAAGCCTCTGAAATGGTCCAGCACGCCTATCATCTTTGATATTGAGGACCACCCTGATCGCATAACTGCGGTCGGGTGCTTGCCGATGTTGGTTTCACCAACTATCCGCAACCTCAAGGTCACTAAGATGTTAGTTGATGGCGGGGCCGGCTTGAATCTGATCTCCTCCGCGGTGCTCCAGAAACTCCAGATCCCTGACAGTGAGCTCGAAGAAACCGGTACATTTCAAGGAATCAACCCGGGAAGGAGCAAGCCGAAGGGAAAGATCACGTTGCCGGTAACATTTGGCAGCGAATTGAACTTCAGGACTGAGAGGGTCACTTTTGACGTTGCTGACTTCCCATTGCCTTACAATGGGATACTCGGCCATCCAGCACTCGCCAAATTCATGGCAGCCTCTCACTATGCCTACAACATGCTCAAGATGCCAGGCCCGATAAGTGTCATCTCTGTCCCTGGCGACAAGAAGGATGCTCTTATCTGTGCCGACAAGATCTACCGGGAAGCAACAGCCGCAACAGATCGCAAGTCACTTGCCGCTGAAGCTCCAGGGGGGAAGAAGAAGACCAAGTCCGGCAAGAGCTCTGATGCCCACTCCGGCAAGCGCACCTCTTCGGGGTGTTGCGCTACCATCGAGGACGCACCATCGAGCTCCACCGGCAAGTGTAAGAAGGTAATGGCAGCTCCACCTGAGACCAAGAAGGTGCCCGCCAAGGAGGACGGCACTGGTGGTACCTTCACCATCAGTGCCACTCTCGACCCTAAATAGGAAAGCGCGCTCGTTGCTTTCCTGCGGGCGAATGTCGATGTGTTTGCATGGCAACCGTCTGACATCCCCGGTGTTCCCAGGAAAGTAATTGAGCACCACCTTGCCGTCTGTCCTCATGCGCGGCCCGTCAAGCAGAAAGTCAGGAAACAGGCAGTGGAGCGCCAAGAATTCATCGCAGAAGAAATCAAGAAGTTGGAGGCAGCGGGCCTTGTCAGAGGGGTGCTCCATCCTACATGATTGGCCAATCCTGTAGTCGTGCGCAAGGCAAACGGGAAATGGAGGCTTTGTATCGACTTTACCGATGTTAATAAAGCTTGTCCTAAAGACCCATTTCCCTTTCTGCGCATCGACCAGATTGTTGACTCCACGGCCGGGTGTGATTTGCTTTCATTTCTTGATGCATACTCAGGATACCATCAGATCTTCATGGCAGAAGAGGATGAGGAGAAGACCGCATTCATCACCCCGTGTGGCACGTACTGTTTCGTACGGATGCCTTTCGGTTTGAAGAATGCTGGTTCAACATTTGCAAGGGTAGCCCACCACGCTTTTGAGCCGCAGATGCACAGGAATGTGGAAGCATACATGGATGACATAGTGGTCAAGAGCAAGGACAGGGCGACCCTGATTCAAGATTTGGACGAAACATTTGCAAATCTGCGCAAGATCAACCTCAAGCTTAACCCCGAGAAGTGCGTGTTTGGAGTACCCTCCGGCAAGCTTCTCGGGTTCTTCGTGTCGCAGCGGGGAATTGAAGCCAATCCCGACAAGATCAAGGCCATTGAGCAGATCGAAGCACCAAGGTGCGTCAAGGATGTACGAAGACTTGCCGGATGCGTGGCTGCTCTCAGCAGGTTTATCTCTAGATCTGCTGAGCGCACCCTGCCATTTTTCAAAATATTGAAAAAGGCAGGTCCAATGAAATGGACTCCGGAGGCGGAGGCTGCGCTGCAGGACTTGAAGAAATACTTGTCCTCCACCCCAACACTTGTCGCACCTAAGCCACAAGAGAAGTTGCTGCTGTATATAGCGGCAACCAATCAAGTGGTTAGTGCTACGTTAGTGGCAGAGAGAGAGGCAGATGCAACCACGGCAGACGCGTCCAGCGACAAGCAGGGGGCTTCGCCGACAAGCTCTGGTCCCGACAAGGATGGATCTGCGCAGGAGCATGATAAGATGCAGAAGAGAATGGTGCAGCGCCCAGTTTACTTTGTCAGTTCCCTTCTGCAGGGGGCTAGGTCAAGGTACTGTGGTGTGCAGAAATTGCTTTTCGGCCTCCTCATGGCCTCGAGAAAGCTGCGCCATTACTTCCAAGCACATGAGATCACAGTCGTCACTCGTTTTCCGCTGAGGAGGATACTGCAAAATCCCGAAGCAACAGGCAGGATTGTAGAGTGGGCGCTGGAACTGTCAAGCTTTGGCCTCAAGTTTGAAAGTACTTCAACTATCCAAAGCAGAGCATTGGCAGAATTCATAGCAGAGTGGACGCCAACGCCAGATGAAGAAATTCCAGAGACAAGCATCCCCGTCAAGGAAGCGAGCAAAGAGTGGCTGATGTACTTTGATGGTGCCTTCTCGCTGCAAGGCGCCGGTGCGGGCGTGCTGCTTGTCGCACCCACCGGAGAGCATCTCAAGAACGTAGTCCAGATGCACTTTCCCAAGGAGCAAGCAACCAACAATACTGTAGAGTATGAAGGATTGCTTGCCGGTCTCAGGATCGCAGCAGACCTTGGGATCAAGAAGCTCATTGTTAGGGGTGACTCACAACTTGTCGTCCGCCAAGTGAACAAGAATTATCAGAGTCCGTTGATGGAAGCATATGTTGATGAAGTGAGAAAGCTGGAAGAGCACTTTGACGGCCTGCAGATGGAGCATGTTCCGAGAGCTCAGAATGACATTGCTGATGGCCTGTCAAAGTGCGCCGCGCTAAAGTTACCTGTGGAACCAGGGATCTTTGTGCTCAAGCTGACTCAACCATCTGTAACACCATCAACTGGACAAAACAAGAAGAGAAAGTTGATTTCTGGTGACTATTTTCCGGCAGAGCTCCCTGAAGCCGCCGCCAAGAAGGTCCCCAAAATCAACGCCAAGAGTGCTGAGGAGCAGTCTGCTCCGGCAAGCCTTATGGTTTGTTCCGTCGTAGTAGACGCTCCCGACAAGCTTCGCTCCGGCAAGCTTGCCGGGGGACATCAAGCTCCGGCAGAGCCGTAGGTTCTCGCCGTAGAAGCGGATGTTCCCGCAGCAGCATATGTGCCTTTAGTCCTTGTTGTCGAGCCACAAGCTCCAGCATGGGCACAGTAGATTGTCCATTTCCTTCAAACAGGAGAACTTCCCGAAGAACAAGAAGAAGCGGAAAAAGTAGCCCGACAGTCAAGTATGTACCAGTTTGTTGACAGCACACTGTACATAAGAAGACTCAACGGTGTGAAATTGAAGTGTGTTTGCCGGGAAGACGGACAAAAGCTGTTGGCAGAGATACACGGAGGCATATGTGGTCACCACATTGGCGCAAGAGCACTTGCCGGCAAAGCGTTCCGGCAAGGTTTCTTTTGGCCGACAGCCCTCCAGGATGCAACTGCACAAGTAACCAAGTGTGAAGTGTGCCAGTTCCATTCCAAACAGATACACCAGGCAGCTCAAGCTCTCCAGACGATCCCTTTATCCTGGCCATTTTCGGTCTGGGGGCTCAACATCCTCGGCCCCTTTCCCCGAGCTGTCGAGGGCTTTGAGTACTTGTACGTTGCAATCGACAAGTTCACAAAGTGGCCGGAAGTGGAACCAGTAAGGAAGGTGACAGCACAGTCAGCAATCAAGTTCTTCAGGTCGATTGTTTGCCATTTCGGGATCCCTAACAGGATCATCACTGACAACGGCACGCAATTCACGAGCCGCACCTTCATGCAGTATGTCCAAGATCTTGGCGCCAAGATCTGCTTCGCTTCTGTTGCTCATCCGAGAAGCAACGGTAAAGCGGAGAGGGCCAATGCTGAAGTGCTGCGCGGGCTCAAGACCAGAACTTTCGACAGGCTGCACAAGTGCGGAAGAAACTGGATCGAGGAGCTGCCGGTGGTTCTTTGGTCGATCAGAACGACGCCAAATCGAGCCACTGGCCAGACACATTTCACTCTAGTCTATGGAGCAGAGGCAGTTCTCCCCACGGAACTCGTATACGGATCACCTCGAGTGCTCGCTTATGATGAGCTTGAGCAAGAGCAGCTGCGACAAGATGACGCGTTGCTCCTTGAGGAGGATCGTCTTCAGGCTGCTGTACGAGCTGCTCGATACCAGCAAGCTTTGCGCCGCTACCATAGCCGCAAAGTTAATGCCAGAAGCTTCGAGGAAGGTGACCTTGTTCTTCGGCGCGTTCAGTCCACCAAGAATTCCAACAAGTTGACGCCGAAGTGGGAAGGCCCTTACCGGGTGAAACGAGTCACTAGGCCTGGCGCTGTCCACCTTGAGACCGAAGATGGCACTCCGGTGAGCAACTCCTGGAACATTGAGCATCTTCGTAAGTTTTACCCGTAGGGCGCGGTTGCCGGAACCCGTTCCGGCAACCACCTTTTGTACGAGTCTTGCCGATGTTGCATGTAATCCTTTGTACAAAGCCGGGCACAGATCCCGTGCATAAGTAAAGCTCATGTGCTTCGCACATCTTGTCAATTCCATGCATTATATTCTTTCTTGCATGCGTTATCTGACACTTTGTGCAGCACCTACCCCCGGTAAGCAATAACGAGCCGGAAGGCTCCATATCTTTATTTTCTCTTCTTTCTTTTTCTCAACAAAGGAAAGGAAGGTACCCTCGCACACAAGTTTCCCGGGGGGAAAGGAGAAGATAATGGTATGGACCAGGCGTCGTTTAAGGAAGTTTTTCGCCTTGCCGGGAAGCAAACGACAGAAAAGCTAAGTTGCCAAAGTTTGAGCAATTAGTTTTAAATTTTTAAGTTATCTTCCTTGAACGACCGTGCTTTGTATGGAAAAACTGTGCGCGGAGGAACCAACTCGTAGCTAGTTGCGCCCTTACTTTGTTTCGAGTCCGCTCAACAACTTAAGTGTGCTGCAACTAGTCGCGACAAGGTTTCTTGTCGGAAGCAGCACCGCCAGCAGGCTGCTGACGTCCCGCACTCAGCGCTCGCAGCTCGGGTGCCTGCGCCGACAAGTTCCCTAAAAGCGTAGGGTAAAAACATACAAAGGAAGGAATCTAGTAAAGGAAATAACATAGCAATTGATAACAGAAATAGAGTTATATTACAAAATAACTTGTCACAGCTCTAACAGATTGATCTTATAATATGGCTAGGAGCGATAAGGAGAAAGAGAAAACGGGTGGCCTAGTCTACGCGATCGCCCTCAACCCTCTTGATCTCGCTCACCTTGTCCACAATGGGTGCGACAAGGGCCTTGAGCGCATCCAGATCGGCGTCAGGAGGCAAGGACCTGAGGACGTTGGTGATGTTGAGGCCTGGGTTGCGGAAGGCCACCTTCATCAGCACCTTCTGGAGAGCCCCCGCGCAAATCCTGCGCGACTCGTCGGCCAGCTGCTTTGGGATCCTCTCCCGGAGTCGCTGGAGTGTCGTCGCCACGCCCTTGAAGAACAGGCTGAGCTTGGCGCTGGGTTGGAGATGCTCGTCGGAAGGATACCCAAAGTCCTCCATCCCCAGCTGCGCCAGCTCCCCGTTGATGACTGCGGCGATATTCACCAGACCCTCGGTCCAATGCTCCACCGTCTCCCTAAATGAGTTCTGGGTAACAGCAATGCTCGCCAGCAGCGCCTTGTCGGCCTTGATCTTCTCCGACAAGGTCACCTCTCGCTCCTTGGCGGCGTCCAGCGTCTGAGTCAGCGTAGCCAGCTTCAACTCGAGATCCGTGTTAGAGTCCTTGGCGGCGCTGAGCTCCCTGCTCCTTTCAGCGAGAAGACCCTACAGCTCACCATGAGCAGCAGCATCCTTCTCGCGCTCACGCTTGAGCACAGCAAGCTCCTCGCCACTCGTCTTGAGGTTGGCCTCCAACTGCGTCACCCTCGTCTCCAGCTCCTTCTTGGCGGCCTCTGTAGTTGCGGCAGCATCCCTTGCTTCCTTGAGAGCCCCGCCAAGTGTTTCCTCGCGCGCGACAAGCTCCTCCTCGTAGCTGTCAAGGTTGGCCTTCCGCTGCACCAACTCGCCTTCTCGCGCGGACTGCTTCTCGGCAGCAAGCCTTTGTTCCTCCTCAGCTTCGGCCTTCTCGAGAAGGAAGGTTGTACGCTCCTCGGCGAGTCGCTCCCGCTCCTGTGCCAGGGACCGGAGGGCTTCTTGATTGAGGCCCCGGAGCTCCTCCGCGAGTTTCTCCATATCGACTCCCGCCCTCACGACAAGCGCTTCCCGGGAAGCCAGCTTGGCTTGTCGTGCGCGGTAGAGTGACAGCAGCTTCCGCAGCAGTTGCTCCTCCTCAGGCTCGCCACTGCTGCTGCTTGGCGCAACGACCAACGACAGCCCGGCGGAGGCGAGCAGCTCCTCATCGAAAGCTTCTCCTTCGACCGGCGCCCTAGAGCTCGACGCCCAGGGAAGCTTGATGAAGATACCGTCACCGGCCTTCAAGTAGGCACCGGGCTGGGGCTCTTCGGAGCCTGGCTCCGCGGCAGCGGTGGAGGGATCGGCGGTCGGCGCAGCGCCTGGCGCTCCTGCGGCCTCAGGGCCGTCAGTGCAATCGCCCGACCCCTCGCCAGCTTCTGCGGCGGCAGCCTTGGCGGCCTCTTCGCCGGCGGGCTCATCAGCACTGGCCCCTTCTCCGTTGGCAGCAGCGTCGTTGTTACTGCCACGCACGCCTTCCTCACCGGCGTCCTCAGTCTCCATTGGCTCCGCAGCAGATGGATCTGAAGAACGAAGAAGGGAGAAAAGTCAAGCAAAAATCCAAGAAAGGGAATTCAGAAGAAGAAGGGCCCAAGGGAAGATTCCAGGCGAGAAGATTACCTGTACTAGGATCTGCAGTCGCGGTCTCAACCGCCGGAGGATCACTGGTGTCGTCCCTTGCCGGAGAACTGTCCCTTGCCGGCGCGTTCTCCCTTGTCGGAGAGCGCTCCCTTGCCAGGGACTCCTCCCTTGGCGGCATAGTCGAAGCAGATGGCGCTTCGGGGGCGGCTTCCGGGCCCTCCTGGTGAGGCTGTTCTGCTCCTACACAAATCAACAAGCAAGATATCAGTAGAGAAAAGAGCACCCATGCGTGCCCGACAGCAGGAAGTAAAACCACAAACTTACGCTGGGGGCTGCGCTGGGGGCTGCTTTGGGGAGTGGCTGCAGGGTCCGTCAAGGTGGTCTCAGACACACCCCCTGCTGACACGGTGGGATCATCTTCGATGACAATCACCGGAGCCTTGGCTCTCTTCGCCGCTCTCTGGGCCAGCGTCCTGAAAAGGAATGGGTTCAGATTGAAGAAAGTCAGAGACAAGATAAAAGCAACAAGATTGGAGAACTACAAGAACACCAAAGAAACTTACTCTTCTTCCTCCTCGTCGGAGCTGAGCGCGGAGAGATCGAAGTCCGGCTCCCCTCCGGTGTGGCGAGGCAGAGGAGTAGGATCCCTTGCCCGCTTGGCAGGAGCGATGGCGGTGGACCGGGAAGATCCCGCTCCAGTTGCAGCAGCAGCGTGAGGCGCTCCCGCGGCAACATTGCTTGCTGCGGTAGAGCGTGTCGCGCGGCTTGGCGGCTGTTGGCTCGTTTTCCACCCCGCTACGTCCCCGGCCCTGCGGAGACGCCTTCTTGGCGGGGCCGGCGGCTCCGCCTGCGGCAAGCTGTCTGAAGGCTCGGGCTCTTCCTCGCCGGCCTCGCTCGGCTCAGCTTCAGGGCCGGCAAGATCTTCATCACCGGCAAACTCCTCGCGCTCGGCAAGGCTTGCCGCCTCTGCCGCCTCTGCCTCCTCTACGGTGAACCCGAACGCGCCCGCCGCAGCTGCTGCCGCAGCCTCTTCCGCCCTAGTGGCGATGCGCTGCAGCTCCGCGTCGGTAGTGTCGCAGGTGAGGCTCTTCTGTTCGTCGGCGTGGACCGGCACATCTACCAAGTCGTCGAAGAACGCCTGCACAACGTCATCTGCAGGTTCTTGCCAAGTTGGAACGATTCCGTGGGAATCGCACAACGGCATCATGGCGCGGATCCGGTCAAGCGATGAATTATTGCACAATGGAACGACGCTCCTCGGCAAAACGAATGGGTGCTGGGGGTCACGTTTGAACAGCTCCAGAAGCATTGCATCCAACTCCAGGACGGTGAAGTTGAAGTTGAGACCTGGACGCAGCCGCATTATATCCACCGAGTTCTTGAACTCCCAGGCGGGTCTCCCCCTCTCCTGCAGGGGGGCGATGCGGCGGCAAAGGAAGTCTGCGCCAACTGCGCCCACAGTGAGCCCGGCAAGCCTGAGGTGAAGGATCCGGTTGATGGCGATCTTCAATCTGTCGTCTTCCGGGGCCACGTTGCTCCAATCGTTGCCGTGCACGATTGGGGCTTGGCGCAGGGCAGTGAACGGCTGCGGGTCCTCCTCGACGATCCAGCACCACTCCGCTCTCCACTCCTCCCATTTGCTGCGAAGCTCACCCTCCAGATACGCTTCCTTCTTGCCGACTCTCAAGATCCAGGCGATCACCCCGGCAAGTGGCTCTCCTCTCTCGACCCGAGGCATGAAGAAGTGGCGGAAAAGGGCTACATTGGGGTGGACTCCGACAAAGTTTTCGCACAAATGTGCGAAAACTACCATGGTCAGAACGGCATTGGGGGTGAAATCAAGGAGGCGGAGCCCGTAGGTGTTCATTATGTCGTAGAAGAACTCCGAGAAGGGCGGGCAGAGCCCGCAATAGAAGAACAGCGTGAAGAATGGGTACCCGTTTGGAGCCAGTTCCGAAGCGGCGGCCGGGAGTACCCTCGTGCGCGGATGCGCTCGCGTCTCCGTCGACCAGAAGAGGTAGTAGTACTCCCTCAGCTCCTGCGCACCGAGCTGAGGGGAGAAGATCGCCCGCTCCTTCCGCAGCGCCGCGAGCCGCTGCGCCTCAGCCGACTTCACGCCCTTCCCCTTGTCGGCTTTCGGAGCCATGGCGGAGGTGGTGGGGGAGGTCGACGGCGTTGGTGATGCTGGTGGCAATGGGGGGCGGAGCGCTGCTCTCTCTCGGCTTCGAGAAGAAGGGGGGAGCGGCGGAGGTTTACGAAGATGGAGTAGTAGCAACCAGCGGGGGGGAACAAACTGCCCCTGTTTCCCCTGCTTATAAAGAGGAAGGGGGCGGACGTTTCGCCCTTCCGAATAAAGAATCCACCCACGATCTCTCCCACGACGCCGCATTCGACGCGTGCCATTGGGGAGGGCGCAGTGGATACGGAGTAAGATACGGCGTGGCCCAGGTCGCGTGTGCCCGTGCCCTGTTTTGGGCCTGGCCCAACAGCGCTCGGCACCATGTGTGGCCCAGGCCCGGGGGCTCCTGTCGGCGTACTAGAGTAGGGGTACCCTAGTATCCCGAACTTGTGCACGGGCAGTTGCAGCGCCTCGTGGCAAGGCTTGCCGGGCGACCGCCAAGATCCTCCGTGGTTCCTTTGGAGCCATTCAAGAACAAAGTATTTAAGCCCAGGAGACAAGGCCCCGGCAAGAGGAGCTTGCCGGGAAGGCCAACCAAGGCATTTCAAGGAACTTGCCGCAACGCGCCGCGCGTCCCGGCAAGGCCCAGTGAGCGACAAGCTTCCGGACCCGACAAGGCAACGGCCGCGGCAAGGCGCTTGCCGCGGCAGGTGGCCACTCTGTGCCCACGCTCCAGCGCATCCACCAACGTGTCGCTCTGGGGGCCTTTCCAGGCGCGCGTGGCAGGAGGCTGTGCAGCCAGCGGTGCGCGGTGGCATGCGAAGCTGACAAGGTCGCCATCGTGGCGAGCGGTGGTGCCCCTGACGGTCCTTTTCTGCACTGTTTGGGCTACACAGATGGGCATTTAATGCCCTTGTCCCCTGCCGTCAGGGTTAGGTAGGAAACACTGTACAAGTAACTGTACCAACCACCTCTCTTTTTACATTTGTACCCTTGTTTACGTTGCCACCTGCCGGTGACCCCTTGAGCATATAAAAGGAGGCCCATGCGCAACATAGAGAGGGTTCGGATCATTCGGAAGCCAGAAAAACACTTAGCTCTCTCGAGCAAGAACACAATACAATCAGACAAGCAGCAGTAGGAGTATTATCTCTCCAGAGAGCTCCGAAGCTGGATAAACTGCTCGTGTGCTTCGCCTCGATCTGCTCTTTGTGCGACCTCCGCCCCCCGCCGAACCGAAAGGGGCCACGGTTCGCCGGCCCCATAGGTGTTCGTGGATCAGTTTCCCCGACAGATTGCATCATAGCATCAACGATATGTTTGGTAAAAGCTTTGTGTTGATTATAAGCATGAGGAGAATTCAACATGGATTGTAACAAGGAAATACAAATCTATTAAAGAACAATTATCACAATTAAATTCATCTAAATCCAAAAGAGTGGGTTCGTTGCTACTTAATGTCTTGACCTCTCCAATCCCACTTTTATCAATTTTTGCATCAAGATCTAAAAACTCTGAATCACTGGGATGCCTTTTAACTAAAGTTGACTCGTCTCCAGTCCCATCTTTATCAAGATTTGTATTGGAAAACAAAGATTCAATAGGAGTCACATCAATCACTTTAAGATCTTCATCATTATTTTCATGAAAACTAGAAGAACACGCTTTTACAAACAAATCTCATTTAGCACGCATCTTAGTGGTTCTTTCTTTGCACTCATCAATGGAAATTCTCATGTCTTTGAGAGACTCATTAATATAATGCTTGGGTGGAATAGATCTAAGTTTCAAAGAATCAACATCAAGAGAAATTCTATCCACGTTCCTAGCCAAGTCATCAATCTTGAGTATGTTCAATCAAAGCATTGAAATTATTTTTGTGAACTCATAAATTCTTTAACACTAGTCCAAAAATAAGAGGGAATCTTATTATAATTTCCATAAGAGTTGTTGTAGGAATTACCATAATTATTAGAGGAATTACTAGGAAATGGCCTAGGATTAAAATTACCTCTATACGCGTTATTACTAAAATTATTCCTACCAACAAAATTCACATCCATAGATTCATTATTATTCTCAATCAAAGTAGACAAAGGCATATCATTAGGATCAATATAAGCACTCTTGCTAGCAAATAATTTCATAAGTTCATCCATCTTTCCACTCAAAACATTAATCTCTTCAATCGCATGCACTTTTTTACTAGTGGAAGATCTTTCGGTGTGCCATTGAGAATAATTAACCATAATATTATCTAGGAGTTTAGTAGCTTCTCCTAAAGTAATTTCCATAAAAGTTCCTCCTTAAAAGATTTCTAGAAGCAAAATTCAATCCGGCATAAAGTTTGTATAATCATCCACAAATTCAAACCATGAGTAGGGCAATTTTGTATCATCAATTTCATCCTCTCCCAAGATTGTGCAACATGTTCATGATCAAGTTGCTTAAAATTCATAATATCGTTCCTAAGGGAGATGATCTTAGCGGAGGAAAATACTTAGAGATAAAAGCATCTTTACACTTATTCCATGAATCAATACTATTTTTAGGCAAAGATGAAAACCAAGTTTTAGCATGATGTCTAAGTGAAAACGGAAATAGCTTCAATTTAACAATATCATTATCCACATCTTTCTTCCTTTGCATATCACATAAATCAACAAAATTGTTTTGATGGGATGTGGCATATTCACTAGGATGGCTGGAAAATTGATCTTTCATAACAAGATTCAGCAAAGTGGCATTAATTTCACAAGATTCCGTACTAGTGGCGGTAGCAATCGGAGTACTAATAAAATCATTGTTATTGGTGTTGGAAAATCACAAAATTTGGTATTCTCTTGAGCCATTGTGACAAAGTAATCAATCCAACACACGAGCACACAAAAAGCAAGTGAAGAAGATGAATGGAAGAGGGGCAAAGAAAAGGAAAATATTTTCGGAAATCATTTTACAAGTGGGGGAGAGAAAAATGAGAGGAAAATGGTGAATAATGTAATGCAAGAGATGAGAGTTTATGATGGGTACTTGGTATGTCTTGACTTGGCATAGATCTCCCCGGTAACAGTGCCAGAAATTCTTCCTGCTACTTCTTGAGCTTGCGTTGTTGTTTCCCTTGAAGAGGAAAGCGTGATGTAGCAAAGTAGAGATAAGTATTTCCCTCAGTTTGAGAATGAAGGTATCAATCCAGTAGGAGACAACGCACAAATCACCGAATACCTGCACAAACAATCAAACAAACTTGCACCCAACGTGATAAAGGGGTTGTTAATCCCTTCACAGTTACTTGCAAAAGTGAGATCTGATGGAGATGGATAAGTGATAAAGTAAATATTTTTGGTATTTTAGGTTTGTAGATCGAAAAGTAAAAGATTGCAAGAATAGTAGATTGGAAACTAATACTGTAGATCAGAAACTTGTCTGATGGAAACTAGACCTGGGGCCATATGTTTCACTAGAGGCTTCTCACAAGATAGCAAATAATACGATGGGTGAACAAATTACTATCGAGCAATTGATACAAAAGCGCAGAGTTATGACGATATCTAAGGCAATGATCATGAATATAGGCATCACGTTCGTGTCAAGTAGACCAAAACGATTCTGCATCTACTACTATTACTCCACACATCGACCGCTATCCAGCATGCATCTAGAGTATTAAGTTCATAAAGAATGGAGTAATGCATTAAGTAAGATGACATGATGTAGAGGAATTAACTCAAGCAATATGATGAAAACCCCATCTTTTTATCCTCAATGGCAATAGTACAATACGTGCCTTGCTGCCCCTACTATCATTGGGAAAGGACACTGCAAGATTGAACCCAAAGCTAAGCACTTCTCCCATTGCAAGTAAAACCAATCTAGTTGGCCAAACCAAACCAATAGTTCCAAGAGAATTACAAAGATATCAAATCATACATCTAAGAATTCGGAGAAGATTCAAATAATATTCATAGATAAGCTGACCATAAATCCACAATTCATCGGATCTTGGCAAACACACCGCAAAAAATTATTACATCTAATAGATCTCCAAGAACATCGAGGAGAACATGGTATTGGGAATCAAAGAGAGAGAAGAAGCCATCTAGCTAATAGTTATGGACATGTAGGTCTGTGGTAAACTACTCACGCTTCATCGGAAGGGCAATAGAGTTGATGTATAAGCCCTCCGTGATTGAATCCCCCTCCAGTAGGACACCGAAAAAGGTCCCTAGATGGGATCTCACGGTTACATAAGGTTGCGGTGCTGGAAAAGTCTTTTGATGGATGCCTCTATTGGTCTGGGGATATGTGGGAATATATAGGCGAAAAAAATAGGTCGGGAGGGTCATAGGGTGCCCACAAGGGTAGGGGCGCGCCCTACCCCCCTGGGTGCACCCTCTGTCCTTGTGGCCGCCTCGTGGCTCCTCCGACTTCATCGACAAGTCTCCTGATTGTCTTCTGGTCTAAGAAAAATCATCACGAAGGTTTCATTCCGTTTGGTATTCCTTTTTTGCGAAACTCAAAAACAAGGAAAAAATAGGAACTGGCACTAGGCTCTAGCTTAATAGGTTAGTCCCAAAAATAATATAAAATAGCATATTGATGCATATAAAACATCCAAAACAGATAATATAATAGCATGGAACAATCAAAAATTATAGATACGTTGCAGACGTATCACCTCGCAACTACGTAGCCTTGTCGGTGCCTTGCTTGCCAGCTTCTTGAATCTTGATCGTCGGTACTTCCTTATTTATTATCAATCACATGCCTGGAGGTCTTCTTCATAGTTTTTACCAAGTCTTGAGTGTTGATAAAGGCTATCTTCCAACAAGCCCTTGCTTTCGGGAAGGCTGCAACTGTCCGTGCATAAGTCAGGGTATAAACATTCATGTTCAAGACACCGACACCATGGCAACAAAAAGTCTTCACAAAGTTGTTAGGCAATACTAGATCTGCTATAGCAAGGGGATGGAAAACAGTGCAACTGACGCTCTGTCAAGACGACCTATTGGGATGCTGCTCACCTCCATGTTATTTCAGTCTGTCAGCCAGCCTAGCTTCAGAAAATTGTCAAAGGGTACAACAGCGATCCCAAGATGCAACAACTCATCACTCAACTGGTTGTGGCACCGGTCGCTGATGGCAAATTCACTCTCACCAGGGGCGTCATGAGGTTTGAAGGGCGTGTATGGTTGGGCAACAACACAAAACTCTAGTAGCAAATAATGTGAGCTTTACATGATAGCTCTACTGGGGGACAATCCAGGTTCCCAGCCACCTATCGTCGTATTAAGCACTTGTTTGCTAGGCCGGGCATGAAGCAACAGATCAAAGAGCATGTATAGACTTGCCAGGTGTGTCAGCAAGCTAAGCCGGACCAAGGTCAGTACGCCGGATTGCTACATCCCTTGCCGGTAGCCAAGCGATGCTAGGATCTTGTCTCATTGGATTTCATTGGTGGTCTACCCTAATCCAGGAACTACAACTGCATATTGGTCGTCATCGACACCTTCTCCAAGTATGTTCAATTCCTCACAGTTCGGCGGTTGCACACTGCTCAGACAATTGCCCAACTATACAGTGATCAAGTCTACAAGTTGCATGGGATGCGTGAAGCCCTCGCCTCATATCGTGATTCCATCTTCACTAGAAAAGTTTGGCAAGAAATTTTCAAGTTGCAAGGAGTTGAGCTAAAGATGAGCTCCTCTCATCACCCCCAGGCGGACGGCCAAACCGAATGAGTCAATCAATGCGTGGAAACCTATTTGCGTTGCTTTGTCCACCACACACCAACTAACTGGAGTCGCTGGTTGATAACCCACAAGTATAAGGGATCGCAACAGTTTTTGAGGGTAGAGTATTCAACCCAAATTTATTTATTCGACACAAGGGGAGCCAAAGAATATTCTCAAGTATTAGGAGTTGAGTTGTCAAGCAACGGCAAAGTAACCTAGCAAAGATCAATATGTGGAAAGCTCGTAGGCAATGGATCAATGATGGATAATTATGTCGGATGGCATTCATCATGCAACAATTATAACCTAGGGTGACACAGAACTAGCTCCAATTCATCAATATAATGTAGGCATGTATTCCGTATATAGTCATACGTGTTTATGGAAAAGAACTTGCATGACATCTTTTATCCTACCCTCCCGTGGTAGCAGGGTCCTAGTGGAAACTAAGGGATATTAAGGCCTCCTTTTCATAGAGAGCCAGACGAAAGCATTAGCACTTAGTGAATACATGAACTCCTCACACTATGGTAATCACCGGAAAGAATCCCAATTATTGTCACCTTGGGGTATGCGGATCATAACTCATAACAGGTGTCTACAACATGCAAGATCGGATCAAGAACACAAATATATTCATGGAAACATAATAGGTTAAGATATGAAATCATGGCACTCGGGCCCTAGTGACAAGCATTAAGCATAACAAATTCATAGCAACATCAATCTTAGGACATAGTGGATACTAGGGATCAAACCCTAACAAAACTAACTCGATTACATGATAAGTCTCATACAACCTTTCACCGTCCAGCAAGCCTACGATGGAATTACTCATGCACGGCGGTGAGCATCATGAAATTGGTGATGGAGGAAGGTTGGTGATGATGATGGCGACTAATCTCCCTCTCCGGAGCCCCGAACGGACTCCAGATCTGGCCTCCCGATGAAGAACAGGAGGTGGCAGCGGCTCTGTATCATAAAATGCGATGAATCCTTCTCTTTGATTTTTTTTCTCTCCGGATGTGAATATATAGAGTTGGAGTTAGGGTCGGAGGAGGTCCAGGGGACCAACAAGCCAGGGGCGCGCCCCCCACCCTTGTGGTCTCCTGGTGGGTCCCCTCTAGTTGATTCCTTCGCCAGTATTTTTTATATATTCCAAAGATATTCTCTGTAAATTTTCAGGTCAATCCGAGAACTTCTATTTCTGCACAAAAATAACACCAAGGCAATTCTGCTGAAAACAGCGTCATTCCGGGCTAGTTCCATTTAAATCATGCAAATGAGAGTCCAAAACAACGGCAAAAGAGTTTGGAAAAGTAGATATGATGGAGACGTATCAACTCCCCCAAGCTTAACCCATTGCTTGTACTCAAACAATTCAGTTGATAAACTGAAATGACAAAGAAAAACTTTTACAAACTCAGTTTGATCTTGTTGTTGCAAATATGTATAGCCAGCATTCAGGTTTTCAACAAAGATTATGAACTAACCATATTCACCATAAAATTTAGGTCTCACATTTACTCATATCAATGGCATAATCAACTTGCGAGCAATAATAATAAATCTTGGATAACAACACTTCTTCAAAACAATCATGATATGATATAACAAAATGGTATCTCGCTAGCCCTTTCTGAGACTGCAAAACATGAGCACCCCTAAAGATCAAGGACTGACTAGACATTGTAATTCATGGTAAAAGAGATCCATTCATACTCAATATCAATTAATAACAATGCATACAAATGACAGTGCTGCTCTCTAACTGGTGATTTTTATAAGAGGATGATGACTCAACAATAAAAGTAAATAGATAGGCCCTTCGCAGAGGGAAGCAGGGATTTGCAGAGGTGCTAGAGCTTGAGCTTTAAAACAGAGATGAAAATAATTTTGAGCAGTATGCTTTGATTGTCAACATAACAACCAAGATATCTCGGTATCTTCCATGCTATATACATTATAGGTGGTTCCCAAACAGAGTGGTAAAATTTTTACTCCCCCTCCACCAACAAGCACACTGCACGGATGGTCCGGAACAACGGGTACCGTCCATACCAACAACGGTCCTGGGGGAGTTTTCTTTGATATTATATTTTGATTTGATTTAGAGCATGGAACTGGGCATCCCGATTACCAGTCACTTCCTCATGAATGACAAGTGAATAAACACTCATCGTGAAAATAACCCACCTAGCATGGAAGATACTGACAGCCCCCAGTAGCTACATGAGTGATTCGAGCATACAAAACATATTATTATTTGAAGGTTTAGAGTTTGGCACATGCAAATTTACTTGGAATGGCAGGTAAATACCGCATATAGGTAGGTATGGTGGACTCTTATGAAACAACTTTGGGTTTAAGGAAGTGGATGCACAAGCATTATACCCGCTTAGTACAAGTGAAGGCTAGCAAGGGATTGAGGAGCGACCAACTAGAGAGTGACAACGGTCATAAACATGCATTGAGAGTAACCAACATTGAATTCAAGCATGAGTAGGATATAAATCACCATGAACATAAATATCGTGAAGGCTATGTTGATTTTTTTCAACTACATGCGTGAACATGTGCCAAGTCAAGCCACTTGAATCATTCAAAGGAGGATACCATCCTGTCATACTACATCATAACCATTTTAATTTTCATGTTGGCACTCAGGATAAGCCATATAAACTCCTAGCTAATTAAGCATGGCATGAGTAACTATAATCTCTAATTGTCATCGCAAACCTGTTTCATTCATAATGGGCTGAATCAAGAATGATGAACTTATCATATTTACAAAAAAATAGGTCGAGTTCGTACCAGCTTTTCTCCATCTCAATCATTTCATCATATATCGTCATTATTGCATTTCACTTGCATGAACAAACTATGTGAATAGTAATAAGTGTGCACGTGCATTGGACTAAGCTAGAATCTGCAAACATTTATTCAAAGGGGGAGACAAGGTAATATGGGTTCTTTGTTAGATCAACAATAATGCATATGGGAGCCACTCAATATTTGCATCGTGGTCTTCTCCTATGGACCCAAAGAAAAGAAAAGAATTTCAAAGAAACACACTGAGATATTTTTGGAGTTTTTGTTTTTCTGAAGAAAGCAAAAACAAGAACAAGAAAAACTATTTACACGGGAAAGCTCCCAACAAACAAAAAGAAGAAAGAGAAATCTTTTTGGGTTTTCTTTTAATATGACAACTATTTTTTTATTTTCTCAAAGTTTTTCGAACACAAGAAGAAAGCGAGAAAAAGAAATAAACTAGCATGGATAATACAATGAAAAAGTATGAACACTAGCAACTGAAATGAGTGTGTGAACACGAATGTAATGTCGGTGAGAGATATGTACTCCCCCGAGCTTAGGCTTTTGGACTAAGTTGGTCTATGCCCACGGCTGGCCTGGCGGATATCCAAAGTTGTAGTCGGGGTTGTACTGGGACGCAGCAGCTACTGCCTGAAGGGCTGCAGCATGGAGGCGAGCGGCCTCCACCTCTCTCTCATACTCGTTCGCTTCCTCTCTAGTTATAAAATATCTCCCATTTACCTACAAGTTAAAGAAAGCAGGAGCAGGAAGGGTAATATGGACAGCATGCTGTCTGTCAAAGATTAGTCGGTACAGGAGGCACTGTTCGTTCCTCTCAAGAAATGGTAGCATACCATAGCATTATAATCAAGGAAAGCAGGTGGTAACTCAATGTCATTCTCCCTTATGGGTACCCCAACATAATTAGCTTAATGGGTGGCATAAATCCCACCAAAGAAATCTCCATCTTTAGCATTAAGACGTAACCTCCTCGCAATAATAGCCCCCAAGTTATATCGTTTATCACCCATTATTGCACACTTGAGGACACTAAGATCTGATGCACAAAGCTGGCTATGATCATGTTTACCGTTAATTCATCTACCTATAAAGAAATCAAGATAATGTACGGCAGGAAAGTGAATGCTCCCTATGGTGGCTTGTGTGATATTTCTAGTTTCTCCCACAGTGATGCTAGCAAAGAAATCATTATACTCAGTTTTACGAGGTTCACTATGAATGCCCCACTGTGGAATTTTGCATGCATCATGATAATATTCTAGGTCCATGGTATATGATTTATCATAAATATCAAATAGGACAGAATGAGTGTTGCACTGGGATGTTGTGGGGGAACATTGCATGAAAACAAAAAAATTCCTATGCCCATGCAAGATCTAAGGGAGAGTGTGTCTACGTACCCTCGTAGACCGTAACCGGAAGCGTTTCACAACGCAGTTGATGTAGTCGAACTTGCTTCACAATCCAACCGATCGAGTACCAAATGTACGGCACCTCTGTGTTCAGCACACGTTCAGCTCGGTGACGTTCGCGCCTTATTGATCCAGCAAGACGGCAAGGTAGTGGATGAGTTCCGACAGCACGACGGCATGGTGACGGTGATAGTGAAGTGATCTCCACAGGGCTTCGCCTAAGTACTATGAAAATATGACCGGGGTGTAAACAGTGGAGGGGGGCTACACACGGCTAGGCAATTGTCTGTTGTGTGCTAGGCACCCCCTCCCACATATATATAGGTGGGAGGGAGGGAGGATCAGCCAAAGGACGTGCTCAAGTAGGAGAAATCATACTTGGAGTCCCTCCCAAGCCACAACCGCCTGCCTTATATAGGTGCGGGGAAAGGCAGGGGAGGCTGGCGCCCCCCTTTCCTTTCTCCCATGAGAGGGAAAGGCAGGAGGGGCTAGACCTCCCCCTTTCCTTACCTTAGGGCCAGTGATGTCTACTACACAACCTTCCTCTTGTAGACGTTGTTGGGCCTCCAAGTGTAGAGGTTTGTAGGAAAGTAGCAAATTTCCCTCAAGTGGATGACCTAAGGTTTATCAATCCGTGGGAGGCGTAGGATGAAGATGGTCTCTCTCAAGCAACCCTGCCCAAATAACAAAGAGTCTCTTGTGTCCCCAACACACCCAATACAATGGTAAATTGTATAGGTGCACTAGTTCGGCGAAGGGATGGTGATACAAGTGCAATATGGATGGTAGATATAGGTTTTTGTAATCTGGAATTATAAAAACAGCAAGGTAACTAATGATAAGAGTGAGCACAAACGGTATTGCAATGAGTTGAAACAAGGCCTAGGGTGCATACTTTCACTAGTGCAAGTTCTCTCAACAATAATAACATAACTGGATCATATAACTATCCCTCAACATGCAACAAAGAGTAACGCCAAAGTTACTAATAGCGGAGAACAAACGAAGAGATTATGGTAGGGTACGAAACCACCTCAAAGTTATCCTTCCTGATCGATCTATTCAAGAGTCCGTAGTAAAATAACACGAAGCTATTCTTTCCGTTTGATCTATCATAGAGTTTGTACTAGAATAACACCTTAAGACGCAAATCAACCAAAACCCTAATGTCACCTAGATACTCCAATGTCACCTCAAGTATCCGTGGGCATGATTATACGATATGCATCACACAATCTCAGATTCATCTATTCAACCAACACAAAGTACTTCAAAGAGTGACCCAAAGTTTCTACCAAAGAGTCAAGACGAAAACTTGTGCCAACTCCTATGCATAAGTTCACAAGGTCACTGAACCCGCAAGTTGATCACCAAAACATACATCAAGTAGATCACGTGAATATACCATTGTCACCACAGATAAGCACATGCAAGACATACATCAAGTGTTGTCAAATCCTTAAAGACTCAATCTGATAAGATAACTTCAAAGGGAAAAGTCAATCCATTACAAGAGAGTAGAGGGGGAGAAACATCATAAGATCCAACTATAGTAGCAAAGCTCGCGGTACATCAAGATCGTGCCAAATCAAGAACACAAGAGAGAGAGAGATCAAACACATAGCTACCGGTACATACCCTCAGCCCCGAGGGTGAACTACTCCCTCCTCGTCATGGAGAGTGCTGGGATGATGAAGATGGCCACCGGTGATGGATCCCCCCTCTGGCAGGGTGCCGGAATAGGGTCCCGATTGGTTTTTGGTGGCTACAGAGGCATGCGGCAGCGGAACTCCCGGTCTATAGTGCTCCTGGATGTTTTCGGGGTATGTGGATATATATAGGCAAAAGAAGTCGGTCAGGGGAGCCACGAGGGGCCCACGAGTGTGGGGGCGCGCCTAGGGGGTAGGGCGCGCCCTGGACCCTCGTGGCCACCTCGTTGCTTCCCTGACGTCTACTCCAAGTCTCTTGGATTGCGTTTGTTCCAAAAATAACTCTCCCGAAGGTTTCATTCTGTTTGGACTCCGTTCGATATTCCTTTTCTGCGAAACACTGAAATAGGCAAAAAAACAGCAATTTGGACTGGGCCTCCGGTTAATAGGTTAGTGCCAAAAATAATATAAAAGTGTATAGTAAAGCCCATTAAACATCCAAAACAGATAATATAATAGCATGCAACAATCAAAAATTATAGATATGTTGGAGACGTATCAGCTAGCTTTCCAAACAAGGGGCGCACCAGGGGCTGGTCTGTTCCCCCTTTGTCCAATTAGGCCCATATCTTTGCCGGGGGTGCCCGAAACTCTTTCCGATGACCCGGTAAGTACCCGGTACCCTCCGCAGCACTTCCGGTGTCGGAATACAATCATCCTATATATGAATCTTTACCTCTCAACCATTTCGAGACTCCTCGTCTTGTCCGTGATCTCATCCGGGACTCCGGACAACATTCGGTCACCAAATCATATTACTCATACAACACTATATTATCAATGAACATTAAGCGTGTGGACCCTACGGGTTCGAGAACTATGTAGACATGACCGAGACACCTCTCCGGTCAATAATCAATAGCGGAACCTGGATGCCCATATTGGCTCCTATATATTCTATGAAGATCTTTATTAGTCGAACCGTTATGACAACATACGTAATTCCCTTTGTCTATCGGTATGTTACTTGCCTGAGACTCAAGTCGGCATCTTCATACCTAGTTCAATCTTGTTACCGGCAAGTCTCTTTACTCGTTCCGTAGTACATCGCCTCGTGACTAACTCCTTAGCCATTTACTTGCAAGCTTATGATGTGTACTACCGAGAGGGCCCAGAGATACCTCTCCGATACTCAGAGTGACAGATCCTAATCTTGATCTATGCCAACTCAACAAACACCTTCGGAGATACCTATAGAGCATCTTTATGATCACCCAGTTACGTTGTGACGTTTGATAGCACATAAGGTATTCCTCCGGTATCTAGGAGTTGCATAATCTCATAGTTGAAGGAATATGTATTTGATATGAAGAAAGCAATAGCAATAAAACTGAACGATCATTATGCTAAGCTAATGGGTGGGTCTTATCCAGCACATCATTCTCCTAATGGTGTGATCCCATTATCAAATGACAACACATGTCCATGGTTAGGAAACCTTAACCACCTTTGATCAACGAGCTAGTCTAGTAGAGGCTTACTAGGGACATGGTATTTGTTTATGTATTCACACCTGTATTTAAGTTTCCGATTAATATAGTTCTAGCATGAATAATAAACCTTTATCATGAATAAGGAAATATAAAATAACAACTTCATTATTGCCTCTAGGGCATATCTCCTTCAATCTCCCACTTACATTAGAGTCAATAATCTAGTTCACATCGCCATGTGATTTAACACCAATAGTTCACATCATCATGTGATTAACACCCATAGTTCACATCGCCATATGACCAACACCCAGAGGGTCTACTAGAGTCAATAATCTAGTTCACATTGCCATGTGATTAACACCCAAAGAGTACTAAGGTGTGATCATGTTTTGCTTGTGAGAGAAGTTTAGTCAACGAGTCTGCCACATTCAGATCCATATGTATATTTGCAAATTTCTATGTCTACAATGGTCTGCATGGTGCTACTCTAGCTAATTGCTCCCACTTTCAATACGTATCAAAATTGAGACTCGGAGTCATCTAGATTAGTGTTAAAGCTTGCATTGTCGTAAACCTTTACGACGAACCCTTTATCACCTCCATAACCGAGAAACATTTCCTTAGTCCTCTAATAATAATTTTGATCATTGTCCATTTATCTACTCCTGGATCACTATTGTGCCCCCTTACCAAACTCATACCAAGGCACACAATAGGTCAGGTACACAGCATGGCATACTTTATAGAACCTATGGCTGAGGCATAGGGAATGACTTCCATTCTCTTTCTATCTTATGTTGTGGTCCGGCCTTGAGTCTTACTCAACTTCACACTTTACAATACAGGCTAGAACTCCTTCGTTGACTGATCCATTTTGAACTCCTTCAAAATCTTGTCAAGGTGTGTGCTTTGTGAAAGTCCTATTACGTGTCTCGATCTATCTCTATAGATCTTGATGGCCAATACATAAGTATCTTTACCGAGTTTTTTATTGAAAAATTCTTATTCAAGTATCCTTTTATGCTATGCAGAAATTCTATATCATTTCCAATCAACAATATGGCATCCGCATATAACATCAGAAAAGCTGCAGACCTCCCACTCACTTTCTTGTAAATGCAGGCTTCACCATAAGTTTGTATAGAACCATATGCTTTGATCACCTCATCAAAGCATATATTCCAACTCCGAGATGCTTGCACCAGTCCATAGATGGATTGTTGGAGCTTGCACACTTTGTTAGCACCTTTAGGATCGACAAAACCTTCTGGTTGCATCATATACAACTCTTCTTTAAGAAATCCATTAAGGACTGTAGTTTTTACATCAAATTTCATAAAATGCGGTAATTGCTAACATGATTCGGATAGACTTAAGCATCGCTACGAGTGAGAAAGTCTCATCATAGTCATCCCCTTGAACTTGTCAAAAACCTTTTGCGACAAGTCGAGCTTTGTAGACAATAACATTACCATCACCGTCCGTCTTCTTCTTGAAGATCCATTTATTCTCTATGGCTTGCCGATCATCGGGCAAGTCCACTAAAGTCCACACTTTGTTCTCATACATGGATCCTATCTCAGATTTCATGCCTTCAAGCCATATGTCGGAATTTGGGCTCATCATAGCTTATTCATAGTTCGTAGCTTCACCTTGGTCTACTAATATGACTTCCAGGACAGTATTACCATACCACTCTGGTGTGGAACATGTTCTGGCTGACCTATGAAGTTCAGTAGTAACTTGATCTGAAGTTTTATGATCATCATAATTAGCTTCCTCTCTAGTTGGTGTAGGCATCACGGGAATGGTTTTCTGTGATGTGCTACTTTCCAATTCGAGAGAAAGTACAATTACCTCATCAAGTTCTACTTTCCTCCCACTCACTTCTTTCGAGAGAAACTCCTTCTCTAGAAAGGACCTATTCTTAGCAACAAAGATCTTGCCTTCGGATCTGTTGTAGAAGGTGTACCCAATAGTTTCCTTAGGGTATTCTATGAATACATACTTCTCCGATTTAGGTTCGAGCTTATCAGGCTGAAGCCTTTTGACATAACCATCGCATCCCCAAACTTTAAGAAACAACAGCTTAGGTTTCTTGCCAAACCATAGTTCATACTGTGTCGTCTCAACTGATTTAGACGGTGCCCTATTTAATGTGAATGCAATTGTCTCTAATGCATAACCCCAAAACGATAGTGGTAAATCGGTAAGAGACATCACCGAATGCACCATATCTAATAAAGTACGGTTCTGACGTTCGGACACACCATTACGCTGTGGTGTTCCAGGTGGCGTGAGTTGTGAAACTATTACACATTGTTTTAGTGAAGGCCAAATTCGTAACTCAAATATTCGCCTCCACGATCAGATCGTAGAAACTTTATTTTCTTGTTACGATGATTCTCCACTCCACTCTGAAATTCTTTGAACTTTAAATGTTTTAGACTTGAGTTTCATCAAGTAGATATACCCATATCTACTCAAATCATCTTTGAAGGTTAGAAAATAACGATACCCGACGCGTGCTTCAACACTCATCGGACCGCATACATCGGTCTGTATTATTTCCAATAAGTCATTTGCTCGTTCCATTGTTCTGAAGAACGAAGTTTTAGTCATCTTGCCCATAAGGCATGGTTCGCAAGCATCAAATGATTCATAATCAAGTGATTCGAAAAGCCCATTTGCATGGAGTTTCTTCATGCGCTTTACACCGGTATGACCTAAACAGCATTGCCACAAATATGTTGCACTATCATTATCAACTTTGCATCTTTTGGCATCATTATTATGAATATGTGTATCACTATGATCGAGATTCAATAAACCATTTACATTGGGTGTATGACCATAGAAGGTTTTATTCATGTAAACAGAACAACAATTATTCTCTGACTTCAATGAATAAATGTATTGCAATAAACATGATCTAATCATATTCATGCTTAACACAAACACCAAATAACATTTATTTAGGTTCAACACTAATCACGAAGGTAGAGTGAGTGTGCGATAGTGATCATATCAACCTTGGAATCAATTCCAACACACATCGTCACCTCGCCCTTAACTAGTCTCTGATTATTTTGCAACTCCTGTTTCGAGTTACTAATCTTAGCAACTGAACCGGTATCAAATACTCAGGGGCTACTACGAACACTAGTAAGGTACATATCAATAACATGTATATCAAATATACTTTCTTTCACTTTGCCATCCTTCTTATCCTCCAACTATTTGGGGCAGTTCCGCTTGTAGTGACCATTCCCTTTGCAATATAAGCACTCAGTTTTAGACTTAGGTCCAGCTTTGGGCTTCTTCACAGGAGTGGCAACTTGTTTGCCATTCTTTATGAAGTTCCCTTTCTTTTTCCTTTGTCCTTTTTCTTGAAACTAGTGGTCTTGTTAACCATCAACACTTGATGCTCTTTCTTGATTTCTACCTTCGTCGATTTCAGCATTGCGAAGAGCTCGGGAATCGTTTTCATCGTCCCTTGCACATTGTAGTTCATCATGAAGTTCTAGTAGCTTGGTGATAGTGACAAGAGAACTCTTGTTAATCACTATCTTATCTGGAAGATTAAATCCCACTTGATTCAAGCGATTGTACTACCCAGATATTCTGAGCATGCTCACTAGCTGAGCTATTCTCCTTCATCTTGTAGGCAAAGTACTTGTCAGAGGTCTTATACCTCTCGACATGGGCATGAATCTGAAATACCAATTTCATCTCTTGGAACATCTCATATGCTTCGTGGCGTTCAAACCATTTTTGAAGTCCCGGTTCTAAGCCGTAAAGCATGTCGCACTAAACTATCAAGTAGTCATCATACCGAGCTTGACAAACATTCATAACGTCTGCATCTACTCCTGCAATAGGTATGTTACCTAGCGGTGCATCAAGGACATAATTCTTCTGTGCAGCAATGAGGATAATCCTCAGATCACGGACCCAGTCTGCATCATTGCTACTATCATCTTTCAACTTATTTTTCTCTAGGAACATATCAAAAATAGGGGAGATACATCGCGAGCTATTGATCTACAACATAATTTTCAAATACTATCAGGACTAAGTTCATGATAAATTAAGTTCAATTTAATCAAATTACTAATGAACTCCCACTTAAATAAACATAGCTCAAGTTATCTAAGTGATACATGATCCAAATCAACTAACCCATGTCCAATCATCATGTGAGATGGGGTAGTCATCGATGGTGAACATCTCTATGTTGATCATATCTACTATATGACTCACGTTCGACCTTTTGGTCTCAAGTGTTCCGAGACCATGTCTGTACATGCTAGGCTCGTCAAGTTTAACCCAAGTATTATGCATGTGCAAAACTGTCTTACACCCGTTGTATGTGAACGTAGAGTCTATCACACCCGATTATCACGTGGTGTCTCGAAACGACGAACTTTCGCAACAGTGCATACTCGGGGGGAACACTTATATCCTAAAATTTAGTGAAGGCGTCATCTTATAATGCTAATGTTGTTCTAAGCAAAATAAGATGCATAAAAGATAAACATCACATGCAATCAAAAAAATATGTGACATGATATCGCCATCATCATCTTGTGCTTTTGATCTCCATCTCCAAAGCATTGTCATGATCACCATCGTCACTGGCTGGACACCTTGATCTCCATCGTTGCGTCGTGGTCGTCTTGCCAACTATTGCTTCTACAACTATTGCTAACGCATAGCGATAAAGTAAATCAATTACATGGCATTTGCATTTCATACAATAAAGAGACAACCATAAGGCTCCTGCCGGTTGCCAATAACTTAAAAAACATGATCATCTCATACAATAACGTATATCACATCATGTCTTGACCATATCACATCGCAACATACCCTGCAAAAACAAGTTAGACGTCCTCTACTTTGTTATTGCAAGTTTTATGTGGCTGCTACGGGTTTCTACCAAGAACCGTTCTTACCTACAGCAAAAACCACAACGGTGAATTATCAAGTTTGTTGTTTTAACCTTCTTCAAGGACCGGACGTAGTCAAATTTGATTCAACTAAAGTAGGAGAAACAGACACCCACCAGCCACCTTTATGCAAAACTAGTTGCATGTCAGTCGGTGGAACCAATCTCATATACGTGGACATGTAAGGTTGGTCTAGGCCGCTTCATCACATAATGACGCCGAATCAAAATAAGACGTTGGTGGTAAGTAGTATGAACATCACCGCCCACAACTTCTTTGTGTTCTACTCGTGCATATCATCTACGCATAGACTTGGCTCATGATGCCACTATTGGGGAACGTTGCATGAAAACAAAAAAAATTCTACGCCCACGCAAGATCTATCAAGGAGATGCATAGCAACGAGAGGGGAGAGTGTGTCGGTGCAATAGACACTGGGTCTATTTCCCTGACTATGCACAGGCACAAGATCAATATTGAAACACCAGTGCAAGACGGAGTACAAGAAACCAAGAGATTCGAAGAACCAACAAGAAGATCAGAGAGACCAAGACCAAGCCAGAAGAACAAGATGTCGTCAAGAAAGGGGCCTCCCTTGCCGGGCAGGCGAGCCTGGCAAGGGGCGAGGCCACCCCCAGAAGAAGATGATCAAGGCGTCCCGGCAGGGCCTTCCAGGACCTGTGGAGACTAGATCACCTCCCCGACCACTCCACCACGACTCACGTCGTCGATCAGTGCGGTGTCAAGCCGCAGAGTGATTAAGTGGCAGCCATTTGCCACATGGCAGCCACTTTCTACCAACAGAACCCATAGATTACACCCATCCTATGGCGTGTCAGGCAAGCAAGCGTGGAGCTGGCAAGATAGCCCGGCAAGCCTTGTCAGGAAACCAATGACGTGACGCTAAGCGGTGCATTAAATGTGTGTTGTCAGCCTGCAAAGTTAGGTATGATAGCACTATTTTCTATCTTATCAGTGTCTAATGACTAATTTGCCACTATTGACCCCTTAACCTATAAAAGGAGTCCCATGGCAACAGTTCGAGGGGTTGGAAAGTTAGATAACTCGCACCCCCGTACGCGCATAGCCACTACCGCCCTGAGGCAACCCTTGTCGGGCAAGTGTACTACGCACCACCACTTTTCCACCATCAATCCACCAAAGCAGGAGTAGGGTTTTACGCCTCACGGCGGCCCGAACCTAGGTAAAACTGCCTGTGTGATCTCTGCCATGCTGCCCCACGTTGGTCTGCTCTTTGTGCAACGCGACATTGTCAGGACCCCGATCCTAAGTCACATCGATCTAGCATGTAACACATCATATCACTTTACGGCCTCACGCACGGTATTCCCAGGGGTGCCAGCTTACCTGGCCCGGGACCGTTTGTGCCTTTTGGCTCACGTATATGATAGCGCCGCTAGTATCCATATGACAAAGAACCCGGGGCAACATGACTAGTCGTAAACCCAAGGTGGCGCTAACTTACAGGGACAGGCATACATGACCCACCAACGAACGTGTCGGTCGACAATGTATGAACCCAAGTCATAGAAAGCTACAAGGACTTAAAGGAATAGCGGGTGACATTTCCCCGAAGGGACAGACACAGGAACGAAGAAGGACACATGCCGGCCGGCCTAAGTGCTCCGGAGCAGTAGCAAGCTACCATGGCTCAGTGGAAGCACTAGGAGACATTTTTCGGTAAGGGAGGCTACCAAGAATAAACAACTAGGTTGTCGGATCCCACACATACCAAGTGTTTCAATAACATACACACAATATGCTCGATATGTGCAAATACAACATGGCATCACAACAAGACTCTATGACTTAGAGTATTTATTCATTAGGCTCCGAGGAGCGAGATATTACAAACATGGGTCTGATGACCCAGCATTCAGAGCATACAAGCAACGGCAGCATACATGTCGAAGTACAGACAACTATAAATGAAAAGGGCTGAGAAGCCTGACTATCTACAGGATCCTTCCAAGGGTACAAGATCGTAGCTGAGGTAACAAGCTAGACATCGAAGTCCACGCGGAACTACTAGCGAGACTGAAGTCTCTCTCCAAAGCATAAATTAAGCAAACATGAGTACAAATGTACCCAGCAAGACTTACATCAGAACTAGCTACATATGCATCATTATCAACAAAGGGATGGAGGGGTTTAACTGCAGCAAGCCAGCTATGACTCAGTGGCTATCCTGAACTACGACTGCCAGTAACTCTTTTGAGGTGGCGCACATGAGTCCACATATTCACCATATCAATACACCACTATGGATCCACTCCCATCTCCCTACGAGAATGTCATCCATAGCACTCACGCTTATCTTGCGCATTTTAGAGTATCCACTTTCACTTGTCTATGAACTGCACAAGCAACCTAGTAGTCATTTACCGCGGACACGGCTATTCGAGTAGATCATGTTAACCCTGCAGGGGTGTACTTCTTCACACACGCTCTCGCCACTTACCGCCATGTACACGTCATGTATCTCGACGACCTTCAAGCGAAAACCTGGCAAGGGTGTCGGCCATGACCTGACTAACCACACAATTCTCTAGTCCAGGTTTATCGCCTATTCGGGTTCCATCCGCGAGGAGATCCGGCTGGGGTGTCGCTCATAGCCCCAAATGATGTGTACAGGGTTCCAAGCCCACCAAACGGGTGACGCTTGGCATACCCGGCCACGGTGCCTAGTCTGACCTAAGCCCACCTGTACCGGGTGCCACTTGGTAGACTACTAACACAACCTACAAACACCAGAAACTAGTTGCAACTCCTAGATAGAGATCGAGCTGATTAATAAGTCGAGAGGGGTCGAGTTACCGGAACCCAATGTGTGGTAGCAACTGTCTTGGATCACAGACACAGAACTCTGTTCCTGAGGACGGTTTCAAAGAGACAACCCACCATGTACTCCTACATGGCCTCTCACCGCTACCTTTACCAAATTGTGTTCACACACTTAGCTCTCAACCATAGGACATGTTTCACATAATTCCAATTCATCCTCGATGAATCAGACCTGACTCAACTCTAGGCAGTAGCGGGCATGACAAACAAGCATGAATGAGTAGGCACATCAGGGCTCAATCAACTCCTACTCATGCTAGTGGGTTTCATCTATTTACTATGGCAATGACAGGTCATGTAGAGGAAAGGGGTTCAACTACCGCAGCATGTAACAGATGTATCGTTGTTGTCCAAATGCAGTAAAAGAGAGCAGAAGTGAGAGAGTGGGATTGTATCAGAATGAACAAGGGGGTTTTGCTTGCCTGGCATTTCTGGAGATAGTATAGCTCTTCATTGGTGTCATCGAACACATCGTCGGAACGTCGTCTACTGAGAGGGGACAAATACCGGCATACAAGGAAGAACACAATCAATGCAATGCTCAATATGATGCATGATCATGACATGGCAAAATGAGTGTGTTGGGCTAATGCAACTACAACCAGATGGGTTTGAGTCATTTTGAACCAAAGGTTCAACCCCACACTCAAATTATAATTTTAAATAGTGCCTTATCATGTTTTGCACTAAACAGCAAAGTTCAGTTATTTTAACATGCATAAAACTAGTACAGATGGATAGATTGGATTTTTCTGATCATTTTTCATATATAAATTATTTCATTTGGAGTTACGATTGAATTTCTATGAATTTTAGAAGTATAAATCATTTTCTGGATTTTCCTGGTTATTTAGAAATAAATCAAATCCAGAAAATGACTTATTGCATCAGCATGGCGTCACTGTGACATCAACAAGTCAATAGGGTTGACCAGGGTCAAACCTGACGACCCGGTCCCACATGTCATATGCTCATAGTTAATTAGGGGTTAATCCCGTGTTGACTGGGATTTGACCCAACACGAGGCCCGCTCATCAGTGTCTGTTGGGGGGTAGTGGTGATTAGCACCTAATGATAGCTCCACGTCAGCGTCGCCGGAGTTCAATGCCTACGACCTGTAACCACGGCAGAGGGTTGCCAGAGCGGCGCTACGGGCGGTGTTGGGTCAAGCCAAGGGAACCAGAGGGTTTCCCTTGCTCGCGCACATCCAGCGGAGGCACGCGGGGGGCGCGGGGTGGGCGAAGCTTGCCGGAACAAGCTCGCGGCAGTAGCCGGAGCTCGGGCTAGCACGGGCGCGGGGCTACGCTTGGCGAGCGAGCGAGCTGAGAGGCTGGGCGGGCTCCTGGGAGCTCCACGAGCTCGAGGTCGTGCTCGGACGCGAGTTCGGTGACCTGCAATGACGGCGGCGACAGGCACGGCGGCAGCAAGCTCACGGGACGGCGGAGAAACTTGCTAGGCTTCACGCGTGACGACAGGGTAAGGGGGAAACGGATGGGAACTCATAGCGCATCCATAGGGCGGGTCAACTGGCTCAGGGAGGTCCTAGCGGCGTCGAAACGGAGACGGCGAGGACCAGATGCAGAGAACGAAGACGAGCTTGGGGACGATGTTAGAGGGCGCCCGACGCTGCGTGACTCGATGGAGAGGTCCAGGGCATCGCGGCGGATGTTCCGAACACGGTAAGGCAACGGGGGAAGCATGGTGGCTGTGTCGACGAGCCGCGGTGCGCTGCGAGGCACTCGGCAGCGGCGGGGAAGAGAGACAGGGGAGAGGATAGGGACGGTGAGAGTAAGATAAAAATCGGGGGGTTGTGTGGCGTCCTCAGGGAGACAGGCAGAGAGGCATGAGGTGGCCGGTGTGCGACAACCACGCGCCTCGTGTCCTTCTGGCGCGAGGTAGGCGATGACTGGCGGCTGGGCTGGATAGCACTGGGCCGGCAAGTGGGTTGCGGTAACTGCCAGGTAGGTTTTTCCGTCTCTCTCTGCTTTTCTTATTTTGTTTTGTTTCCTATTTTGCTTTCTGTTTTTGATTTAGCAAAAATAATAAACCATTTCCAAAACTCCTAAAAATATTTGTGGGCACTGTTGAAATTATTCCCAACAGCCCTCAACTAGTTTTAGAATTATTAGAGCATTTAAAATATTTATAGGATTTAAATGCCCTAATTCAAATACAATATGAGTTAATTCAAAAATCCATAAATGACCTAGAAAAGTGTGCACCATTTTTGGCAGAGGTTCTAGACCAATTAAAAAATCATGAACTTTTCTGAAGGGAATTTTGGGTTCATTGCAAATATTTTTATTTTGATCCTAGTTGCATTTCATTTGGTGCTAGGGTTTATCAATCCACAATTCAATTTTCCTTTGAACTTAACATGATGCATGGATTCTTAAGCAATGACACGCAAGGACTAGCTAGGGCTGTGACAGACGTCCCCTGCCGAACCAGCAAGGGGCTGCCCTGACCCCATAGGTGGATGTGGTTTCCCGTGACATCTTTGGCACGCCAGGTAGGGGGTCGCTTGTGCAAACCAGAAGACATGAGCAGCGCGTCACCTTCATCGCCATCCCTATCTTTGACGGCACCGTCGACCATGGCGCCCAAGAAGATACCAGCTTCTTCGGATCATCCATCCACCTCGAAGACTCCGCCGCCCGCGGCCTCCAACGCTACGGGGGCACGGAGACGCGCGAGGAACGATGTTGTGGATGTGGTCAGAGCAAGCGGCACCGCCACCATTTCCCCCGCGGCCGACGCAGGAGCAGGAGGCACCGGAGGAGAGCAGCATCAGCAACACCTCGACGGACACGCTCTGCTCGCTAACGGGCACAGCCACAGCGATGGCGCTCGGTCTGGGGCGAACCACCTCCCCTGTCACAGATGCGACCGCTACGCTTGCGCTTACCCCCGGATGAGTCGACCAACCCGCTGCGCCCAACAGAACCACTAGCCCTCGAGCGCCTCTGCCTCACCACCCTCTCATCCAGGTGGTTGCACCGCAACAGCGGGGGCGCTATGCTGCCGCCGCTGGCTCCATCTGGAGCCGAGCGACGGCGCGATCGACTTCATCATCATCTATGCCAAGCACAGCCTCGGAGGCCATGGCGCGGGCTCAGCTACTGCTGAGGTTTCCGCCAGCGGCCTAGCAGATGGACGAGTGGTGCGCCACCATCCAAAGTCTGCTCGGTTACGCCGGATCACGGCGAGCTGGCCCACCACGGCCTCCCCAAGCAACGGCAACGGCTCTTGCTGCTGCCCGTACGGAAGGAGCCGTCCCCATGGTGCAGTCCCCACCACGGCAGCCAGCACGAGCGCAACCAAATCAAGATCCTGATGACGTCTCGATGGCCTCCTCTTACCCTCGAGCATGTCCAGGCCAACGGCGAACCCCAGAAGATAAGCAGAGAGAAGATGTGTGCATTGTCGAGCAGCGCCACAGCGACCTTCTCCGAGCCGACGGGCGTGGCGGCCCCGACGTCGACGAGCCTGCGCTCGGTGTTGGTGGGCCCCTACCCTTCGAGGTTGGATGCCCTGCCTTCACCCATGAGCTGTGGCAAGTCCGTTGGTCGTCCGTTCGCACGTTCAAGCCAGAGATACCTGAGAAGTACGATGGGAGGCTGAAGCCGGCAGAGTTCCTAATCATCTACACCATCAATGTTCAGGCTGCCGAGGGAAGAGATGAGAAGGTGTTCGCCAACTACTTCCCTTTGACCCTGAAGTCCAATGTGAGGTCTTGGCTGATGCACCTGCCGGAGAACTCTATTTCATCGTGGGCAGACCTATGCCATGAGTTCATCAGTGTCTTCACCGATGGCCACCAGGAGCCAGGCCGACCCAGTGATCTGCAACTTCTCCAACAGAAGGAAGGAGAAACCCTTTGTAAGTATTTACAGAGATTCGGCAAAGTTCATAGAAATATTCCAAATATCCATCCAGCAGCTGTGATAGTTGCCTTCCAGTCCAATGTGCGCAACCGCCAGATCCGTTCCAAGATGAACGTGCGGTTGCCCAAGACTATGAAGGAGCTGTACACCCTGGTGGATAAGTATGCCCGGATGGAGGATGGAAGGAAGTTGCTCGGAGAGGAAGATTTCATCAATGTTGATTCAGATGATGATGATGATGATGAATCAACCTGTCAGAAGAAGAGCAAGAAGCGCAGTAAGAAGCGGAGGGATAAGGCAGTGTTGACTGTTGAAGCATCAGGCACCCCTAGTACCAGCAAGATCGCCAAGGCTGAGGTCCCCGGCAAGGAGACTGCCATGTGCGCTGATTGTCGGGAAGCTGCGGCTGCCGAGAAGGCCGGGAAGGGTGATGGATTGTACTGCAAGACCATCGGACCAAAGGTCATGACCTTCACGAATGCTATCAGGTTGAGCAGTTAGTCAAGAGGGAGAGAGCAGAGTATGAGAAGTGTGATAAGGAAAAGAGTCACAATGTTGCTGCCGGTAAGGGCCGAGGTGGTGAAGCAAAACCCCCCGGCAAACCCTTCCGGAGTAAAGGAAAACCCGCCAGGGGCCAGGAGAAAGAAGCCTATGATGATGAGAGTGATAGAGGGGATGAAGAGGAAACCAATGAGCAAGAGTTCCAGAAGGCCATTGATGCCCTATGTGTTGAGGGGGTGCATCTCTGCACACCTCTCACCGCCAGCTCAAGCGGTGGGCACGCGAAGTCAATTCCGTGGAACCAGTGCCAAAGGCCCGGAAGCCGCTCAAATGGTCCCGTACACCCATCATCTTTGACGAAGAGGATCATCCTGGCCGTACCACTACGGTAGGGTGTTGTAACACCCCGAGACCTATGCGTCAGGTGTCTTCCAGTCATTCATCGTCGTTGCCATGTCATTTGCTTGCGTGTTGCACTTTGCCATGTCATCATGTGCATTTCATCTGCATGTTTTTCAAAACTTGCATCCGTTCGGGTCTCTCAGTCCTCTCCGCTATCCGTTCTGAGCCCAACCACACTCGCACGCGCCCGCGGCACCTCCAAAATATTATTTTATAAGTGGCATAAAAATGTTCTCGAGATGGGGTGAAACTTGGCGTGCGGTCTTATTATAGTGTAGGTAGACCGCCTGTCAAATTTCTTCGCATTCGGAGTCCGTTTGATAGTCCAACCGTTAAACATATAGCCACGATATAGCCGGTGTATTCATCGGACGTTTTCAGTCTCCGGAAACTGTTACCGGGCTGCCCTTCTCTCATCTCTTCTCTCCACCAAAGCCTAGCCCATCTACACAGCCCACAAACCACTCACCTAGTCCCTCTCTGCTCCAGAGCCGTCCGATGGCGATCGAACGGTCCGAAAACGGATGAAAACCACCATTCCTAGCCCCTCATGTCTATATATAGACCCCCAGGCCCCCCATTTATGGAAACCCTAGCCTCGCCTTGAAATTCTTGCACCGCCTGCCTCCACCAACCTCCCAGCCACCACCTCCCACCTCCCACCGTGTGGGCCCTTAGAACCTAGATCCGGCTCACCCGGGCCCGGATCGGGCCGCGCTGTCGCCGCGAGCCGCAGCTCACCCCTGCCCTCCAGCGCACCTCGCGCAGTGCCTCCACCGCCTTTGCTCACCTGAGGCTCCTCGTACGGCCCCCAGAGTGCGCCACCACCGGCGATCTTGCCTCCACTTCGTCGCGGCTCTGCTCCCACTGTCGCTGCTGCAAGCCGTCCTCCCCACGCTCGCGCTGCGACCCGACCTTGCCGCCTTGGAGCCTCAACCCCGCCGCCTCGCCTTCCGCTCGCCGGAGCTCGCGCGTCCGCCGCCCGCACCACATGGAGCCGCACCCGCCGCCTCTCCTCCGACCATCTCCACCGCCGGCGCCCCGTCTCCAAGCCGCCCTCGCTCCGGCGTCCTCTCGTCGAGCCGCCGTCTCGATCTGCTCGAGCGCACGAGCAGCGCCCGTTGACCGCGCGTGGTCTGTGCGTGGGCCGCCGGCCTCCCCAAGGCCCAGTTGGGTCAGCCCAGTCCATCAAGCCCCACGGCCCAGCCACTGCCCCAGTCGGGCCGACTCATCTACTTCCTAGGCCAAGCCCACGTGGTGAGCCATCGCCTAACTCCCGCCCAGAGTGCTGCATAGTTTTCCCACACTCACTACTTTCGTTGTAAAAACTGTGAAGTCCCTGAAATTATCATATCATGTATGCATGTTTGGATGCTCGTAACTTTGTGCATGTTGCTCCGTTTTGCATGTATGATATATCAAAACGTTCATATCTTAATGATCTACACACTAGTATAATTTGCACCCATGTTACTGTTAATCTTGATGCTCTAATCATCGTTGCAAAACTGCTAAGGGACATAAACTGCTGAAATCTGCTGCTTTTTAACATCATGTATGCATTTTGTGAGTGGTGTAACTCTGTCCCTCTTGATCCTATAGTGATGATCTTGATATGAAAATGTTCTGTTGTTCATGATCTACATGCTGGTGCACTTTTCATTCATGCTAGTGTGAATCTTGACATGTTAATCTCTGTTGAAAAAGTGCTTGTTGATGTTAACTGTTGAAAACTGCTGTAACTTGCCTATTTGTCATTTTTGTATATTTTTGTGTAATTTTCTTTTGAGCATGATGTCAAAATGATTTAGGAGCATAATTATGCCATATTTACTGTGGTGCAATCCATATATTTTGATATGCCCTATTGTGAGTGCATCAAGCTTGTTAATTGGGCTACTTACTGTTAATGTTCTGTCAAGTCTGAATCTGTCATATCATGTTTCTATGTTTTCTTGATGCTAGCATCAAATCCATGAATCGTATGGAGATGCTTAGTTGACATCTTTTGATGTACATGTTATGATCTATCTTTCCATGTGTTTTGATGCCCTATATATGCCCTGTAGCATATGTTTTAATCGCCATTAATATGCCTAAATGATGTTCCAGTTTTCTGTTAACTTCATGATGCCATGTTGTGAGCTAGATAGTAATTGATATATGCCTCATTTGGAGATGCTCCAATTACATGTTTTCAATTATGATATGATTACATTGTCCACATGCCAAGTTTGATAATTTTGGACTTCATATGATCTCTGTTTCAAGATTGCAAACATGCTATGCTGATGTTGCTGTTTTACACTTGCTGAAACTGTTTCAACATTCAAACTTGTCTTGTTAGTTCCCACTAATCCATGAGCCGTATGCATATGATGTCTTGATATTATTTGCTATTTGCTATGTGAAATTTGATTACATGCCATTGGTTGCTATGTAGGATTCCTGTAGCATGTTGTTTTGATGATTGCAAACTACCTACTTGCTGTTTTGGGCAGATTGTTGTTATAACTTGTTTGGAGTGTATGTGTTGCACTGTTGCTCCATTTTGAGCATGCTCTATATGAAACGTGCTTAGAGTTGCATGTATTTTCATATTATCTTACTGCATCCATGTTTGTGTAGTGTGTTTGCTTGATGTTTGAATGCATTTTGCATCAATGCCATGTTTAACTCGTTTTGCTCATATCTTCTAGGTCGTAGCTCCGAATTAAATGAACTTTATATGTAACTTGACTAGAATATCATGTAGATCATCTTGGTGCATTTTAACTTGCTGTTTAACAACTTGAACATGATGTGTTATTCAGATCTGGACCAATTTCCAAATTTGCATATGAGGACTTACCAGAATTGTTATATGGTGTTTCCGGCCTCATTTAAACTTGCTTGCAAGTGATGTTCTTGAGTGTTTCATCGCTTGCCATGAGTAGCATCATATAGCCCTGTCTTGCATCATAATTGATTGAGCATTATACCATGTTTATGTGTTGGGTGTCTACCTTGTTGTTTACTTCTTTCCGGTTGTGCTTCTTCTTGATAGTTCATGTTCCGTTGCGGTCGTGAGGATTCGTTCGACTACGCATGGTTCGTCTACGCCCGTTCGTCTTCTTCATGGACTCGTTCTTCTTCCTAGCGGGATTTCAGGCAAGATGACCGTCACCTCGGATCTCACTACTATCTTTGCTATGCTAGTTGTCTCGATGCTATCCCTATGTCGCGCTTCCTACCACTTGTTTATCAAGCCTCCCAAATTGCCATGATAGCCTCTAACCTTTTCACCCTTCCTAGAAAAATGTTGTTTGGATATGTTACCGCTTGCTCAGCCCTTCTTATAGCGTTGCTAGGTGCAGGTGCAGTTGCAGGTTGTTCCATGTTGGGACATGGATATCATGGGATATCACAGTATCTCTTATTTTAATTAATGCATCTATATACTTAGTAAAGGGTGGAAGGCTCAGCCTTATGCCTGGTGTTTTGTTCCACTCTTGCCGCCCTAGTTTCCGTCATACCGGTGTTATGTTCCTTGATTGTGTGTCCCTAACACGATGAGGGGTATGGGACCCTCTTGACAGTTTGCTTTGAATAAAACTCTTCCAGCAAGGCCCCACATTGGTTTTAACATTTGCCATAATAATACTTGAACTAAATAATTAATTGGCATAGGGCATCATGAACCCGAGGATTTTCTACATACCAGGGAGGGGCCAGTGCTTATGGTGTTGGTCCCAAATGGGCAGCCTGCGGGGCCACCTCGGGGAAACTCGAGGGCTGGTTTTACTCGTAGCTTGTCCCATCCATACGTGGCCTGAGACAAGATACGTGTGGCTACTATCAGGGTGTCAGCACACCGGGAGGTCTTGCTGGATTAGTTTTACCATTGTCGAAATGTCTTGTGCGCCAGGATCCCGAGTCTGATCGGATGTCCCGCGACGGAGGATTGTCTCCGCGGATGGTGAGCTTGTTATGGGCTAAGTTCGAGAGCAGTGCCCGCGGTTATGTGGCAGATGGGAATTTTTAATATCCGGTTGTAGAGAACTTGACACCAGACTCGAATTAAAATACATCAACCGCGTATGTAACCATGATGGTCTCTTTTCGAGTGGGTCGAGAAGTGAACATGGTAGGGTTATGTTGGAACATAAGTAGTTCAGGATCAATTATTGATCATTACTAGTTTGCGACCGTTTGCATACCTTCTCATCTTGTTCTTGTACTCATAAGTTAGCCACCATACTTTGCTTAGTCGCTTGTTGCAACCTCACCACTTATCCATTCCATACCCATTAAGCTTTGCTAGTCTTGATACCCATGGTAATGGGATTGCTGAGTCCTCCTGGCTTACAGATTACTACAACAATAGTTGCAGGTACAGGTTATATGATGATCATGACGTGAGAGTGATGTTACTTGTTTCGAAGTTCTTTCGCTTCTTCTTCGATTGAGGGATAGGTTCCTGGTTGGCAGCCTGGCTAGTAGGGTGGATGTCATTTGAGTTTCGGTTTGTGTTTCATTAGTCGAATGTTGCTCTTATGTATGATGTGGTTGTATTCATGTGGCATTGTATGCCTTTTGTATGTATCCCCATCTATTATGTTATGGTACGATGTAATGATATCCACCTTGCAAAATCGTTTCAATATGCGGATCTATCCTTGGTGGGACCTCGAGTTCCTCTCGGATAGGATCGCATATTGGGCGTGACAGGTGCTGCCATTGTTGGTTACTCCAACAATTCATAACCTCAAGGTCACGAAGATGCTGGTGGACGATGGGGCTGGACTGAATCTGATTTCCCCAGCAGTTATCAGCAAGCTTCAGATAGCAGAGGAAGAGCTAGAGGTTACCGTCACGTTTCAAGGAATTAATCCCGGCAGGAGTCATCCTAAGGGAAAGATCATGTTGCTGGTGAAGTTTGGGGGAGAACTGAACTACCGGACTGAAAAGATTGTGTTTGACGTAGTTGATCTCCCTGAGGGAGTCCTGGATTAAGGGGTCCTCGGACAGCCAGATTATATACTTTGGCCGGACTGTTGGACTATGAAGATACAAGATTGAAGACTTCGTCCCGTGTCCGGATGGGACTCTCCTTTGCGTCGAAGGCAAGCTTGGATATTCGGATATGTAGATTTCCTTCTCTGAAACCGACTCTGTGTAACCCTAGCCCCCTCCGGTGTCTATATAAACCGGAGGGTTTAGTTCGTAGGACAAGAACAATCATAATCATAGGCTAGCTTCTAGGGTTTAGCCTCTACGATCTCGTGGTAGATCAACTCTTGTAATACTCATATCATCAAGATAAATCAAGCAGGAAGTAGGGTATTACCTCCATCGAGAGGGCCCGAACCTGGGTAAAACATTGTGTCCCCTGCCTCATGTTACCATTAGCCTTAGATGCACAGTTCGGGACACCCTACCCGAGATCCGCCGGTTTTGACACCGACATTGGTGCTTTCATTGAGAGTTCCATTGTGTCGTCGTGATAAGGCTTGATGGCTCATTCGATCATCTTCAACGACGCATTCCAGGGGGAGGTTTTCCTTCCCGGACAGATCTTCATATTCGGCAGCTTCGTACTGCGGGCCAATTCGCTTGGCCATCTGGACCAGATCGATAGCTACGCCCCTGGCCATCAGATCAGGTTTGTAAGCTTAAACTATACTGCCGACATCCGCGGAGACTTGATCTTCGACAGATTCGAGCCCATGCCGGGCGCGCCGAATGGTCACGACGGGCATGACTTTGATCTATCGTCGGGCAGTATTCGGGAGATCGCACCTGCGGTGGCAGCGGGAATCAATCCGGAGCAGATCGTGCCTTCCAAGGGCGGGTGGATGGACCCCTTCACGGAGGCCGCACACTGATTCCACCTCCTATGAGGGTGGTGTCATCAGACCCTCGGATTCGTCTCCGGCTACAGGATCTGAACCGCGTGTGTCCGTGCCTATCAAATCGGATTGGGCACCCGTCATAGAGTTCACCGTCACCGATATTTTTCATCACTCTCCCTTAGGAGATGTGCTAAACTCATTAAGGTCTCTTTCCTTGTCCAGAGATTCCTGGTCGAACTATGTCCGACTCGACTGGGAAGCAGACGACGAAGAAATTCGTTCCCCAACCACCACCCACTTAATAGCCATTGTCGATGACTTAACCGACGTGCTTGACTTAAACTCCGAAGACATCAACGGTATGAACGACGATGCAGGAGAAGAATAGGAACCACTGCCTATAGGGCGCTGGACAGCCACCTCATCATATGATATATATATATGGTGGACACACCAAAAGAAGGCGATGGTGACGATGCAACGAAGGATAATCCCCTCGATAAGCCACCAAAGCGGCGCCGTAGACTCCGCTCTAAATCTGGCCATAGTAAAAACAGCGACAACAACGCAAGAAATAATAATACCCCGGTTGACTCCAAAGGAAACGACGACCCCATGGACCCAGCGATGGAGCAGGATGAGCCAGGGGACGATGAGCATAGTCCGGAGCCGACGTCAGATGACGCCGATCCGGAGGGTAAAATTCACCAACCCATCTCCGGAGAAGAGAACAGCCCGGACGATGATGCACTCATCATCCCAGAAAAACTCTTGGAACAATAGAACCTCCACAGAAGGCTTATCGCCACCGCGAGGAGCCTAAAGAAGTAGAAGCAAAGGCTTAAGACCACGCAGGATACGCTCAACCGCAGGTGGAACAAAGTGCTCGACTCAGAAGAAAAATACGGCGACGGTCGTCACACAAAGAGCTATCCAAAGCGCAAGCTGCTGCCCGAATTCGACGACGAGGCCATAGAGCCCATTCAGCCGAAAATGACCGATCAGCCGGACTGACTGCCTCGTGGCCTTGACAAGACGGCTAATGATGCTGCACACAAGTCAGCACACAATTTATGTGAGCTCCTGGACAAAAAGTCTGGTATGGCCAGATCCATCTATGAATCTAGGGAGCGCGCTCCGGCACAGGATCAGAGCTACTGAAACGATCACATTGATCGAACACCATCTAGGAATCAGAACCAAACACAACAACCGTCGACAGCATGCCACGACATGACCAAATACAGGGGTGCCGCACACACCCTGTGCTTCACCGATGAGGTGCTGGATCATGAATTTCTGGAAGCATTTAAACCCGTGAATATAGAGGCATACGACGGAACTACAGACCCTGGGGTCTGGATCGAGGACTTTATCCTTCATATCCACATGGCTCGCGGAGATGATCTCCACGCCATTAAATACCTACCCCTCAAATTAAAGGGACCACCTCGGCACTGGTTGAAAGCCTTCCCGAAAACTCAATCGGAAGTTGGGAAGAACTTGGGGATGCTTTCAGGGCCAATTTTCAAGGGACCTATGTTCGACCTCCAGACGCAGATGTCACGCCCAAGATGCGACCCTATCCTAAAGGAACTTGAAGGTCCCACCAAGGATAGAAGCGCATCTTGAAGACGCTTTTGCAAGGTGGATATCATTACATCAACATTACATAATACATAGGGATACATACATAAGGCATACAATGCCACACGAATACAACAATACATCATCCATAAGATCAACATCCAACTACGGATGAAACACAAACAGAAGCTCAAACGACATCCACCCTGCTAGCCCAGGCTGCTGACCCGGAACCTATCCCCTGATCGAAGAAGAAGCAGAAGAAGAACTCCAAAACAAGCAAACATCGCTCTCGCGTCATGATCATCGCATAACCTGTACCTGCAACTGTTGTTGTAGTAATCTATGAGCCATGAGGACTCAGCAATCCCATTACCATGGGTATCAAGACTAGCAAAGCTTAATGGGAAATGAAGGGGTAAAGTGGTGAGGCTGCAGCAGCGGCTAAGCAAGTATGGTGGCTAACATACGCAAATAAGAGCGAGAAGAGAAGCAAAGGAACGGTCGTGAAGCTAGCAATGATCAAGAGATGATCCTGAACTCCTACTTACGTCAAACATAACCCAAAGACCGTGTTCACTTCCCGGACTCCACCAAAAAGAGACCATCACGGCTACACACACGGTTGATACGTTTTAGTTCGGATCTGGTGTCAAGTTATCTACAACCGGACATTAACAAATTCCCTTCTGCCACATAACTGTGGGCACGGCTCTCGAAAGTTTATACACTGCAGGGGTGTCCCAACTTAGCCCATCACAAGCTCTCACGGTCAGCGAAGGATATTCCTTCTCCAAGGAAGACCCGGTCAGTCTCGGAATCCCGGTTACAAGACATTTCGACAATGGTAAAACAAGACCAGCAAAGCCGCCCGATGCGCCGACAATCCCGATAGGATCTGCACATATCTCGTTCTCAGGGCAACACTGGATGAGACATCCTACGAGTAAAACCAGACCTCCAGTTTCCCCGAGGGGCCCCGCAGTCTACTCGGTTCGGACTAGCACTTAGAGAAGCACTGGCCTGGGGGGGTTAAAATAAAGATGACCCTTGGGTTAATTACTCCCAAGGGAAAGGTATAGGTGGTAGGCAAATGGTAAAACCAACATTGGGCCTTGCTGGAGGAGTTTTATTCAAGGTGAACTGTCAAGGGGGTCCCATAAATCACCCAACCACGTTAGGGACGCAAAAACCGGGAACATAATACCGATATGACGGAAACTAGGGCGGCAAGAGTGGAACAAAACATCAGGCATAAGGTCGAGCCTTCCACCCTTTACCAAGTATATAGATGCATTAATTAAATAAGAGATATTGTGATATCCCAACATAATCCTGTCCACCATGGAGCAATCTTTAACTTCACCTGCAACTAACAACGCTATAAGAGGGGCTGAGCAAAAACGGTAACATAGCCAAACAACGGTTTGCTAGGAAGGGTGAAAAAGGTTAGAGGCTGACATGGCAAATTGGGAGGCTTGAAGAACAAGTGAATAGGTAGCGCAGCAAAGCGATAAAACGAAGCAACTAGCATAGCAATGATAGTAGTGAGATCCAAGGTGACGGTCATCTTGCCTGAAATCCCGCTAGGAAGAAGAACGGGTCCATGAAGAAGATGAACGGAGGAAGCCGAACCAAGCGTAGACGAACGAATCCTCACGACCGCAACGAAACAGGAACTAACGAGAAGGAGCACAACTGGAAAGAAGCAAACAACAAGGTAAACACACAACACATATACATGACATGATGCTCAACCAAGTATGATGCAAGACAAGACTACATGAAGCTACTCATGGCAAAATATGATGCATACAAGAACAACACATCAAGGCAAGTTTAAATGAGGCCGGAAACAACATATAACAAATCTGGTAAGTCCTCATATGCAACTTTCGAAATTGGTCCAGAACTGAATAAACCTTATGTTCAAGTTGTTAAACAGCAAGTTAGGATGCACCAATATGATCTACACCAAATTCTAGTCAAGTTTCATATAAAGTTCATTTAATTTGGAGCTACGGCCTAGAAGATATGAGCAAAACAAGATAAACATGGCATTGATGCAACATGCATACAAACATCAAGAAAACACTCTCAAAATATGGATGCAACATGATAATATGAAGCTACATGCAAAATCAAGCAAGTTTCATATAGAGCACACTCAAAACGGAGCAACGGTTCAACACATACACTCTATACAAGTTTAAAGGACAAGCTATCCAAAACAGCAACTAGGCATATTGCAAGCATCAAAACATTATGCTACAGCACCTCAACATAAGAACAAAAGGCATGGACATGAAGTACAGGTAAAGCATAACAAAACATGAACACTGAGCTATCTCCAAAAATCACTATAAAATGCTCCAAAACACATGGCAAGATTGCATATAATAACAGTTTCAGACTTTGCAGAAATAACATCAGGTTGCAATGTTTAGAGCTATCAAACAACATGCTACAGGAACTTAACATGGCAAACAAAGACATGGCATGAATCTACTAATTGCATATAACAAAAGTCCCTTACTGACCTAATTCCAAAGATCAACACAAGACATGGTAGCATCCATGCAAACATGGCAAATGATATGACAGATTCAGACATGGCAGGAACAACGATAAGTAGGCATGTTGGTGAGCTTGTACCACTCACCACAGAGCAATACATGGCATGACAATGTGACCAACAGTAAGATGGCATAATTATGAAGCTAAACATGGCAAGATCAAGTTCATAAGGTGCATGGATCACTAGCAAAGCTCATGGCAAAACTGAACTTAATGTTAACAGGCTGACAGCAACATTTTTTAGCAATTTGAGATCCAGATTACAACAAGCTACAGCAGGCTATAAATTCAACCATCGGTATGAATGGATAGAGCATGACATGTATAGCAAAACATCCTTAGTGAACATCTCCAGATTATGCATAGAATGACTTGTAGCAGCAGGTTTACATAACATCATGATTTAACAGATTCAGCATAGCAAAACAGCAACAACAAGTACCCTACTTCACGAACTCGATGCACTCATTAAAAGACTCAAAAAAATACATGGATTGCACCACTGTAAATACGGCATGATGTAGTTCAAAACACATGTAGACATCAAGCTCATAAGATGCACACACGAAATGCAATGAAAAAGACAAAACAGCAAGTTCTGTTAACAGACAGCAGTCAACATCAAATAGCACTCTTGCTACGATGATTAGGGCATCAAGATGAACTCAAACAAGCATGGCACAATGGAATGAAATTAAGAGCACATCATGATGAACAATTTGACATATTACACGCACAAAACGGTGCAGTATGCATGAAGATATGGCAGGTCAAACATAGCATCAGAATGTAGGAAATCAGGGACTTGGAGAAAAATTGGACCTTGGGGAATCTGGACGGTGTCGTGCGGGATGGCGAGAACCAGGGGAGAGCCGCGTGTTTGGTTCGAGGACCTGGTGGACCTGGTCCACTCGGCCAGATCCAGATCGGGGACGGTTTCGGGTCCGGCGACGGCGGCTCGCCGGAGGCCGGCGACGACGGGTGGGAGGCGAGGTGGCGGAGGGCACGGCGGCGACCGGGCGGCCAGGGGCGGCGCCGATGAGCCAACGGCGGCAGCGGACGGGCACCGGGCGGCGGGGCGGAGCACGGGCGTCGGAGGGCGGTGCCGGCCGGAGACGACGGGAGGTCGCCGGCGGGAGCGGACGGGGCGGAGCACGGGCGGCTCCGGCAAGCACCACGCGGTGGCGGGGACGACCGGCGGCGACGGCACGGCGCGCCGAGGAGGCGGAGATCGGGGTCGGGCACGGAGGCGGGCGCCTCGGGTGGCGGTGGGCGGCGGCTCGGGCCCCGCGGGCCGGCGCGGAGGGCGGCGGCGGCGCGCCACGTGGCGGCCCGTGGATGGCTTCGGGGGTGCGCGGACATGTCCGGCCGTTGGTGGGAATTTCGTCCGGTGGCAGGGAGAGGAAGAAGACTAGGGTTTGAACCCGAAATTTCAGAGGGGGAGGTCTATTTATAGATAGAGGAAGTTAGGAGACTCCAAATGAGGAGTGGTTTTCGCCCACACGATCGTGATCGAACGACCGAGAGCATGGAGGGGTTTTGGATGAGTTATTGGGCTGTGGTGAAGGGGTGCTGGGCTGCAAAGAGAAGGGGTTTTCGGGGTACGCGGTTAACGATTGGAGCATCAAACGACTCGCAAATGGAACGAAACATGACAGGCGGTCTACCGGTGTTGTACCAAGGCCGCTTGGCAAATATCGGTCCATTCCGAAAATGTTTAACACCCGCTCACAACAAGAGACAAGAGGGGAACGCCGGAGGACATAGGAGTGTTGGATTGCAAAACGGACAACGGGGAAAATGCTCAGATGCATGAAACGAGCACGTATGCAAAATGAGATGCACATGATGACATGGAAAAAATGCAACACGCAAGCAAACGACATGGCAACGACAGCGAATATCTTGCAAACACCTGGCACATCGAATCTGGGGCGTTACAACTCTCCTCCACTAACAAGAGATCTCGTCCCGAGATCTTAGGAACAAGACGGGGGAAAAGAGGATGAGGTGAAACAAAAACTCAAGAGAAGAAGCAAAGAATCGAGAGCACTCGAGAAGAAGAGAGGAACGACGAGAATGACGAGAATTGAAAGCTCACGGAATCAGATAGACTATGAAACCACTCCGGTTAGAACGAGATAAGAAACGAATAAGGATGAAAGGATTTAGGTAGCACTCCGGCTAAACATGGAAAGAGTTGGAACTGAGATTGACAAAAATGGGACGATAATTGACGAGAGGAACAGCACAATGCCTCCGGAAGAATTGAAAGAATGGAATGAAAAGAATGGATGGAAGAGCAAGAACTTCCACCACGAATGAATTCGATAGCATCCTTAGAAGAAGGTTAGAATGGAGTTGTTGAGGAAAAACAACAACAAAAGAATAAGCTTGTTGTGGACTTATCAAAAACAACTCAAAACTTGTGGTGAAATTATACCACAACCAAAAGTTTGAATAGCTGAGCGGAACGAAGAAAAGCAAAACTCAACTTCAGCAGAATTCGGAGAATTAATTGCACGTCAAGACGTGAGAAGAAAAGATACTTGAACTCCACCAACAAAAATCTTGATGAACTCTTGAAGAATGAATTAAATCATGAAGAACTCCGGTGACAAAAGGATGATGACATAGAATGAAGGATGAAAGAATAAGATGAGCCTTGCGATGATTTGGATGGAGGTTCCGACGAAAAGGCCGAGGAAATTTGAACTCCGGAAAAGAAAAGATGAAAACACTTGGAACTAGAATTTATTCATCAAGAACAAACTCCGAAGGGAAGGGATTACTCACTTGGATGAAATAAGAATAAGATTTATTGTATGCTTATCCTTCATCAAATTAAATTGATGACAAGCAATGGATTTGGCATGAAACTTATTCTTGTTGAAGAGGACTAAGGGGGGGTATATGGCGCAAAACTTGAGAAAGTCTTCATGAACCACCGGTAGGATTGGAAAGAACGAATGAATTAATATGATAATCAAAGAAAAAGAATCTGAAAGAACCACCGTTAGAATTCGGAAATGACTGACGAAAGATAATGAATCACCGGGAAGAATTAGAAGAACAAATATGCTTGAGGGGATTTAGATGCAAAAGAACGAAGAGATAATGAGCTGATTAAAGAACACTTGAACGAAGCACCGGGCTAATTGGATAACGGTAGCTGAAATGTGAGGACAAATAATTCTTCTGGAATGATGGCCTCCGGTGAAAAGAAACGGGACAACAACTTCTGACATACTCCGGATGGGTAAGAAAAGCATATCTGACAAATGGCATAAATCGTGAGGATAACAAGAAGCTAGAACCACGAAACTTCGAGAGAACAGACAAGATTTAGAGGAAAAACTCTTCTTCGGTCTTCAAATGACGAGGAGAAACACCACCAAAATTACTGAGATACTCCGGGAGAATGAAAAGAGTAAAGGTTGAATCAGCAATGAAAAGAATTGAAATCGATCTTGAAAAGGCATGTGACTGATGGAATCCATTCTTACATCACACTTGAAAAGAATTAGAGAATAGCTCCGGGAAATTAGAAGAGTCTGGTAAGATCCTGGGAAAAAACCTGTGGGTTAGGGCCCACTGGAGAGATAACACCGTTGGAAAGGATTGTTGAACAGATAGATGATGCACCAGAATAATTGAAATATTTAAATGAGGTGATAACCTTGAATTAATTCGAACACCGGCAAATCTCCTGAGATGTCCTGAACACTCCGGAAAGATAAACTGGCGAGAGGTGAACGAGCAGGGAAAACACTTGAGCCGAGGAAAAGAATATAATCACTACCGAAAATTAGAATTGAATCCACCGGAGAAGAAAAAGAGATGAAGAATGTCCACCGAGACGAGAATTTACCGGTTGAAATGATTGAGGGAAGACTGAAGAGGCTCCACACGAATGAAATTGATGCTCGAAAGAGACTCAGGCTCCGGGAAGAAGAGGTTGGGAGGGCGGGAAAACAAAAGCGACTTGGAAGGTAGAACTGACGATTAACTTGGAGAATTGAAATGATTGAGGAAAGAAAGCAAAGACTTCGCATGAGTAGGATGGATACTTGATTACGGACTCTAGCTCCGAGAAAGAAAAAGGGGTGGGCGGGTGGGAAAAAGAAAACAACTGAGGATTGAACTTGGCAACGACGAAGAGGCTTGAGTCAACTTGATGAGAAATGCACCGGATGAAAAGAGATGAGAACCAATGACCAGAAAACTAACCGTGTGATCCTAAAGAAAAATTTGAATGGGAAGAGAAGAAATGCCAAACACCTACATCAAGATTCCTTACCAGAGCGACGAAGGGGCTGAGGAGTAAAAAGAATTCCTAATCTCCGATATAACTAGACTCCAAAAACGGTTTTGTTCTAGACTCAACAACGGCCAAACTACACGATCAATCAAGGGGGATCCTATGGTCGGTCGAGGCTCTGATACCAACTTGTCATGCCCAAGATGCGACCCTATCCTAAAGGAACTCGAAGGTCCCACCAAGGATAGAAGCGCATCTTGAAGACGCTTTTGCAAGGTGGATATCATTACATCAACATTACATAATACATAGGGATACATACATAAGGCATACAATGCCACACGAATACAACAATATGGCATCCATAAGATCAACATCCGACTACGGATGAAACACAAACAGAAGCTCAAACGACATCCACCCTGCTAGCCCAGGCTGCCGACCTGGAACCTATCCCCTGATCGAAGAAGAAGCAGAAGAACTCCAAAAACAAGCAAACATCACTCTCGCGTCATGATCATCGCATAACCTGTACCTGCAACTGTTGTTGTAGTAATCTGTGAGCCACGAGGACTCAGCAATCCCAGGGTATCAAGACTAGCAAAGCTTAATGGGAAATGAAGGGGTAAAGTGGTGAGGTTGCAGCAGCGGCTAAGCAAGTATGGTGGCTAACATATGCAAATAAGAGCGAGAAGAGAAGCAAATGAACGGTCGTGAAGCTAGCAATGATCAAGAGGTGATCATGAACTCCTACTTACGTCAAACATAACCCAAAGACCGTGTTCACTTCCCGGACTCCACCGAAAAGAGACCATCACGGCTACACACACGGTTGATACGTTTTAATTCGGATCTGGTGTCAAGTTATCTACAATCGGACATTAACAAATTCCCATCTGCCACATAACCGCGGGCACGGCTCTCGAAATTTTATACACTGCAGGGGTGTCCCAACTTAGCCCATCACAAGCTCTCACGGTCAACGAAGGATATTCCTTCTCCCAGGAAGACCCGATAAGTCTCGGAATCCCGGTTACAAGACATTTCGACAATGGTAAAACAAGACCAGCAAAGCCGCCCGATGCGCCGACAATCCCAATAGGAGCTGCACATATCTCGTTCTCAGGGCAACACCGGATGAGACATCCTACGAGTAAAACCAGACCTCGAGTTTCCCCGAGGGGGCCCCGTAGTCTACTCAGTTCGGACCAGCACTTAGAGAAGCACTGGCCCGGGGGGGCTAAAATAAAGATGACCCTTGGGTTAATTACTCCCAAGGGAAAGGTATAGGTGGTAGGCAAATGGTAAAAAACAACATTGGGCCTTGCTGGAGGAGTTTTATTCAAGGAGAACTGTCAAGGGGGTCCCATAAATCACCCAACCGCGTTAGGGACGCAAAATCCGGGAACATAATATCGATATGACGGAAACTAGGGCGGCAAGAGTGGAACAAAACACCAGGCATAAGGCTGAGCCTTCCACCATTTACCAAGTATATAGATGCATTAATTAAATAAGAGATATTGTGATATCCCAACATAATAATGTCCACCATGGAGCAATCTTCAACTTCACCTGCAACTAACAACGCTATAAGAGGGGCTGAGCAAAAATGGTAACATAGCCAAACAACGGTTTGCTAGGAAGGGTGAAAAAGGTTAGAGGCTGACATGGCAAATTGGGAGGCTTGAAGAACAAGTGAATAGGTAGCGCAGCAAAGCGATAGAACGAAGCAACTAGCATAGCAATGATAGTAGTGAGATCCAAGGTGACGGTCATCTTGCCTGAAATCCCGCTAGGAAGAAGAATGAGTCCATGAAGAAGATGGGCGGAGGAAGCCGAACCAAGCGTAGACGAACGAATCCTCACGACCGCAATGAAACAGAAACTAACGAGAAGGAGCACAACCGGAAAGAAGCAAACAACAAGGTAAACAACACATATACATGACATGATGCTCAACCAAGTATGATGCAAGACAAGACTACATGAAGCTACTCATGGCAAAATATGATGCATACAAGAACAACACATCAAGGCAAGTTTAAATGAGGCCGGAAACAACATATAATAAATCCGGTAAGTCCTGATATGCAACTTTCGAAATTGGTCCAGAACTGAATAAACCTTATGTTCAAGTTGTTAAACAGCAAGTTAGGATGCACCAAGATGATCTACACGAAATTCTAGTCAAGTTTCATATAAAGTTCATTTAATTTGGAGCTACGGCCTAGAAGATATGAGCAAAATAAGATAAACATGGCATTGATGCAACATGCATACAAACATCAAGCAAACACTCTCAAAATATGGATGCAACATGATAATATGAAACTAAATGCAAAATCAAGCAAGTTTCATATAGAGCGCACTCAGAACGGAGCAACGGTTCAACACACTCTATACAAGTTTAAAGGACAAGCTGTCCAAAACAGCAACTAGGCATATTGCAAGCATCAAAACATTATGCTACAGCACCTCAACATAAGAACAAAAGGCATGGACATAAAGTACAGGTAAAGCATAACAAAACATGAGCACTGAGATATCTCCAGAAATCACTAGAACATGCTCCAAAACACATGGCAAGATTGCATATAATAACAGTTTCAGACTTTGCAGAAATAACATCAGGTTGCAATGTTTAGAGCTATCAAACAACATGCTACAGGAACTTAACATGGCAAAAAAAGACATGGCATTCATTTACTAATTGCGTATAACAAAAGTCCCTTACTGACCTAATTCCAAATATCAACATAAGACATGGTAGCATCCATGCAAACATGGCAAATGATATGACAGATTCAGACATGGCAGGAACAACGATAAGTAGGCATGTTGGTGAGCTTGTACCACTCACCACAGAGAAATACATGGCATGACAAGGTGACCAACAATAAGATGGCATAATTATGAAGCTAAAAATGGCAAGATCAAGTTCATAGGGTGCATGGATCACTAGCAAAGCTCATGGCGAAACTGAACTTAATGTTAACAGGCTGACAGCGACATTATTTAGCAATTTGAGATCAAGATTACAACAAGCTACAGCAGGCTATAAATGCAACCAAAGGTATTAATGGATAGAGAATGACATGTATAACAAAACATCCTTAGTGAACATCTCCAGATTATGCATAGAATGATTTGTAGCAACAGGTTTATATAGCATCATGATTTAACAGATTCAGCATAGCAAAACAGCAACAACAAGTACCCTACTTGACGAGCTCGATGCACTCATTAAAAGACTCAAAAAACTACATGGATTGCACCAATGTAAAGATGGCATGATGTAGTTCAAAACACATGTAGACATCAAGCTCATAAGATGCACACACAAAATGCAATGAAAAAGACAAAACAGCAAGTTCTCTTAACAGACAGCAGTCAACATCAAATAGAACTCTTGCTATGATGATTAGGGCATCAAGATGAACTCAAACAAGCATGGCACAATGGAATGAAATGAAGAGCACATCATGATGAACAATTTTACATATTACACGCACAAAATGGAGCAGTATGCATGAAGATATGGTAGGTCAAACATAGCATCAGAATGTAGGAAATCAGGGACTTAGAGAAAAATTGGACCTCGGGTAATCTGGACGGGGTCGTGCGGGATGGGGAGATCCAGGGGAGAGCCGCGCGTTTGGTTCGAGGGCCTGGTGGACCTGGTCCACTCGGCCAGACCCAAATCGGGGACGGTTCCGGGTCCGGCGACGGCGGCTCGCCGGAGGCCGGCGACGACGGGCGGGAGGTGAGGCGGCGGAGGGC
>NC_041385.1:302132763-302182380 GCF_002162155.2 Triticum dicoccoides | reverse complement strand
GAGGAGGCAGAGATCTGGGTCGGGCGCGGAGGCGGGCTCCTCGGGCGGCGGTGTGCGGCGGCTCGGGCCCCGCGGGCCGGCACGGAGGGCGGCGCGGTGCGCCACATGGCGGCTCGTGGATGGCTGCGGGGGTGGGCGGACATGTCCAGCCATCGGTGAGAATTTCGTCCGGCGACGGGGAGAGGAAGAAGACTAGGGTTTGGACCCGAAATTTCAGAGGGGGAGGTCTATTTATTGATAGAGGAAGTTAGGAGACTCCAAATGAGGAACGGTTTTCGCCCACACGATCGTGATCGAACGACTGAGAGCATGGAGGGGTTTTGGATGAGTTATTGCACTGTGATGAAGGGGTGCTGGGCTGCAAAGAGAAGGGGTTTTCGGGGTACGCGGTTAACGGTTGGAGCATCAAACGACTCCCAAATGGAACGAAACTTGACAGGCGGTCTACCGGTGGTGTACCAAGGCTGCTTGGCAAATATCGGTCCATTCCGAAAATGTCTAACACCCGCTCACAACAAGAGACAAGAGGGGAACGCCGGAGGACATAGGAGTGTTGGATTGCAAAACGGACAACGGGGAAAATGCTCGGATGCATGAAACGAGCACGTATGCAAAATGAGATGCACATGATGACATGGAAAAAATGCAACACGCAAGCAAACGACATGGCAACGACGGCGAATATCTGGCAGACACCTGGCACATCAAATCCGGGGCGTTATAGAAGACGACCTAAGTCACATAATTCAACAGCGCGGAGAGTCAGCGCGAAAGCTCTAGAACAGATTTCTTACTAATAAGAATCAAATAGTCGATTGCCCGGACGTCGAAGCCCTAGCGGCCTTCAAACACAGTATCCGGGATGAATGGCTTGCCAGACACCTCGGCCAAGAAAAGCCGAGGACAATGGCAGCCTTAACAAACCTTATGACCCACTTTTGCGCAAGCGAGGACAGCTCGCTGGCCCGTAGCGGCACCAATGACCCAAGTACATCCGAAGTCAGGGATGGCAACGGAAAGCCGCGACGCAACAAAAACAAGCGTCAAAACAATAATGACAGCCCAGAGAACATGACAGTCAATGCCGGATTCAGGGGCTCTCGACCCGGTCAACGGAAGAAGCCATTTAAAGGCAACAGAGATAGACCGTCCAGCCCAAACAAGATTCTAGACAAATTATGTCAGATTCACGGCACCCCCGAAAAACCTGCAAACCACACCCACAGAGAGTGTTGGGTTTTCAAACAGGCCGGCAAGCTGAATGCCGAACAAAAGGGGAGGGAGACGCCAAGTGAAGACGGGGATGAGCCTCGTCAGCTGAACACTAGAGGACAGAAAAAACTCCCACTAGGAGTCAAAACAGTTACTATGATTTATGTAACCCACATTCCAAAGAGAACGCGCAAGCATGCACTCCGAGACGTATATCTTGTGAACCCGTCGCCCCCAAATTTAATCCCTGGTCGGCCTGCCCTATCACCTTCGATCGCAGGGACCATCCGACTAGTATCCGGCATGGAGGATCGGCGGCCTTGGTGCTCGACCCAATAATTAACGGACACCATCTCACACGAGTCCTCATGGATGGCGGCAGTAGTCTAAACCTGATATATCAGGACACTATCCGCAATATGGGGATAGACCCCTCAAGAATCAGCCTAAGCAACACTACCTTTAAAGGAGTAATACCAGGTGTCGAGGCCCACTGTACAGGCTCTCTAGTACTAGAGGTTGTATTCGGTTCTCCCGACAACTTTCGACGCGAGGAATTAACCTTCGACATCGCTCCATTCCGAAGTGGCTATAACGCACTATTCGGAAGAACGGCCTTCGCTCGTTTTAATGCAGTACCGCATTACGCCTATCTCAAACTTAAGATGCCCAGTCCACGCGGCGTCATCACAGTTAGCGGAAATACAGAGTGTTCCATACCCGCGGAAGAATACGTGGCGGCTCTAGCAGCCGAACACTGAGCGGTCCCTCCAACCAGGATAAATGGTCGGTCGTCAAGACCACGGACACGGTTAGATGAGTCCGGCGCTCCACCCAATGTAGCAGCCCAGCTGGGGTTTCCCCATAAAAGACGCTAGGGGCTGCCCGCAAAAAGAGCCCACAGTTTGGCTCGACCCTATCAATGCAATAACATATTGCATTTTGATGGTTCACTCAAATTAACGAACACCTCGCACGAAGTCTTTCACCTGGGTTTTTTATTTTTTTACAGATGATCATCGTGCTACACCCTTCCAGGATACGGCACAACGGAGATAAAGGCGCGGACGTGCAGCAGGGCCCCACTCAAAGGTTTCTTTTTAGATTAAGACACTGCATAAACCTTTCTAATATCTCTTGTTGCTTCTTCCCATCCGGAAACTTTATACAATCGGGAGGGATACTGGCGTTTTCGGCATTTTTGTCACACCAGACTATTGCTCATACCTGGAAACTCAGGGCTTATTGTCAAGGGTGTTATTCAGCCCAGTACACATTATAAAGTCCGAACACCTTAGGGAGTGTTCGGCGCGAGTTTGTCCTTATATGCATCAGCTCTGAATCATGTCTTTGGTAAAATTTTGGGTTTTCCTGGCTCCCGTGTTTTGCTACCTTAGGTTCCGCTCTATCGGCTAAGGCGGCACCAGGAGAACTACTGTGATTGTGCCCCGGTTCATCTTGATGAGCACCTCAGTAGAGAAAGCCGAAAACTGACTGTCATGATACAACGCGAGACTGGTCAACCACTCGATGACCCAGCGGAATCTTCACGATTCCTCCGCATTAACGAAGGATCGGCTTTCCGGTCACGTACATACGTGCACCATATTCGGATGAATGCGAAAGTACCAGGGGCTATATAGTAGCCCCACCGTCAAACTCCTATGCCTAAGTGAAAGTGTTAAAGCTATATAGTCCGATTGCCTAGTTCACCGCGCTATCACCTCCTTAACGGACCAAGACGTTGGATCAAGTGTGACTACGCATTTTCTCGAACACCCCCACATTATATGTGTGGGGGCTGAAGCCGACGACTGCAAACTTTCAGGTTATATACATACATAAACGGCCGCACAGGAGGCATTATAATACTTTCGGGCAAAAGTATAAACATAGCCTTTATAATCAAAATAGCATTGTCTTTACAATTGCGATACATGTCATTCGAACATGGCACTCTTCAAGCACTGAGCCTCTATTAAACGGGAGCCTTCTAAGACTTCTTCGAAATAGCGCTCGGCCGGGTCCTGGCCTTCCGCCGCACTCCGGGTTGCAATAGCGGTGGTTTCCATCCCAGCCTAGTATGTTTTAACATGGGCAAGAGCCATACGCGCACCCTCTATGCACGCCAACCTCTTAACAGCATCGATATGCTACACAACACCAAGGAATTGTTGCACCAATCCAAAATAGTTGTCCGGCCTTGGTCCTTGTGGCCAAAGATGATCCACGACAGACCTCATAGCAAGCCCGAACAACCTGTGGAGTTCGGCCCATGCGGCCATCTTTTCATTCAATGGCAGCGGAAGTGTCGGGGCACTGAACTGCGACCAGAATAACCTCTCAGCCTTATGGTCTTTCCGATCTTTGAAAAACTCGGTCGCATCAGCAGCACTCTTTGCCAGGCCCGCATACGCATCCGCCGCACTCCACAACTGATCCAGAGGGGCATACTTCGGATCTTCGAATTTCATCCGCAACAAATAGGGCTTCCCAGCCACGATATCTCCCGCTTCATGAAGCTCCTCCCTCATCCCCCTCATTTCAGAGCGGGTTTCCTTGGCTGCCTCCAGGGCCTTCTTCAGGTCAGCTGCTTTTGCTTGATTTTCCTTTTCAAGGAGCTCACAGCGGTTGGCGGCATCTTCCAGCTCTGTAACCATCTGGGCTATCTTTTCCTCGCCCTGGTGATGAGCAGCCTGTTCGTGTCACATCCCTAGTTCTGGCCTGACCTATGCTTGCTTCCATGTGTGCATCATGTTTAAATTCAAATGAAATTTGAATTGAGGAATTTTCAAAGCCTCAGGAAACCTCTAAAAATAACCAACATTTAAATCTTCTCAAATGAGTCCAAGAAAATGTTCCTGTTATTCCATAGAAATATTGGTAAGAGGTAAAATTCAAACCAATATTTTTGGAGTCACAGAGATAATTATTTTGGCCATTTGAATTAATCCAATAACTATTTGCTTTGGATTTATATTTAATATATATTAAATATGACTCCAATAATTCTGGAAGTTTGTGAGTGGCTTTGTATATATTTTAGCAAGCCACATAAAAACCTAAAGAATTTATAAAAAAATGATTTAGTGTCTAAAACTAAATCAAAACAAACTGCAGAAAATAGAAAAGAGAAAGAAAGAGAGAGCAGAAGACCTACCTGTTGCTCACCTGGCAGCCCAGCCGGCCCAGCTCCTCCAGCGGCCCAGCCCACCGCCGCTTTTCCCCCTATCGTCTTCCTCCTCTCGCACCGAAGCAGCTCGGTGGCGAGCGCCGACGCCGCCCCGGCCACCTCCTGCTTCCCCGGCCCTCCTAGCAACGCCACGACGACGCCCCGTGTCCCCTCGCTCTTTTCCCTCACCCGCTGCATCCCCTCTCCCTCCTCTGTCTCTCTCCCTCGCTCATCCCCGGACGCACCCGAGACCGCCGACGAGCACCACCGGAGCCACCAGCATCCCCACGCCCAGCCAGTTAGGACACGAGCTCCGCCTTGGATCCGGGAAGCTCTACCACGACGCACGCGACGCCGGGTGCCCTGAAGCCACGCCATCACCGCCATCTTCATCGCCACGGCCGGCGATCGCCGCCGTTCGATTCGCGGCACCGAAGACGCCCCCGAGCTCGCTGACCACCTCATCATTCTCCCTGTGAGCTCCTGCTGCCTCCTCTTTGCTCGCTCCCTCTGTTCCCGTCCCCTAGTTCCATCTTCCACCACGGCCGAAGCTCGCCGCCGCCGTGCCTCGTCGCCGTCGTGGCCAGAGCCACTGTGGCTCGAAGCCGGGCACACCACTGCGCTCCACACCTCACCAGGAGCACGTAGCACGCACCAACGCCTCCCCTAGCGCCCTGCATCGCCTAACCCGCCGTTGGCCGAACTCCGGCCGCCGCCTCCCCCGCCGCTGCCGACGCCACAGCTAACCCCAGCTCATCTGGCTTGCTCCATTGGATGCGCATGAGCTCGAGCTCCCTGTAGAACCCCTCCGCGCGTCGAATGGGCACCGGAGCAGCCATCCCGGCGAGCCTCCGTCGTCGGTTTTGGTCGTCGCCGGCCGAACTCCGGCGATGTCGACGTGGCCCATCATTAGCCACTAACAATCCCACTAATTAAGCTTAGTTACACTGACAGCTGGGCCCCGCCGTCTAATTAATAGTAGATTAGTTTCTGTTTTGTTTTAACTAATATCAGTGGGCCCACGCGTCAGCTTTGACCAAGCTGATGTGGCCGTTGACTGGGCCCACATGTCAGCGACACTAATCAGCCCCAGCCATTGACCAGTGGACCCCACTGGTCAGGTTTGACCTGAACCTGCCCGTTGACCTGCTGATGTCACTATGAGGTCATGCTGACGCAATAAACCCCTTTTCTGGTTTTAAATAAATCTTAAATGATTTAATAATTTCAGAAAATGCCTAAAACTTCTAAAATTCATAGAAATTCAACCGTAACTCCAAATTAAATAAATTATATATGAAAAATGATCAGAAAAATCCAATCTATCCATTTGTACCATTTTCATGCATGTTAGAACAACTTATAGCTGCTGTTTAGGACAATTCAATTAAATGGCATTTAAATAATCACATGTGGAGTTTGAATTTGAACCTAGGGTTCAAACCAACTCCATTCAACTTGCTGCTAGTTGCATTAGCTCAAATCACATCATATTGCCATGTCACACATGCATCATATTGTCGCATTGCATTGATTGTGTTCTTCCTTGTTTGCCGGTAATTGTCCCCTCTTGATAGACGTGTACCGGCGATGTGATCGATGACACCGATGAAGAACTATATTATCTTCAGAAGTGCCAGGTAAGCAAAACCCCCTTGTTCATTCCGATAAAATCCCACTCTCTCGCTCCTGCTCTCTTTTACTTCATTAGGACAACAACGACATATTTGTTACTTGCTGCGGTAGCTGAACCCCTTCATCCTTTGCATGATCTGTCATTGCCACAGTAAATAGATGAAACCCACTAGCATGAGTAGGAGTTGTTTGAGCCCTGATGTGCCTACTCATTCATGCTTGTTTGTCATGCCTGCTACTGCTTAGAGTTGAGTCAGGTCTGATTCATCGGGGATGAATCAGAGGTGTGTGAACATGTCCTACCGTTGAGAGCTAAGTGTGTGAACACGATTTGGTAAAGGTAGTGGTGAGAGGCCATGTAGGAGTACATGGTGGGTTGTCTCATTGCAGCCGTCCTCAGGAACTGAGTTCTGTGTTTGTGATCCATGAACAGCTACTACCACACATTGGGATCCTTAATTGACTCTCTCGACTTATTAATCAACATGATCTCTGTCCAGGAGTTGCAACTAGTTTCTGGTGTTTGTAGGTACTGTTAGTAGTCTACCAAGTGGCACCCGGTACAGGTGGGCTTGGGACAGACTAGGCACAGTGGCACGGTGTACCAAGTGGCACCCGGATGGTGGGCTTGGGAACCCTGCTCACACCGTTTGGGGCCGTGAGCGACACCCCGGCCGGATCTCCTTGCGGATGGAACCCGAATAGGCGATAAACCTGGACTAGAGACTTGTTCGGTTAGTCAGGTCGTGGCCGACTCCCTCGCCCGGCTTCCGCTTGAAGGTTGCCGAGGTACATGACGTGTCCAGGGCGGTAAGTGGCGGGAGCGTGTGTGAAGAAGTACACCCCTGCAGGGTTATCATTATCTATTCGAATAGTCGGATTCCTCGGATATGGAAACTTGGACCCCTTGTACAGTTCATAGACAAGTGAAAGTGGATACTCTAAAATACGCAAGATAAGCGTGAGTGCTATGGATGGCGTTCTCGTAGGGAAACGAGAGCGGATCCATAGTGGTGTATTGATATGGTGAATATGTGGACTCGTGTGCGCCACCTCAAAAGAGTTACTTGCAGTCGTAGTTTAGGATAGCCACCGAGTCAAAGCTGGCTTGCTGCAGTTAAACCCCACCATCCCCTTGTTGAAAATGATGCATATGTAGTTAGTTCTGATGTAAGTCTTGCTGGGTACATTTGTACTCACGTTTGCCTATTTTATGTTTTGCAGAGAGACTTCAGTCTCACTAGTAGTTCCACGTGGACTTCGACGTTTAGCTTGTTACCTCAGCTACGATCTTGTGCCCTCGGCAGGATCTGGTAGATAGTCAGGCTTCTCAGCCTTTTTCATTTATAGATGTCTGTACTCAGACATCATAGCTTCCGCATGTGTTTTGACTTGTATGCTCTGAGTGTTGGGTCATGAGACCCATGTTTGTAATTTTCCGCTCCTCGGAGCCTAATGAATAACTACTTGAGTCGTAGAGTCCTGTTGTGATGCCATGTTGTATTTGCACATATCGAGCATATTGTGTGTATGTTATTGAAATGCTTGGTATGTGTGGGATCTGACTATCTAGTTGTTTATCCTTAGTAGCCTCTCTTACCGGGAAATGTCTCCTGGTGTTTCCACTGAGCCATGGTAGCTTTCTACTGCTCCGGAACACTTAGGCTGGCCGGCATGTGTCCTTCTTCGTTCCTGTGTCTGTCCCTTCGGGGAAATGTCACGCGATGAATACCGGAGTCCTGTTAGCCCGCTACAGCCCGGTTCACCGGAGTCCTGCTAGCCCAGTGCTACAGCCTGGATTCACTCGCTGATGACCGACACGTTCGTTGCTGGGTCATGTATGCATGTCCCTGTAAGTTAGTGCCACTTTGGGTTCACGACTAGCCATGTCAGCCCGGGTTCTTTGTCATATGGATGCTAGCGGCACTATCATATACGTGAGCCAAAAGGCGCAAACGGTCTCGGGCCAGGTAAGGTGGCACCCGTGGAAATAGCGTGCGTGAGGCCGCAAAGTGATATGATGTGTTACATGCTAGATCGGTGTGACTCAGGATCGGGGTCCTGACAGCTTTGATATCAGAGCTTGACTGCCTGTAGGATTACCAAGCCAAACTGGTCGAAGTTGAGTCTAGAAATTCTTAGCTATATAAGGGAATTGATTGTGGGATGGAACGTAAGGCTCTTTTTACTCCTTATACCTTATGCCCTTCTGATCTGAGTCATCTTATCCTTCCTACGGGGATTAAGAACTAGGCTATCTCTTCTTTCTATCAGGATCACATGTTACTAATCCGTAGACTTATAGAATTGTTGGACTTAAGCCTCGTTTCAGTTCCTATTACTTCTGTATGTTAATTGTTGATCTCGAAACCTTGATTTTGTGCTTCTGAGTGGCTATGCCACCATTTTGTGAATGTCTCAAATCTTTTCTAAGCATTTACAGCCGTTATGCTGTCCGAGTCATCCCAGGTTTCCAAAGAGTCTGATGCATTTGCAAAATCCTTTTCCTCTGGTTTCAATGTCTTTTAGGCCAGGTTAATCACACAAATTGTGAGTTGAGGTACTCTACTGCCTCGACCCTTATGTTGGAGTTATTATTATGACCCTAGGTGTCTAGAGTATCACCTAGTAATCCAGTCATGTTTTGTGATCCCAGTGTGATGATTCTGGCCATCATTCTCGTAAGCATCCCGTGATGCCACTTAGATAGTAGGCATTTCACTTCTGGGTTTTGAACCCGAGATTCACCCTACTTACTTCATGTTGATAGTAATTGCTAGCTCCCTTAGGTTATTAGTAACCTTTGCGATAGCCCTCGAGGTCCGTGGTATATCGTTCTTCCAAATACCATGAACCATTCCTGGCAAGAGTTCCTTTGAACCAAAAGATCACAACTGGAGTGCTTTTGATGAGTTCTCCATTCTATATTGTGAATCTACCAGTTCTACCTCTCTGCATGGGTTATCCGGAAGAAATATGTTGAACGTCGTTCGACATGCTAAACCATGCATCCACAACTCAGAAAATCGTATGTTCCTTTGAGTTGTCCCTCTTTAGTTGTCTTCTGACCCTCGTCTATCAATTGATAGTCAAGATTATGTGTGCATTCGTTCATCGATGCCTATTACTCTTGTGGTCTGTCAAGCCATTCCATTCCGGAATGACTAGGAGGAACAAACTCCAGTACCTCATCCATATTTAGGATTGGGTCAAAGTAGTTGTGTTCCGCAGATCAAGTTGCAATCCAGCTTCTGGTCTGTTCTACCTTGAGGTATTACCATCTTTATATCAGGAATATCATTGGAAATGCACACCCTCTTATGAATTCTTGTTGTAGTGATACTTCTTGCCATCATTATTCATTTCTCGGCTTCCGTGTTGTTGCAACCGGAATGCCGACGGGTGAACTATGATGTGTGAAATCTATACTCCTAGCAACTCTGTTGTTTGGTAGTTAATGGACAATAATTTCATTCTTAGTGTGTTGGTTCTTGAATCATCATTCTAAGACTGATTGTGCTACCTAGTCCTTATTTCCTGGTGCACTCTTTGATTGATGAGTTAGGATTTTGTCAAGTCCTCGCTTATTTGATCATATCATCTTTTCCCTGAAAAGCAAGATTGTTCTCGAGCTTAGTAACATATCGGTGGTTCGTGATTTTCCGAATATCTTCTCGGAAGTATTACCAGGTTGTCCCCTGATTGTTATGTTGAGCTCGTGATCAAGTTGGTTTCTTGTGAACCACCCTCTCTCCAAGAATCGGTGTTAGATATCCCTGAGCTAGTTGGTTAAGCTAGACAACAACTTGGAGAGTTGGAAGATAAAAGCTTGCCTAACTTAGTTCGTTCCAAAGGGATATTCTTGTGTAGTGTGTGTTGAAGAAAGATGATATCTTCATCGATTGGTCCCTGTGATCAGTTGCTGGACCTATTGTCTTATCAATCCTTTGATTTGAGTGTGGGCTATCGTCAATCAAATCAGTACCAACGATGCTCGTAATGTTGTCTTACTCGTGGTTGATCCCTCGAGCATATACCAGTACATCTTTTGGTCTGACCAATACTATCACCGTGTTCACATGATGGTGGAAGTCCAGTGATATGGAAATTCCGATGAGTTGTTGTTGAGCCCATCAGCAGCATTTTGTCTCCCCCATGATTCATGTTGAACATCAACCTAGTGTTCGAAACTTTGTAAGCAATGCCTTCGTGTTCCGTTCATGAAGCATATGTTTCGATCAAAGAAGTGACTTCCTTTGATTCACGTGCATCTGATGTAAGTTGCCGTCGTGAATTTGAGAAAGGTTTGTTTTGTTTTCCTATGGAATCGTCCCAAGTCAGTCATGCATGTGCAAAGTATACTATGGTTTGGTAGATTAATTACCTCCACTCCATATGTATTCCGTAGCACACCAAGCCACTGATTGATTTGTTCAAGGAAAAGGAGTTGATGTGCTAATCCTAGGTCATGCACAAGACTTCGACATCCTCGATGATGGTTCCCAACCTGAACTCGGTAGTGTTTTATTGTAAGACTACCATGTGATCATGTTTGTCTGAGACAACATGTTCACATGTGTGTAGCAGAACCAGCTCATGATTTGGAGCTTGCTATCGTAGTTCATCTCCCGAGAATCTCGCAACGTCATCTCATCGATTTGTGTTGCAAACTTTCATTTTTCTTCCTAGGCTCGATGAGTCTGGAATATCCTGACACCAACCAGATCTGAATCTCAGGCAGTTATGATGGTTGGAACATTTCCCAAGAACTATAATATTGGTCCCTCAATATGCGGTAAGGTGGATGTCGTGGCCAACACACCCAACCGGAAGACTTATTATTGTAGTATCTTGATTGAAGAAGTTGGCCACCTCCCCATAAGGATTTCGTAGGATTTACTTCCTAGTTGTGCCTTATGATTTTTGTGTTCCTGAAGTCCGACCTTTACTTGATGTCTTAGATATCAACCCAGTTTAATGAATGGGATACACTAGCACATCAAGGAGAACATTAGAAGCGGAGTGCTAAATGTCTCTCGGTCGATCATCCAGATTTTCTTTCCTTGGCATTGCTAGGGTGAAATCTGAGAAAGTGTTATCTTCCTTTGCATCTGCATCATCCATCATCATTCATCATGGTAGCAAGTTGTGTTGCCAGGATCCTTGACACGGATGTTGGTAAAACCTTGATGATTATGGAAATGCTCAAGTTCTTGAGAGCACGCACAAGCGCTACGTGTTATCATCGGCACTAACTGGGATTCCTCTCAGTTTCCTCGGCAATGCTATGACCTTTTCAAACAGTGAATTCACTCTCTACTATTGGGTTCCTTCCCAGTTACCAGAATCATTCCCAGCATTTGCATTTTGTTCCCAGCTTGCACCGCCAATGTGCCATTCTACCATGGGTCTCTTCCATTTCCGGTGATAAGCAAATTCATCCATTACATTGTCTTCAACAAGGTAATCCACATCATCCAAGTTCGAGTATGCCATTCTACCGAACCCCTCCAAACGATCACTCAAGAATTGCCTTAGGCTGGTATAAAGAGTTTCAATGGTCTCGGAATCAAAAGTAATTCTTTTTGCCACCTAAGGGGATATATCTACGAGTCACCATCCCTAAGGTGTCTCGTTGTGGTATCATGCCAACTCAACTCCTCGCTACGTTGACAATCGTTTACCACCTTCTTAGGTGTGGAATTGTTGTCTACCTAGTGAGCCCTCGTCATCTGTCTCACTACATTTCCTCAGATGTATGCTTCGTGTCTCAGCTCGAGAGATGTTGCTATGTCCCATTCCGTGAGTTAATCCTGAGTTGTTCGATCTTTGAGAAGATTAATACTTCTAGAGTTTTCCTTCCCTCTTCTTGTCATGTTAGTTGGAGTTCTCAGAGAAAGACTTCGAGACAATGATGGTGATCGAATCAACGCTCTTTTGAAGTGCACCCTGGATCGTGAAGATTATACTAGTTTGCGTTTCCCCTTCATCTTACCCTACGCTTGAATCTCGAGACAAGATTCTTGTTTAGTGGGGGTGAGTTGTCACATCCCTAGTTCTGGCCTGACCTATGCTTGCTTCCATGTGTGCATCATGTTTAAATTCAAATGAAATTTGAATTGAGGAATTTTCAAAGCCTCAGGAAACCTCTAAAAATAACCAACATTTAAATCTTCTCAAATGAGTCCAAGAAAATGTTCATGTTATTCCATAGAAATATTGGTAAGAGGTAAAATTCAAACCAATATTTTTGGAGTCACAGAGATAATTATTTTGGCCATTTGAATTAATCCAATAACTATTTGCTTTGGATTTATATTTAATATATATTAAATATGACTCCAATAATTCTGGAAGTTTGTGAGTGGCTTTGTATATATTTTAGCAAGCCACATAAAAACCTACAGAATTTATAAAAAATGATTTAGTGTCTAAAACTAAATCAAAACAAACTGCAGAAAATAGAAAAGAGAAAGAAAGAGAGAGCAGAAGACCTACCTGTTGCTCACCTGGCAGCCCAGCCGGCCCAGCTCCTCCAGCGGCCCAGCCCACCGCCGCTTTTCCCCCTGTCGTCTTCCTCCCCTCGCACCGAAGCAGCTCGGTGGCGAGCGCCGACGCCGCCCCGGCCACCTCCTGCTTCCCCGGCCCTCCTAGCAACGCCACGACGACGCCCCGTGTCCCCTCGCTCTTTTCCCTCACCCGCTGCATCCCCTCTCCCTCCTCTGTCTCTCTCCCTCGCTCATCCCCGGACGCACCCGAGACCGCCGACGAGCACCACCGGAGCCACCAGCATCCCCACGCCCAGCCAGTTAGGCCACGAGCTCCGCCTTGGATCCGGGAAGCTCTACCACGACGCACGCGATGCCGGGTGCCCTGAAGCCACGCCATCACCGCCATCTTCATCGCCACGGCCGGCGATCGCCGCCGTTCGATTCGCAGCACCGAAGACGCCCCCGAGCTCGCTGACCACCTCATCATTCTCCCTGTGAGCTCATGCTGCCTCCTCTTTGCTCGCTCCCTCTGTTCCCGTCCCCTAGTTCCATCTTCCACCACGGCCGAAGCTCGCCGCCGCCGTGCCTCATCGCCGTCGTGGCCAGAGCCACTATGGCTCGAAGCCGGGCACACCACCGCGCTCCACACCTCACCAGGAGCACGTAGCACGCACCAACGCCTCCCCTGGCGCCCGGCATCGCCTAACCCGCTGTTGGCTGAACTCCGGCCGCCGCCTCCCCCGCTGCTGCCGACGCCACAGCTAACCCCAGCTCATCTGGCTTGCTCCATTGGATGCGCATGAGCTCGAGCTCCCTGTAGAACCCCTCCGCGCGTCGAATGGGCGCCCGAGCAGCCATCCCGGCGAGCCTCCGTCGTCGGTTTTGGTCGTCGCCGGCCGAACTCCGGCGATGTCGACGTGGCCCATCATTAGCCACTAACAATCCCACTAATTAAGCTTAGTTACACTGACAGCTGGGCCCCGCCGTCTAATTAATAGTAGATTAGTTTCTGTTTAGTTTTAACAAATATCAGTGGGCCCACGCGTCAGCTTTGACCAAGCTGAAGTGGCCGTTGACTGGGCCCACATGTCAGCGACACTAATCAGCCCCAGTCACTGACCAGTGGACCCCACTGGTCAGGTTTGACCTGAACCTGCCCGTTGACCTGCTGATGTCACTATGAGGTCATGCTGACGCAATAAACCCCTTTTCTGGTTTTAAATAAATCTTAAATGATTTAATAATTTCAGAAAATGCCTAAAACTTCTAAAATTCATAGAAATTCAACCGTAACTCCAAATTAAATAAATTATATATGAAAAATGATCAGAAAAATCCAATCTATCCATCTGTACCATTTTCATGCATGTTAGAACAACTTATAGCTGCTGTTTAGGACAATTCAATTAAATGGCATTTAAATAATCACATGTGGAGTTTGAATTTGAACCTAGGGTTCAAACCAACTCCATTCAACTTGCTGCTAGTTGCATTAGCTCAAATCACATCATATTGCCATGTCACACATGCATCATATTGTCGCATTGCATTGATTGTGTTCTTCCTTGTTTGCCGGTAATTGTCCCCTCTTGATAGACGTGTACCGGCGATGTGATCGATGACACCGATGAAGAACTATATTATCTTCAGAAGTGCCAGGCAAGCAAAACCCCCTTGTTCATTCCGATAAAATCCCACTCTCTCGCTCCTGCTCTCTTTTACTGCATTAGGACAACAACGACATATTTGTTACTTGTTGCGGTAGCTGAACCCCTTCATCCTTTGCATGATCTGTCATTGCCACAGTAAATAGATGAAACCCACTAGCATGAGTAGGAGTTGTTTGAGCCCTGATGTGCCTACTCATTCATGCTTGTTTGTCATGCCTGCTACTGCTTAGAGTTGAGTTAGGTCTGATTCATCGGAGATGAATCAGAGGTGTGAACATGTCCTACCGTTGAGAGCTAAGTGTGTGAACATGATTTGGTAAAGGTAGCGGTGAGAGGCCATGTAGGAGTACATGGTGGGTTGTCTCATTGCAGCCGTCCTCAGGAACTGAGTTCTGTGTTTGTGATTCATGAACAGCTACTACCACACATTGGGATCCTTAATTGACTCTCTGGACTTATTAATCAACATGATCTCTGTCCAGGAGTTGCAACTAGTTTCTGGTGTTTGTAGGTAGTGTTAGTAGTCTACCAAGTGGCACCCGGTACAGGTGGGCTTGGGACAGACTAGGCACAGTGGCACGGTGTACCAAGTGGCACCCGGATGGTGGGCTTGGGAACCCTTCTCACATCGTTTGGGGCCGTGAGCGACACCCCGGCCGAATCTCCTTGCGGATAGAACCCGAATAGGCGATAAACCTGGACTAGAGACTTGTTCGGTTAGTCAGGTCGTGGCTGACTCCCTCGCCCGGCTTCCGTTGAAGGTTGCCGAGGTACATGACGTGTACAGGGCGGTAAGTGGCGGGAGCGTGTGTGAAGAAGTACACCCCTGCAGGGTTATCATTATCTATTCGAATAGCCGGATTCCTCGGATATGGAAACTTGGACCCCTTGTACAGTTCATAGACAAGTGAAAGTGGATACTCTAAAATACGCAAGATAAGCGTGAGTGCTATGGATGGCGTTCTCGTAGGGAAACGAGAGCGGATCCATAGTGGTGTATTGATATGGTGAATATGTGGACTCGTGTGCGCCACCTCAAAAGAGTTACTTGCAGTCGTAGTTTAGGATAGCCACCGAGTCAAAGCTGGCTTGATGCAGTTAAACCCCACCATCCCCTTGTTGAAAATGATGCATATGTAGTTAGTTCTGATGTAAGTCTTGTTGGGTACATTTGTACTCACGTTTGCCTATTTTATGTTTTGCAGAGAGACTTCAGTCTCACTAGTAGTTCCACGTGGACTTCGACGTTTAGCTTGTTACCTCAGCTACGATCTTGTGCCCTCGGCAGGATCTGGTAGATAGTCAGGCTTCTCAGCCTTTTTCATTTATAGATGTCTGTACTCAGACATCATAGCTTCCGCATGTGTTTTGACTTGTATGCTCTGAGTGTTGGGTCATGAGACCCATGTTTGTAATTTTCCGCTCCTCGGAGCCTAATGAATAACTACTTGAGTCGTAGAGTCCTGTTGTGATGCCATGTTGTATTTGCACATATCGAGCATATTGTGTGTATGTTATTGAAATGCTTGGTATGTGTGGGATCTGACTATCTAGTTGTTTATCCTTAGTAGCCTCTCTTACCGGGATATGTCTCCTAGTGTTTCCACTGAGCCATGGTAGCTTGCTACTGCTCCGGAACACTTAGGCTGGCCGGCATGTGTCCTTCTTCGTTCCTGTGTCTGTCCCTTCGGGGAAATGTCACGCGATGAATACCGGAGTCCTGTTAGCCCGCTACAGCCCGGTTCACCGGAGTCCTGCTAGCCCAGTGCTACAGCTTGGATTCACTCGCTGATGACCGACACGTTCGTTGCTGGGTCATGTATGCCTGTCCCTGTAAGTTAGTGCCACTTTGGGTTCACGACTAGCCATGTCAGCCCGGGTTCTTTATCATATGGATGCTAGCGGCACTATCATATACGTGAGCCAAAAGGCGCAAACGGTCCCGGGCCAGGTAAGGTGGCACCCGTGGAAATACCGTGCGTGAGGCAGCAAAGTGATACGATGTGTTACATGCTAGATCGGTGTGACTCAGGATCGGGGTCCTGACAGTTCGGCTCTTAACTCTTCGACCGCCTTCAGAGAGGCCGCATCACTTATTCGGGCTTGCTCCTTGGCTCGGGCAAGCTCCGCCCGAAGGGTATCCACGGCAGCAACTCCATTTGCAGCCATAGCATATTATAGATACTAGCATCATGCTCCTCTTAAACATTTGCTGACAAGCCGAATATACATACCCTGGGCCTTGTCAACCCGCTTGTTAACCAGCACGATGTCGGCATCGGCCACGTCTAGTTGCTGCTTTAGTTCGGCAAAATCAGTAGATCAGTCGGCCACCGGACCCTCAGCCACCTACACATAAAGCAGCGCGCTTATTACCAGAGATTATGATCCTTTGTTCGCCACGTTGATGGCAACCAGAGTCTCAGGGGCTACTATCTATGCAGAGCACGCTTAGCATGTGCAGTACCATCAAAAATACATTTTTTGCGTACCTCAAAGCCTCTCAGCAGACTCGTAAAAGCTTCATTCAAACCACTTTTCGCGGATGAAATCCTCTCAACCATTGTACCCATTAAGGCACGATGTGTCTCTGAGATGGCCGCTCGCTCCAGAAGGACCATTAGTGTATCCGGCTGTGTGTCGGACAATCCCGGACTCCTCCTGAAGCTCTCTTTGGGAGCCAGATATTCCAGACTCTGGGCGGCCGAAGTGTAAACTTCTGGCCTTGGTGGATTAGGAGAAATCCTCCGTGACGACACCTCAAGGTCGTCCGCCCCATGTGATGGGGAGGCAGGGGGAGGCGTCTCGCTCTCCATCATCTCTGGAGGAAGATCCCCTGAGGATGAACTCTATGGAGAAAGGCTACGAGCCAGACTACAACTAATATGTTTTGGTCATTATCCTCACACACAAAATGGGGTATATTTATCAAAGTACTCTTTTACTTATGGCTTGGTGGAGGGCCGGCCCCCTTGCGAGGTTTTCTTCCCTCGTTTAGAAGCCTCCGTTTCCAAATCTTCAGAGGCGGCCCTTTTCTTACCTTGAGGAGACGGGATTTTAGATTCCCCTCCCCGATTATCCTCCTTCGCGGAGGCACTTACTCCTCCAATTTGGATGTGTAGAATGTGAGGCCCACATGTGGCTTCTCTATTCCTCCCCTCGTCTTCTCCTGATGGCACCTCATACGGCGCGCGCTCAAGCATCCTGGTCAACAAAGGATTCGGCAAGCCTTCGGGAAGAGGGGCCGGACACCTAATCCTCTCCGCCTTCCTCAGCCAGTCTTGGCAGAGAGCAATTTTTTGGAATGATGTTATAATAAACATAAAGGATGGTGTGTTCGGTAACAGAAGTATTTACCTGGGTATCCAGAAGGTTGCAATTGAGACCCGCGTCCTCGGTGGTGTCCGGACACTTTATTCGTGATCCGAAGAATGACTCATACATCTCTTTGAGCGTCATGCCGAAAAATTGTTGAAAGGTTCACGGTCCTTTCGGGTTGAACTCCCACATACGGAGATGACGACGTTGGCCGGGCAGGACTCGACGAACCAGCATCACTTGCATTATCTTGACAAGACTGACATCCCTCTTGAGAAGGTCTCGTATGCGGCTTTGCAATGTCAGCACGTCGTTAATCGGCCCCCAGTCCAGCCCCTTGTTGACCCATTACGCCAGTTGCGGTGGATGGCCCGGGCAGAATGCTGGAGCAGCCACCTGCTTTGTACCTCGGGGAGCGATGATATAAAACCACTCTTGCTGCCATAAATCAGATGTTTCCGCGAAAGAACCCTTTGGCCATGGGGCGTCGGCGCCTTTTCTTATTATAGTCCGCACTCCGTGTGATGCCCGTCAATCACCCTCGGCCTCACATTGAAGGTCTTGAGCCACAGGCCGAAGTGGGGGGTAATGCGGAGAAAGGCTTCGCACACGACGATAAACGACGAGATGTAAAGGATGGAATCCGGAGCTAGATCAAGGAAATCTAGCCCGTAATAGAACATAAGCCCCCTCACAAAGGGATCGAGACTAAAACCTAGCCCTCGGAGGAAGTAGGAAATAAATACGACACTCTTGTTGGGTTTGGGAGTGGGGATGACCTGCCCTTGAGTAGGCAGCCTGTGCAGGATTTCGGCGGTGAGATACCTGGCCTCCCTAAGCTTCCGGATGTCCTCCTCTGTGACGGAGGAGGCCATCCACCGGCCTTGAAGATTGGATCTGGACATGGTCGAAGGACCGAAGTGCTTTAGCTTGAGCCTTGGGTGTTGGAACTCGAGGTGCGGGAGGGGAAGGATCAAGCGTGGGAAGGAAAGGACAGGCCTTGGCCCCTTTATAAAGAGGACGAATATCAAGCATCCCTCGCGTGACCGTTTGGGACTTGCCTAAAATCGAGGAGTCATATTAAACAAACAAGGTTGGGTTACCCACACCCGTATTGATGAGAATCCGGTGATAAGGGGGACACGATCTCTGCTTCGACAAGACGTGCCAATAAAACCGCCTTGCAGCACGTGTCGTGGCTGGTTAGGAAAAACGGTTCGAGTAAAGACTGGGCCATGGTAGGACGTCATGCTATGAAAAGCTGTCGGTGGATTAGATTTGTGGTAATTATACTCTCTACGGTGGTATGTGGAAATTGTTTTGCGGAGCCAGACACGATTCTCGTGTTATAAATCTTCTATCGAGTATTCGGAGGAGGAACCCGCCTTGCAATGCCGAAGACAATCTGCGTGCCGGACTAATCGTCATTGAAGCCTGGTTCAGGGGCTACTGAGGTAGTCCTGGATTAAGGGGTCCTCGGACAGCCGGATTATATACTTTGGTCGGACTGTTGGACTATGAAGATACAAGATTGAAGACTTCGTCCCGTGTCCGGATGGGACTCTCCTTTGCGTGAAAGGCAAGCTTGGATATTCAGATATGTAGATTTCCTTCTCTGTAACCGACTCTGTGTAACCCAAGCCCCCTCCGGAATCTATATAAACCAGAGGGTTTAGTTTGTAGGACAAGAACAATCATAATCATAGGCTAGCTTCTAGGGTTTAGCCTCTACGATCTCTTGGTAGATCAACTCTTGTAATACTCATATCATCAAGATCAATCAAGCGGGAAGTAGGGTATTACCTCCATCAAGAGAGCCCGAACCTGGGTAAAACATCGTGTCCCCTACCTCCTGTTACCATTAGCCTTAGACGCATAGTTCGGGACCCCCTACCCGAGATCCGCCGGTTTTGACACCGACACTCCCCCTGACGTACAATGGGATTCTTGGACGCCCAGCTCTGGCTAAATTCATGGCGGCATCCCACTATGCCTACAACACCCTGAAGATGCCTAGGACATTGGGAGTCCTCACCATCCCATCAGATGAGAAAGATGCCATCATTTGTGTGGACAAGATGTACCGGGACGCGGTCGCGACAGAGGCAGCGACAGCAGCAGTTCCCGCCAAGGAAGGCGAAGGAAAGAAGAAGGATTGTAGGACCTCTGGCAAAGAGTCTGCGAAGCATGCCCCCACCGAGTGCACGGCACCTGTTGACGATGTGCCAGAGTGCTCCCATAGCAAGAGATCCAAGGTTGCTGCTCCACAAGTGAAAAAGGTCCCAGCAGGGCTGGCCACCCTCAATGACAAATAGGAAAGCGCGCTCGTTGCCTTTCTACAGGCGAATATTAATGTGTTTGCATGGCAACCATCTGATATCCCCGGTGTTCCCAGGGAGGTAATCAGGCACCACCTTGCTGTCTGCCCACACGCCAGACCTGTTAAACAGAAAGTCCAAAAGCAGGCCTTGGAGTGGCAGCAGTTTATTGCAGAAGAGATCAAGAAGCTTCAGGCAGCTGGTTTGGTCAGAGGAGTGCTACATCCCCCTTGGCTAGCAAACCCAGTGGTGGTCCGGAAGGCAAACAGGAAGTGGAGGTTGTGCATTGATTTCATAGATCTCAACAAGGCTTGCCCGAAGGACCCGTTTCCCTTGTCGCGTATTGATCAGATTGTGGATTCCACTTCAGGCTGTGATTTGCTCTCACTTCTGGATGTCTATTCTGGATATCACTAGATCTTCATGTCCAAAGAAGATGAGGAGAAGACGTCGTTCATCACACCATGTTGTACGTACTGCTTTGTCTGCATGCCATTCGGACTAAAGAATGTTGGGTCCACCTTTACAAGGGTAGTCCAGATTGGTTTTGAACCTCAGCTGCACAGAAACATTGAGGCTTATATGGATGATAGTTTGGTCAAAACCAAGGACAGAGGAACTCTTATCTAGGATTTGGAGGAGACTTTTGCGAATTTGTGCAAGATCAACTTGAAGCTCAACCCAGAGAAGTGTGTGTTTGGCGTTCCCTCCAGCAAGCTGCTTGGGTACTTTGTGTCCCACAGGGGGATTGAAGCTAATCCCAACAAGATCAAGGCCATTGAGCAGATCCAAGCGCCAAGGTCAGTTAAGGATGTGAGGCGCCTGACGGGATGCGTTGCCGCGCTGAGCAGATTCATCTCCAAGTCTACCGAGCGTGCCCTGTTGTTCTTCAAAATTTTGAAGAAGGCAGGTCCTATGAAGTGGGCCCCCAAAGCAGACACGGCTTTGCAAGAGTTGAAGGCCTACCTATCTTCTGTACCAACTTGGGTTGCTCCCAAACCCCAAGAGCCGTTGTTGCTCTATTTGGCGGCAACCAACCAAGTGGTCAGTGCAGCCATGGTAACGCAGCGGGAGGTGGATGAACCAGAGAGTGAACAGAGACCGGCAGAGCCAGATAAGGATCAGGACGGCAGTGAGCACAGCAATGAGAGCAACCCCAAGGACGTGGTGAGGAAAAAAGTGGTGCAGTGCCCAGTGTACTTTGTCAGCTCCTTGTTACAGGGGGCTAGATCGAGGTACTCTGGTGTGCAAAAGTTGATTTTTGGTCTCATCATGGCCTCAAGGAAGCTGCAACACTACTTCCAGGCCCATGAGATCACGGTTGTTACTCGTTTCCTGTTGCAACGGATACTCCAAAACCCAGAGGCTACTGGAAGAATAGTGGAGTGGGATTTGGAGCTATCCAGCTTTGGTTTGAAGTTTGAGAGTACATCAACTGTCCAGAGCAGGGCATTGGCAGAGTTTATTGCAGAATGGATGTCAACCCCTGATGAGGAAGTAACAAAGACAGTTATACCTGGCAAGGAATCACCCCAAGAATGGATTATATATTTTGATGGTGCTTTTTCCCTGCAAGGTGCGGGGGCTGGCGTGCTTCTTGTTGCCCCCTCCAGGGAGCAATTGAAGTATGTCATCCAAATGCATTTTGCCCGGGAAGAAGCAACCAACAATATAGCAGAGTATGAAGGGCTCCTCGTCGGGCTCAGGATTGCAGCAGAATTGGGAATTAAGAATCTGGTCATTCAAGAAGATTCACAGCTGGTGGTGAGACAAGTTAACAAGGATTATCAAAGTACATTAATGGAGGCATACGTCGAGGAAGTGAGAAGATTGGAGGAGCACTTTGACGGATTGCAAACGGAGCACGTACCCCATGCGCAAAACAGCATAGTTGATCATCTGTCTAAGTGTGCTATGCAGAAGCTTCCTGAACCAGGAACTTTTGTTCTCTGTCTTACTCACCCTCCGTATCCCTAGCAACAATGGCCTGGAAAAGGAGAAAGTTGGACACCGGTAAGCCTCTCTTGGTAGAGTCGGCCGCTCCCGGCAGAGACCCTACCGGAAACAACTCCTTGCAGCCTGCCGGACCATCCCCTCCAGCCAGGCCCACGGACCCGCGTACGAGGCTGGTTCTCCCACAGTAGAGGAGGTGCTACTAGTCCTTGTTGCCGAGCCTTAGGCTCCAACTTGGGCAAGGCACATTGTTCGCTTCCTCCAAACCGGAGAGCTTCCCGGCGATCAAGACGAAGCTGAAAGAGTAGCCCGGAGGGCCAGTATGTATCAGTTTGTCGATGACACTCTGTACAGAAGGAGGCTCAACAGTGTGAAATTTAAGTGCGTTTGCCAAGAAGAAGGAAAGGAACTGTTGGCTGAGATACACAAAGGAATGTGCGGCTCCCACATTGGATCAAGGGCATTAGTAGGGAAAGCATTGCGGCGAGGATTCTATTGGCCCACAGCCCTCCAAGATGTGGTCGAGCTAGTCACTAAGTGTGAAGCCTGCCAGTTCCATTCCAAGAAAACCCACCTGCCTTCCCAAGCGCTTAAAACAATCCCTCTATCATGGCAATTTTTGGTCTAGGGGCTCGATATCCTTGGCCCCTTCCCCCAAGCAATCGGGGGCTTTGAATTCTTGTTCATTGCCATCGACAAGTTCACAAAGTGGCCGGAAGTGATTGCCATGAGAAAGGTGACTGCTCAGTCAGCTATCAAGTTCTTGAAAGATCTGTTGTGTCGTTTTGGAGTTCCAGCAAGGATCATCACCGACAACAGCACCCAGTTTATGAGCCACGCCTTCATGCAATATGTTCATGCCCTCGGATGCAAGATCTCATTCGCTTCTGTGGCACACCCCCGGAGCAATGGACAAGCTGAGAGGGCGAACATTGAAGTGTTACGCAGACTCAGGACAAGAACCTTTGATACGCTGTAGAAGCACGGCAGGCGGTGGATCGGGGAGCTGCCGGGAGTTCTTTGGTCCCTCAGAACGACACCAAACCGAGCTACCAGGCAGACTCCCTTTTCCCTAGTCTACGGGGCTCATTTATGGGTCGCCTTGAGTGCTTGCTTATGATGAAGTCATGCAAGATCAGCATCGGCGTTTGATGCTGTGCTACTCGAGGAGAACCATCTCCAGGTTGCTCCACGTGCTGCACGCTATTAGCAAGCCCTACATCGCTATCATAGCTGCAGGGTTCATGCCCGGTGTTTTGAGGAAGGTGACCTTGTCCTTATGCGTGTTCAGTCCACCAAGGGTACACAGAAGTTATCACCAAAGTGGGAAGGCCCTTACCGAGTAGTACGAGTCACCAGACCGGACGCAGTGTGTCTGGAGACCGGAGATGGCACTCTGTTGCAAAACTCATGGAATATTGAGCATCCCCGCGAGTTCTACCCGTAAGGCGTGATGCTGTCGGGCCCTGCCCAGCAGCCACCCATTTGTACAGGCCTTGCCTCAGTTGCATGTAACCCCTTGTACAAAGCCGGGGCGATGACCCCGTGCGAGAGAAAATAAAGAAGCACTGTAGGGGAGCCCCCAACCTAGATTATATGCATGCATGAGCATTCCAGATCACTGCATAAGCATTTCATGAGAATCTGCATATGCATATAGATAGGATCGCATATTGCATTCATTCTCATCTGCATGAAGCTGCAGGTTCTTGCCGTGAACTTGGCTTCGACAAGGAGTTGAGAAGATTGCCCGACACTGTGATCCCCGTCAAGACAAACAGATAAGTTCTACCTCTTGTCCATTCGTGTCCTGTAAGCTATAACTTATGCATTATAAAACCTCGTCACTCTTTTTAGACTTAGGTGCTCCCATTCCTGACTCGAACGATGCTTCCGTCAAGATGGTCGCAGTGGCCTTTGGTAAAAGGAAGCCGGTAGGGGGTTGGTCCCTTTGTATGTATCCCGGCAGATATGGCTCTTCGACAGGCAAGAAGGGTGCCGGCAAGATAGCCTACCGGGAAAAACTCGTTTATTTATACTAAAGAGGCATCTCACCTCTACATGGACGTACACATGCGCGGGTCCCCGGCAAGGTTTATCTTTTTTATTAACATGTTGATACAAGTACAAGCATTACAAACACGAACATGGACTCGAGAGATTACATTATTTGAATTAAAATTTGGCAAGTGCCTACAAGTTTAAGATTGAAAAAAGATAGGTGCCCTGTGATGCCTTTCCCCTGTCCATCTCCTACAGGACGAGGTCGAAGAGGCAGGGGCGGGCGCAACTAGAGTCCAGTGCCTCCCCAAGATCAGGACGGCGCCGCTCTCTAGCAAGCAGGAAGAAAATGGAGGGCGGGCGTGGATGGTGACGCTGCCAGAGGATCGGGTGGTAGGGCACGGAGTCACCGGCAAACACGGCTCGTCGGAACGGTTGCCCCATTCTTGATGCGACGTGGTTGCCGCCGTCATCCGCATCACTACCACCCGAAGACCCCAGATCATCAGCCACATCGAACACCATGCTCTCTGGCTCACCGCATAGAGAGCATGGCCATCCCCAACGGCCCTGATGTCAGAAATCACCGCACGTCCCGAAGACGTGTACGAAGACGAGAAGCCCTCCTCCACAAATAGAGGACGATGCCTGGAGGAGCCAAATCTGCCCTCACGAGCGACAGACCTCCCCCAAGGCTCTTCCTCTATGTCGTGCAGGAACGAAGAATGAGGAGCGACTGACTACCACGCCTCGCACCCATCGTGTGCCTCGGCATGGTGTGGTTCGCATCCCCTCCCACCAAAATCAAGGCCACGGGCAGCACGACGACGAGCACGCTGGAGTCACCACCTCCGGCGTTACTGCCGTGCCTCCAGAGCATCCTCACGACCACAAAGAATTCTAAGATAAAGCCTTGGGGGCAGCCCCAGGCTCTCCCTTCCAGCATATTCAAGATGGAGCAAGACAAAGGAGAAGGAGAATGTTGTTGGATGCCTCCACTCCTCCCCCACTCTTCCTTTTATAGGCAAGCAGGGGGGTTGGGGCCTGGTTCCGCAATGGGTGATCACCACCCTCCTCCACCAATTCAAGGAAGTCGGACCCTTGCCATTATGCCCTCCCGCACCACATGCCTCCGTTACCTACCCTATGCGATGCATGCGACATACGTTGCAAAGGATAAGGGCATGGTGGGAAGAGTGAATTGGCAGTTTCTACCCCGTGTGTTAAAGTCATTCACGGGCCATTACTGGAGAGGCCCCACAACTATTAGCTTTGCCGATGCACGGTGAAACCGGAAAGACTAATGAAGAAGCAAAGAACATCTCAAGAGACCAACCTCTTTGGCAGCTCTGACTCTGCACTTGTTAGGCCCTACCCCGACGACGCTCGGCAGCGCATTCTGGGTAGGCCCGGGGGCTTCTATCGGTGCAATAGACCCTGGGTCTATTGCCCTGACTGTGCACAGGCACAAGATCAAGATTGAAACACTAGTCCAAGACGGAGTACAAGAAACCAAGAGATGCGAAGAACCAACAAGAAGATCAGAGAGACCAAGACCAAGCCAGAAGAACAAGATGTTGTCAAGAAAGGGGCCTCCCTTGCCATGCAGGCGAGCCCGGCAAGGGGCGAGGCCATCCCCAGAAGAAGATGACCAAGGCATCCCAGCAGGGCCTGCCGAGACCTGCGGAGACCAGATCACCTCCCCGACCACTCCACCATGACTCATGTTGTTGATCAGTGCGGTGTCAAGCCGCGGAGTGATTAAGTGGCAGCCATCCGCCACATGGCAGACACTTTCTACCAAGAGAACCCACAAATGACACTCGTCCCATGACGTGTCAGGCAAGCAGGCGTGGAGCTGTCATGATAGCTCGGCAAGCCTTGCCGGGCAACCAACGACGTGACGTTAAGAGGTGCATTAAATGTGCACTGTTAGCCTGTAGTTTAGGTATGATAGCACTATTTGCTATCTTATCAGTGTCTAATGACTAATTTGCTACTGTGGTGACCCCTTAACCTATAAAAGGAGGCCAATGGCAACGTTTCGAGGGGTTGGAAAGTTGGATAACTCGCACCCTCGTACGCGCGTAGCCACCGCCGCCCTGAGGCAACCCTTGTCGGGCAAGTGTACTACGCACCACCACCAGTTTTCCACAATTAATCCACCAGCGCAGGAGTAGGGTTTTACGCCTCGCTATGGCCCGAACTTGGGTAAAACTGCTTGTGTGATCTCTGTCGTGCTGCCCCATGTTGGTGTGCTCTTTGTGCCACGCAATGTCCCCCTGTCGAACCAGCAAGGGGCCGCCCTGGCCCCATTGGTGTTTGTGGTTTCCCACGACAAGTGTGTCTATGTACACTCATAGACCATAAGCGGAAGCGTTTCACAACGCGGTTGATGTAGTCAAACTTTCTTCGCGATCCAACTAATCAAGTACCGAACGTACGGCACCTTCGCGTTCAGCACACGTTCAGCTCGGTGATGTCCGCGCCTTCTTGATCCAGCAAGACGTCGAGGTAGTGGATGAGTTCCGACAGCACGACGATGTGGTGATGGTGATGGTGAAGTGATTTCCGCAGGGCTTCGCCTAAGCACTACGAAAATATAATCGGGGTGTAAACGATGGAGGGGGCACCGCACACGGCTAGGAAATTGTCTATTGTGTGCTAGGCTCCCCCCTCCCATATATACATATAGGTGGGAGGGAGGGAGGAGCAACCAAAGGAGGTTCCCAAGTATGAGGAATCCTACTTGGAGTCCCTCCCAAGCCGCCCCTGCCTTATATAGGTGTGGGGGAAAGGCAGGGGAGGGTGGCGCCCCCCTTTCCTTTGTCCCATGAGAGGGAAAGGCGGGAGGGGCTAGCCCTCCCCCCTTTCCTTACCTTAGGGCCTGCTGTCCAAAGAAGGGGTGCACCAGGGGCTGGTCTGTTCCCCCTTTGTCCAATTAGGCCCATATCTTTGTCGGGGGTGCCCGAAACTCCTTTCCGACGACCCGGTAAGTACCCGTTACCCTCTGCAACACTTCCGGTGTCCGAATACAATCATCCTATATATCAATATTTACCTCTCGAACATTTCGAGACTCCTCGTCTTGTTCGTGATCTCATCCGGGACTCCGGACAACATTCGGCCACCAAATCATATTACTCATATAACACTATATCATCAACGAACATTAAGCGTGTGAACCCTACGGGTTCGAGAACTATGTAGACATGACCGAGACACCTCTCCGGTCAATAATCAATAGTGGAACTTGGATGCCCATATTGGCTCCTATATATTCTACGAAGATCTTTATTGGTCGAACCATTATGACAACATACATAATTCCCTTTGTCTATCGGTGTGTTACTTGCCCGAGATTCGATCGTCGGTATCTTCATACCTAGTTCAATCTCGTTACCGGCAAGTCTCTTTACTCATTCCGTAATACATCTCCTCGTGACTAACTCCTTAGTCATTTGCTTGCAAGCTCATGATGTGTATTACCGAGAGGGCCCAGAGATACCTCTCTGATACTCAAAGTGACAAATCCTAATCTCGATCTATGCCAACTCAATAAGCACCTTCAGAGATACCTGTAGAGCATCTTTATGATCACCCAGTTACGTTGTGACGTTTGATAGCACACAAGGTATTCCTCCGGTATGCGGGAGTTGCACAATCTCATAGTCGAAGTAATATGTATTTGACATGAAGAAAGCAATAGCAATAAAACTAAACGATCATTATGCTAAGATAACGGGTGGGTCTTGTCCATCACATCATTCTCCTAATGATGTGATCCCGTTATCAAATGACAACACATGTCCATGGTTAGGAAACCTTAACCATCTTTGATCAATGAGCTAGTCTAGTAGAGGCTTACTAGGGACACGGTATTTGTTTATGTATTCACGCATGTATTTAAGTTTCCGATCAATACAGTTCTAGCATGAAGAATAAACCTCTATCATGAATAAGGAAATATAAAATAACAACTTTATTATTGCCTCTAGGGCATATTTCCTTCATATGTAAATTTAAATCTTCACACAAATGAGTCAGTGAGGTGATAGTATTATCGACACTTATCTGACACGAAGTCCTCAAGGCCAGCATTTTGTACGTATGCACCAAATTCATCCTTGAAACCTGCATGAACCATGAATTGATCAAATGGCCATTCTCAAGGCCGTACTTGAGCTTCTCTTGGTGGTTCGAGGTCCGGCTCATGGATTGCGAACCTTGGGGCTTGCTTCCTCGAGGAACCACCTTGATATATCTTCCTAAACATTTTTCTTCCTCTGAAATTTTTAGTGACTCACAACAAAAGTGAACAAAACTCAACAAAATTGATAGCAACTACTCCTACAAGTGCCTAGAGGTTGTATCATGCATCAAAGCTACTTGGGACCATATAAATTTGACATGCAAGCTCAAGAACAAGGTCACCACAGTAGCAAAAAATTGCAATATACAAAGCACTAGAACAGAAACTAATTGGCCCATTGGAGGAGTCACATACCGAAGAACAATCCCCCAAAATTGTTTTGCAAATGGAGCATTGCACAAGGAGATCGAAAATGGCAGCAAGGCACGGGTTTGAGCAACGGGGTGATTTTTTTGGTGGAAGACGAAGTGGATGGGTGTTGGAATAAGTGAGGGGGACCCACGTGGGACCCACAAGCCACTAGGGTGCGCCCAGGGGGTGGGCGCGCCCCCAGGGCTTGTGGCACCCTAGTGTAGCCCCCTGGTGTGTTCTCAGTGCCGAAAATTCTCAAATATTCTATAAAAAATCATACTAAATTTTCAGGGCATTTGGAGAACTTTTATTCCGGGACATTTTTTATTGCACGGATAATTCAGAAAAGAGATGGATAATAGTACGTTTGCTTTATTTAATCCAAATAAAAGAAAGTAAATGGTGTGTACAGAAAGTTGTGCTTTCTAAATTCATCCATCTCATGCTCATCAAAAGGAATCCATTAACAAGGTTGATCAAGTATTATTAACAAACTTCTTTTGAATAACATGAAACCGAAGATTTTTTGAATAACACTAGGTTACCTCAACGGGGATATGCATGTCCCCGACAATAAGAATATCATATTTATTTTTCACAGTAGGGAGAGAGATTTCAAAATCTCCAATAGTAATAGTTGAAATTTTTCCAATAGAATTGATACTATGAATTTGGGGTTGTTTCTTCGGAAAGTGTACCGTATGCTCATTACCATTAACATGAAAACTGCCATTGCCTTTGTAGCAATCAATAACAGCCCCTACAGTATTCAAAAAGGTCTATGAAGGATGATCGACATACTGTCGTCCTCGGGAATATCAAGAATAACAAAGTCCATTAAGATAGTAAGGTTTGCAACCCCAACAGGCACATCCTCACAAATATCGATGGGTATAGCAGTTGATTTATTAGCCATTTGAGAAGAGATTTCAGTAGGTGTCAACTTATTCAAATCAAGTCTATGATATAAAGAGAAAGGCATAACACTAACATCGGCTCCTAAATCACATAAAGCAGTTTTAACATAGTTTCTTTTAATGGAGCATGGTATAGTTGATATTCCTGGATCTCCTAATTTCTTTGGTATTCCACCCTTAAAAGTATAATTAGCAAGCATGGTGGAAATTTTGGCTACCGGTACCTTTCTTTTATTAGCAACAATATCTTTCATATACTTATCATAAGGAGACGTTTTCAGAATATCAGTCAAGCGCATACGCAAAAAGATAGGTCTAAGTATTTCAACAGTGCTAAAAATCCTCATCATCCTTTTTATTGGATGACTTAGGAGGATGTCATGGGGGAACCACGTCCACCTATGGGGCTGCGAGCCCCTTTCTGGTTCGGCGGGGGGATGGCATGTTGCCTTGAGAGCCGAGGAGCGTGAGGCAGCACAACAGAGATCGCACGGGCAGTTTTTACCCAGGTTCGGGCCGCCGTAAGGCGTAAAACCCTACTCCTACTTTGGTGGATTGATGGTGGATGGTGGTGGAAAAAATGCAGCGCTCTCTGCCCGGTAGGGTTGCCTTGGGGCGAGAACGGCTATGCGCGTATGAGTTTACAAGGGTCTGAATCCTTTCTATGGTTGCCATGGGCCTCCTTTTATAGATATAGGGGTCACCACAGTGGCAAATCAGTCATTACGCACTGATTAGATAGCAAACAGTGCTATCATACCTAACTCTGTAGGCTGTTAGAGCGCATTAAATGCGCCGCTAAATGTCACATCATAGCTTGCTCGGCAGACCCTGTCGGGCTAATTCGCCAGCTCGGTGCCTGCTCGCTCGACACGTCGCAGGAGGGGTGTCGCTTGTAGGTACTTTCTGTAGAAGGTGGCTGTCATGTGGCATATAGCAGCCACTTAGTCACCTTGGGGCTTGACACCGCACTGATCGACGACATACGTCGTGATGAGGTGGTGCGGTGGAGTGGTTTGTCTTCGCTGGTCCCGGCAGGCATGTCGGGACGATTCAGGGGAGGCTCGCTTCCGGGGATAACCTTGCCTCCATCAGGCTCGCCTGTCCGGGAAGGAAGGTTGTTCCCTTAGTAGTGTCTTGCCCCTCTGGCTAGCCTTGGTCTTCTTGATCTGTGCTTGGGTCCTTCAAGGGGATCGATTCACCTTGCTTGAGTTGATCATGGTGTTGTGAACTTGTCCTCACGCCCGATAGCTCGTCGTCCGTGCACAGGTCAAGGGGGAAACATGCACCCTTGCTTGTGTACCCCGACATAAGCCCCTGGGCCTGAGCCAAACATGTCACTGGGCACGTTGGGTTAGGCCCCAAACCGTGCACGGACACATGTCGAGGACCCTCCGTGCATGCAGCGGTTCACTCTGGTCAATCCAACGTCCACTCCGCAATTACTTTGGGTCATGGGGTGTGTTACTATTGCAGTTAATGTAAAATGGCAACTTTCTGAAGCGTCACGCCCCCACTCCACGCCTTTTGCCCTTTAAGATAGGGAAATGTGGAGCGACGCGGTTTACTCCTCGCCTACCTCGCCCTCCCATCATCTTCCTCAGCAAGCCAAACAACTCTCCTAGACCCGCTGCTGATCCCCATCTGATTCCCTCCCTCATTCGCACCGGCACTTGCGGGAATGGGGAAGAAACCCACAGCAAAGCGGAAGCAGACGGCTGCAGCGAAGGAAGCGGTCGCCGAGGGAAGCAAGAGGGCGATGGAACTAGACAAGAGGCGGAAGGGAGACGTTGTCTTCTTCCCGTTGAATCTGGACGGCCCAGTCCTGCAAGCAAGGTACGGATAACTGTGGGGGCGAGAGGTCCCTAAAGGCATGGCGCTCCCAATGTCTTGGCGGAGGGAGAGGAAGATCCACTGAATTCTTACAAGTTCTTCTGTGCATATTTCATTTCTGGCCTCTGGCCTCCTTTTTCTGATTTCTTTGAGGCGATGATGACGATTTACGGATTCCACCTCCTCGACTTCACGCCGAATGCAATGGCGACCATGGCCATTTTTGCTCATTTATGTGAGAACTTTGTTGGGGTTGCTCCCAATGTTGATCTATTCCGGCATTATTTTGTCCCGCGGGTGGAGAACAAAGCTCACCGCTCCGGAAACATCAGCTGGATGCCACGGGTGGCAAGCAAATCTTGGGATTACATCTCCGGTCTGCAGCGTGAGAGATGGGATGAATGGAGAGGGGACTGGTGTTGGATTCAGGATGAGAAAGCCCCCGAGTTCTGTGAAGCGCGGACAGTTTGCATTGAGCACGGCAAGGAATGGAGTGCATTTGGTCTCTCCGATGACAGGCTTCGCCCGGCAATAAACAGGATCACCCGCCTGAAGACTGCCAGGTTAACCATAGAACATGTCGGAGCAGATTTTCTCTTCCGCCGCATCTCGCCACTGCAGAAGAGGGATAGACCCGCCTGGTTGTATGGTGATGCTGGGGACAGGATGAGATTGCTCCCATGCCTGGCCAATAACCTGTCTGTTTATGGCCATGCCTGGTTCTGCGATCAACTGTTTGTCCGCTTTGAGCTGTTCAAGCTGCCGGCGAACATTATCCCTCTGAATGTCAATTCTACTTGGGATCAGATCTTGAAATGGATGCTGGATTGCAATGCTCATGGGGTGGCAGGTGATTGGCGGTTGCCTTCTCTTGATGAAGAACTTGAGTGGTCCAGCACCCTGACGAAGAGGGTTACAAGGGTGGAGACCAAAGTGTACAAACGCACCTCCTCCATAGAGGTGGCGTTTATCAAGAGGAGGATCGAGGAGGACAAAGCGGCCCAGAAGGCTGCAATGGCGAGGGCCGTAAAGGACGGGAAAGGGAAAGCAGAGGATGAGAGTTCTTCCCATGATGGCAGTGAGGCGCAGACCACGGAAGAGGTTGCCAGAGGAGACCTTGCCAGGGATGATCCTGCCGGGCATGGTACTCCCGGGCTTGAGGCTTTGGCTACCATGGCAACAAAGCTCCAAGAGCAGGAGGAGGCGGACGAGGTAGCGGAGCCTGAGGCGGAGTGGCTCGTGGCTGGTCCTCAAGCCCCCGAGCCGATTTTAGATCAGCGCCCCCGCAGGCGCGCTGCTAGTCGGGGAGCGGTGGCCTCAAATTCAACGCATGTCGCCAAGAGGGTGAAGAAGACCACCACCAAGAGTACCAAGGCAGAAGTGGCGTGCCACCAGTCTCCTCGCCTCGCTGGGATCAAGGATTCTCCCGCCAAGCGATCAGTAGATGTGGAAGCTGATTCCATCCCCCACTCTGGCTCGAGCTCTTCACAGAGCTCGTCTTCGCCGGAGCCCCCAGCGCCTCGACAGGGCTTAGAGCTGTCAGAGAGCTCTGCTCCTGCATCCTAGAAGAGAAGCAGAGCACCCTCACCGCCCATGGTATTCAAATTGAGCGCCCTGCTCATCGATGAGGAGTAAGGAAGACTTCCCTCTCATAAATAGCACCAATATACTTGATTATCTTTGTTGACTGACCTTTCATTTTGCTGTCATTGGCAGGGAGGAGGAGGAGGAAACGGAGACCCTTGTCCACCGGTCGAAGAGGCTCCGGCGTGCAGGGTCGCCGAAGCCTGTGGACAGCCTAGACTTGGCGGGGAGAATACGGAGGATCCTACACCGAGCCCCCAGCCCAGCCCCCGGCCTGATGATAGAGGCCTGGTCCTTCCCGCCGGAGGCGACGGAGGTGAGATCCCCATCCCTTCAGCTTGAGGAGGCAGCGGGACGATGCAGGAGGAGCTTCCCCTAGAAGGGCATGTTCAACCCTTGGATCCAACTGCAGAGCCCTCGATGAAACCCTCTGCGAACGAGCCCGCACAGAGTGTTGCTGTGACTGCCGCGGCAGGGGGTGGAACCTCTATCCCGGCAACTGGGGTTGCCGGGGAAACCGAGGCCTCTATCCGGCAAGCTTCTCCAGGTATGTAGCCTTTGCTTTTTCTCTTTCCTTTTCATACACGCCACTTCTCCTCATCCCATGGATATCTAATACTTTTGCCTTTTTGTCATTTGCATGTCTTTTCATCTGTAGCTCCCCAGGCTGAAGAGCTAGAGCTGTTGGAGGAGGTGGCTGGAGAACTGCAGCGGATGAGGCCGCCAAAATAGTTACCGCAGAGGGGCAGGGCTCCGCTGCTGGGATTGCTCAGGAATCCTTGGTGGTGGCGGAATATGCTTCCGGGAGTGCCTCAGAGGTGGGAGAGGTGGTCGAGGGGAAGATTCCTCTCCAAACTATGGGTCCCCTTCCCTCCTCTGTGCTCGTGGCGGAGGCCTCGCCATCCTCCTTGAGTCAGCTGGCGCTGGTTTTGGCGCAGCCTGGGACTGGAGCCCCCGGCCCGTCAATGGCAACGGGCGTGGAGCTCGATGAAGAGCTTCAGCGCCTTCTGGCACCACTGCGCCAAGGTGTTGGGGAAGCAAATGACTCGGTCATTGTTGCGATGGACCTGTCTTTCCTGGAGTCCATGGTGACGGGTATCAAGGAGATGCAGGCCCGATATGATTAGAAGTGATAGGCACTCAAGGAGCGGCACGAATCCTCTAACAAGGTGGACCAGAAGCTGAAAGACAAGTGCCTGGAGTTGCGCGAGTGGCACGGCAAGCAGCCCCAGGCGCTTAGGAGGCAACATGAGGTGATCTTGATGATGAAGGAGGATGTCATAGCCCGCGAAGCACGCCTGGCGGATCGCAAGACACATCTGGACGCCAGAGAGCAAGAGATTTCCCTTGGAAGGAGAAGCTTGAGGCCACCCTTTGCGCCAAGGACGATGATCTGGAGGCCCTTGTGCAGCAGCGCACCAAGGAGCTGGAGGACAAGCATAGGTCTGCCATGGATGCTCTTGCCAGTGATTCTGCTGCCCAGCTGCACAAGCTTACTGACGATCTTGCCGTTGCATCCGCTGCCAAGACTAGCCTCGACCAACAAGTGGCCAAGCTGACCGGTGATCTTGTCAGGAGTGCCAAGGAAATAGAGGCCCTCAAGGAGGAAACGCGGAAGGCATAGGCCCATCTAGAAGATGTGCGATCGCAGCTTTCCTCTAAGAGCCACGACCTTGAAACCGCCAATGGTACTATCGTAGATTTGAAGGCCATGATTGGCACCCTAGAGAGCACGGCAGAGTCTAGTGATGTGCGCCAGTAGCAACTGTCAAAGGACCTCGACACTGCTTGGTGCCTCCGAAAGGATGCAGAAGACAAGCTGGCAAACCAATCTGAGCAGGTGAACCTTTGGATCAAGAGCACGATGGATATCGCCAAGCGCCTTGCTGCCTAAGATGCAACAATGGGCATGGACGGGCCAGCTTTCTCGATCAGCAGGCAGGAAGTCCCTAGCGCCAAGCTGGGAGTTTCCTTCAACGAGCTGATTGAAAAGCTGAAGGTGCATGAGGAGGGGAGGGCCAAGCATTTCGCGATGGAGTCCCGGAAGCTTGCTCATGATGCCCTCCTCATGGTCCTGAGCAACATCGCCTGCCGTCATCCGAACCTTGACCTTGTTGATGGATTCAAGAAGCCGTTGACGGGTGCTGATGTCACTACTGCTAAAGAGAATGATGCCCCTCTGGCTGCCAAGGCCCTCAAGATCCCAACGGCTTCACGTGGCCGCCAGGTTTGACCCCAAGCTATTCCTGTTATCGCACAGCCCTGTAATCAAAACATGATGTATGCTTTGTGTTCAGGTATCGTATTGTTTATGCTAGCAGGGAACTGATGTCCTCTGCTTAATCTTAACTGCACATTTATCCCTTTAGGTTTATCTGCTTGTGTTCATACGATTAGTTCCCACATATGTTTTGGTTACTTGCCAGTATCATATTGTCGCGATTGTCATAAGGGACTGGCCCTTAACAGTTATCTTGGCGCGGATGCATCCTGACAAGTTTTTCCTTGGTAGTTCTTGACGCGGCCGCTCATTCGCTGAGCAGGGCTCGGGACAGAAAGAGGGTGCAGACAAAGAACTAACCAAGGTACCATCACACGAAGGACTTCATAGTACGACACTAGAAAAATAGAGGGATAAACGAATGCGAAAATCTAAGATTCATCAAAAGGAAATGGTTGTATTGACTTAGCTTTTGCTCTTTGCTCTTCCTCATCTCTCCCGGCAGCGAGCGTTCAATGTGCTCACTATGCCCGAAAGGGTGGGAGCCAAGCGAATAGCTCCCTAGTCTCCGGCAGGGACCATCATACGTCACGCATGTCTGGCGGGCAGCAGGATACGGTGTCGGGCTTCCCTGGTCCCTCCCTCTTTCTTTACCCTTTTCATACAATCCAACGGTGGTTGGCACAAAAGTCACGCTCACTCGGATGTCCTTGCCGGAGTGTGCCTACCAGGGGCATCGATCAATGGATTTGTACCAGCGCTTTACTCAGGATTTCCCTAAACAAGGTAAATGCTGGATCGAGTATCGTGCGGTACTCATCAACATTGATGGCATCTAGGCCAAAGCAACTCGATTTCCTAAAAGGGAGAGGGAAATGAGAGGAGGGACCTCGCTCCCACACGTATCATCTCCCCTCCTTGGATGGTGCCCGAGCGGCGCTTACCTTGTTCGGGCCACCTGGGAGGGGCATGCCGTCGCTGATGCTGATCTTCACCACAGCCACGACCACGGCAGGACGGGGCAATGAACAAAGCGGGTGAGGGCACGGCCCCGCTTCCTCCGCTTTGTTTTCATACCCCTAGGGGCACTATCAATGCCAAGAATTTTGGCTAAACTGCAATGGAGGTGTTGCACTGCTCATGCTTTCAGGTTCGCGCAAGTGATCCCCCTACCTGGCGTGCCAAAGATGTCGTGGGGGAACCACGGCCACCTATGGGGCTGCGAGCCCCTTTTTGGTTCAATGGGGGGATGGCACGTTGCACAAAGAGCGTAGGAGTGTGAGGCAGCACGGCAAAGATCGCACGGGCAGTTTTTACCTAGGTTCGGGCCGCCGCGAGGCGTAAAACCCTACTCCTGCTTTGGTGGATTGATGGTGGATGGTGGTGGAAAAAATGCAGCGCTCTCTTTACGACAGGGTTGCCTTGGGACGAGAATGGCTACGCGCGTATGAGTTTACAATCCTTTCTATGGTTGCCATGGGCCTCCGTTTGTAGATAAAGGGGTCACCATAGTGGCAAATCAGTCATTACGCACTGATTAGATAGCAAACATTGCTATCATACCTAACTCTGCAGGCTGATAGGGCACATTAAATGCGTCGCTCTATGTCACATCACAGCTTGCCCGGCAGGCCCTACCGGGCTGATTCGCCAGCTTGGCGCTGCTCGCTTGACACGTCGCGGGACGGGTGTCGCTTGTAGATACTTTCTATAGAAGGTGGTTGCCATGTGGCATATAGCAGCCACTTAGTCACCTTGGGGCTTGACACCGCACTGATCGATGGCGTACGTCATGATGAGGTGGTGCGGTAGAGTGGTTTGTCTTTGCTGGTCCTGGCAGGCCTGTCGGGACGATTCTGGGTAGGCTCGCTTCCGGGGATAACCTTGCCACTGCCAGGCTCGCGTGCCCAGCAGGGGAGGTTTTTCCCTTAGTAGTGTCTTGCCCCTCTCGCTAGCCTTGGTCTTCTTTATCTATGCTTGGTGCCTTCAAGGGGATCGATTCACCTTGCTTGAGTTGATCATGGTGTTGTGAACTTGTCCTCGTGTCGATAGCTCGTCGTTCGTGCACAGGTCAAGGGGGGAAAATGCACCCCTGTTTGTGTACCCCGACAGAGGAAAGGGCATGGGTTTTTGTACCCATGGTTCTCTTTCTTTACCGTGCTTCCTAGCAATGAAGTTTCTCTTATCATAATGTTTATTCTTAGGTTGTGGGTTATCAAGATCAACGGCAGGCTCAATCTCCACATCATTATCATTACTAGGCTGAGCATAAACATGAACATCATCATTAACATTATCACTAGGTTCATGATCATCACCAGATTGTGTTTCAGCATCAGAAAATGAAATATCATTTGGATTCTCAGGTGTGTCTATAGTAGGTTCACTAGAAGCATGCAAAGTCCTATCGTTTTCTTTTTCTTTTTATTACTAGGAGGACTAGGTGAATCGGTGTTAATTCTCTGAGAATCTTGCTCAACTCTCTTAGGATGGCCCTCAGGATACAAAGGTTCCTGAGTCATTTTACCACCTCTAGTCATAACTCTGACAGCATGATCATTGTTTTTACTATTCATTTCATTGAGCAAATCATTTTGTACCTTGAGTACTTGTTCTACTTGAGTTTTTACCATATAAGCATGTTTACTGATAAGCTTAAGATCACTAATAGTTCTACACATATAATCACCCAAGCGCTCAAGCATATAGGCATTACTTTTCAATTGTCTACTAACATAAGCATTGTAGTTTTTTTGTTTAGCAATAAAATTATCAAACTCATCCAAGCATTGACTAGCAAACTTATTAAGAGGAATATCGCCTTCATCAAATCTATAGAGAGAATTTACCTCTACTCCTGTGTCGGGTTATCAAGACCATGTATTTCTTCAAAGGCGGTAAATTCTTAACATTTTCATCTTTAATACCTTTTTCTTTCATAGATTTCTTTGCCTCTTGCATATCTTTAGGACTAAGAAATAGAATACCTCTTTTCTTCGAAGTTGTCTTAGGAGTTGGTTCGGGAAGTGTCCAATCATTATCTTTACTCAATATATTATTCACTAGCAATTCAGCCTGCTCAATAGTCCATTCCCTGAAAACGTAACTAACACAACTATCTAGGTGGTCCCTAGAAGCATCGGTTAGTCCATTATAAAATATATCAAGTAATTCATTTTTCTTGAGAGGATGATTAGGCAAAGCATTAAGTAATTGGAGAAGCCTCCCCCAAGCTTGTGGGAGACTCTCTTCTTCAATTTGCACAAAGTTAAATATTTCCTATAAGGCAGCTTGTTTCCTATGAGTAGGGAAATATTTTTCAGAGAAGTAATATATCATATCATGGGGACTACACACACAACCAGGAGCAAGAGAATTAAACCATATCTAAGCATCACCCTTTAATGAGAAAGGAAACAACTTAAGAACATAGTAATAGCAAAAAAAATCCTCATGAGAAAATAGGGTGGCTATATCATTCAATTTAGTAAGATGTGCCACAATAGTTTCAGATTCATAAACATGGAAATGATCTGATTCAACCAAAGTAATTAACTCAGGACCGACAGGGAATTCATAATCCTTATTAGTAACAGAGATAGGTGAAGTAGCAAACTTAGGGCCATATTGCATTCTAGCATTCAAATATTTTTCTTTCAGCTTAGCTAACAGTTTCTTAAGATCATCTCTATCATTGCAAGAAAAAAAGTCTCTAGCAGTTTCTCCATCCATAACATAACCCTCAGGTACCTTAGGCAATTCATATCTAGGGGGAGAATCATAATCCTCAGTTTCAATAATATCATCAGTTTTAGTAATTTCATTCTCTCTAACCCTAGCAAGTTGTTCATCAAGAAATTCACCTAGTGGCACAATATTATCAAGCAAGGCAGTAGTATCATCATAAGCATCACGCATAGCAGAAGTAGCATCATCAATTACTTGCAACATATCAGAATTACTAGTAGGTGGTGGTGTCACAAGCTTACTCAAAACAGAAGGTGAATCAAGTGCAGAGCTAGATGGCAGTTCCTTACCTCCCCTCGTAGTAGAGGGATAGATCTTGGTTTTGGCATCTTTCAAATTCTCCATAGTGATCAAAAGATATAAATCCCAAGTGACTCGGAGAATAGAGCTATGCTTCCTGGCAATGGCGCTAGAAAAAGGTCTTCATAACCCAGAAGTATAGGGGATCGCAACAGTTTTCGAGGGTAGAGTATCCAACTAAAATTTATTGATTCGACACAAGGGGGACCAAAGAATATTCTCAAGTATTAGCAGCTGAGTTGTCAATTCAACCACACCTGAAAGACTTAATATCTTCAGCAAAATATTTAGTAGCAAAGTAGTATGGAAGTAACGGTAACGGTGGCAAAAGTAACAGTAGCAAATTTGTAGCAACTGTAACAGCGGCAACAGCAAAGTAACGTAGCAAAGATCAATATGTGAAAAGCTCATAGGCAATGGATAAATGATGGATAATTATGTCGGATTGCATTCATCATGCAACAATTATAACCTAGGGTGACACGGAACTAGCTCCAATTCATCAATATAATGTAGGCATGTATTCCGTATATAGTCATACGTGCTTATGGAAAAGAACTTGCATGACATATTTTGTCCTACCCTCCCATGGCAGCAGGGTCTGAATGGAAACTAAGGGACATTAAGGCCTCCTTTTAATAGAGAACCAGACCAAAGCATTAGCACTTAGTGAATACATGAACTCCTCAAACTATGGTAATCACCGGAAAGAATCCCAATTATTGTCACCTTGGGGTATGCGGATCATAACTCGTAATAGGTGTCTACAACTTGCAAGATCGGATCAAGAACACAAATATATTCATGGAAACATAATAGGTTCAGATCTGAAATCATGACACTCGGGCCCTACTGATAAGCATTAAGCATAGCAAAGTCATAGCGACATCAATCTCAGAACATAGTGGATACTAGGGATCAAATCCTTACAAAACTAACTCGATTACATGATAAATCTCATCCGACCCATCACCGTCCAGCAAGCCTGCGATGGAATTACTCACGCATGGCGGTGAACATAATGAAATTGGTGATGGAGGAAGGTTGGTGATGATGATGGCGACGAATCCCCCTCTTCGAAGCCCCGAACGGACTCCAGATTTGGCCTACCGATGAAGAACGGGAGGTGGCGGCGGCTTTGTATCGTAAAACGCGATGAATCCTTCTCTCTAATTTTTTTCTCTCCGGATGTGAATATATAGAGTTGGAGTTAGGGTCGGAGGAGGTCTAGGGGACCCACAAGCCAGGGGGCGCACCCAGGGGGTAGGGCGTGCCCCCCACCCTTGTGGTCTCCTGGTGGGTCCCCTCCGGTTGATTCTTTTGCTGGTATTTTTTATATATTCCAAAAATATTCTCCGTAAATTTTTAGGTCAACCCGAGAACTTTTATTTCTGCACAAAAATAACAGCAAGGCAATTCTGCTGAAAACAGCGTCAGTCCAGGTTAGTTCCATTCAAATCATGCAAATTAGAGTCCAAAACAAGGGCAAAAGAGTTCGGAAAAGTAGATACGATGGAGATGTATCACTGGTTGGCCCTCGCCGAGTTCTGGTACAATTCCACCTATCACTCTACCTTGGGCAAGACACCTCGATAGTCTATGGTCGGGAACTATGCCATTTGGGGGTAGTACCTAACCATGTTACTCCTCTACCTAAGTTGAACAAGTGGCTCAATGAACGGCGGCAAATGCAAGACATCCTCCGCCAGCACTTGGTCCGGGCAGAGCAGATCATGAAAGCACAGGCCGATAAAAATAGATCGGCTCGCGAGTTTCAAGTGGGAGATCAGGTCTTCTTGAAGTTACAATCGTATATTCAAACTTCGATGGCAAGGAGAGCTAATCATAAGCCCAGCTTCAAGTGCTTTGGGCCCTACCCCATCATCAGGCGCGTGAACATGGTCACGTATGAGCTCAAGTTACCTGAGGGATCATCCATCTTTGTCGTCTTCCATGTCTCCCAGCTCCGGCGGGTATTAACACCAGGTGCAAGTGCTTCCTCCTCATTACCATTCTTTACTGACAAGGTTAGCACTCATGTGAAGATCTTGCACAAGCGTTGTTGTTTGGGCTCTCGCAAGATGCGCGAATGGGGCTTGGTGCATTGGCCGAACACACAAGCGACTCCGGACACCTAGGAGGATCTCAAAGATCTCCAGCGTCGTTCCCGGCTGCACCGACTTGGGGAAAAGTCGTGTCTAAAGGAAGAGGGGGTGTTAGCACCCCACCTACAGGTGGAACATCAAGTCCAGGAGCAGAAGCGACCCAACAAGGCCGGCCCAAGAGGGAGCAACGACCGTGCAACAAGTTCACGAGCCCCTAGTGGATTTCCTACATGTTTGACCCGAGCAGCGCAACCCTCAACTAATAAGAGAGGGTGTAGCAGGTGTGAAGAGGTATCCTGGCTAGGATCAGGCAGCGATGGCATGTGCGTATCTCCCTATAATCCCGATCCCCTCCTCATCTCCTACCTCCAGTTGTACTGCTACCTGATCGAGATCCACCATACTTGAGAGAAAGAGAACTAGTGTGTACCTAACACATAGTCGTCGCTCCTGCGAGTTTGTGACTTTGTGTTACCAGCTTGTGGTTGCCAACCCTGAAGTTGAACCACCGGCCCAAAGCTTTTCCTCATCCCTTGATCTATCGCGCAATCGAGGAGAGGCGGCGCCTGCAGTGATGAGTTTTGTAGGGTTTGGTCTGGATCACTGATCGATATAGTTGTAGTTATCGTCTTATTGAGCCCAGCAGTATTACGAGCGGTCTTCTGTTTGCTGCAGATAAAGAAAAAATAGAAGAAGAGAGAAATTGCTCGTGTTGTCGTGCGTGAGCCATGCGGAGGAGGGCGACGCATGAAGAAACAAAGGAATACCGTACTGCGGGTTGACTTTTTACAACAAAAAAATGCTCGCCGGGGCCAAATAGGTAGTAAAGGCCCAAGTGTAACGACCTAAGCCCATGAACGAAAGAAACTTTAACGTAATGTTTAGTGTGTGTGTGTTACAGGCAGAAACATATATAACGATGTACACGCAGAAGCATAACTCCTTTATTAGTAGGTATAGATTTTATTTATTTTTTTGTTGTTTTCTTTGGTTTTCTTTTTGTTTCTTTTCTTTTTTCTTCTCCTTTTTCATTCTTTTTTTGCATTTTTTATTTCCTTTTTATTTTGTTCATTTTGTTTCTTTTTTTAGTTCTCTTTGTTCTTTTGATTATTATTCTACACTTATGCAATCAACAATTTTCTAATACACGTCTAACATTTTTCCAATAGGAATTAAACACTTTTGTAATACATGGTCAACATTTTTTCTATACACTTTTTAAATGTTTTTCAAATACAAGATTAACATTTTTTTAATACATGATCAACATATTTTTTATATAATTTTAAGATTTTTTAATGCTTGATTAACATTTTTCAAATACAAGTTTAACATTTTTTAATACATGATCAAAAAAAATTCTATGCACATTTAACGTTTTTTCAAATGCTTGATTAACATTTGGCAAATACTTGTTCAACATTTTTTTCAAATGCTTGATTAAAAAAAATTCATCATATTTTTTAATACATTGTCAACATTTTTTCTCTACATATTTATCATTTTTCAAATGCTTGGTTAACATTTTTCAAATATTTGTTCAGGTGTTTTTCAAATGCTTGATTAATATTTTTCAAATACATAATCAATTTTTTAATAAATTTTTCGCATGCATGATAAACATTTTTCAAATGCTTGGTCAAAAAAATTCAATTTTTTTTATAGATCCTTTTTGCAATATATATTTAGAATACTTTAAAGTATAAATAAAAGTATCAAAATAAAGCAAAAAAGAAAACAGAAAAAAGAGGCTGTAGCCTCCCACGCAGCTGGGCCGGCCTATCTGGAGCTTCCCTGGCGAGGCTTGCCCTCTCTTGCTTACAGCGAGACATAGGGGCGCCCAACTTTTTATGACTTAACTAGTTTTAGGAAGCTTCTATTTCTTTTCACGTTGGTTTTATTGTATTCAAATTTTATTTTGTCCTATTTCCTTTACCATTTTTTCCTTGTATTTTTGCATATGGCACATCCTACGAACTCACTGTCCCAGTATCATATTGTGCATATGTGAACATTGATTTCTGCAAACTGTTTTGTTTGTTGGCAAACATATGTGAATATTGGTCATGTTGTGCATATCAGTACGAGTACTCAATTTATGTTTACACTAATCTGACAATTGCAGTTTCTATTTTTCTATTGGAAAACTTGACATTAGAGAATTACACACAATATTCCACATGTAAATAAGTAGGAGTACTCAATTTATTGTAATTTTTCATATCCCACATTGAAAATTTACTAAGGAGGGACATATTGTAAATTTACTCTAAAAATTATGATTACTCCATACTGTGCATATCATATTGCAGATGCTGTTTTATTCTTAGTTTACATGTGGGATTACTAAGGAGGGATTCATATTGCGTCCAATAGGAGTAATTTACTCATATCCTATCCCGTATGTAAATCAGGAGTATCTCCATATTGCCGTTTTAAATTTACTACTCCTACCATATGATTACTCAAAGAAAACTATGGATATTGCAGTTTGAATGCAGTGATGTATGTGAAATTGCACATCATCACCTGCAAACAGGGCAAGGAGATGAACCTGGGGCAAGCATGGCACGACAATGAAGAGCCTGGGCGCGGCGGCCTCCACCTGGGCGCCTAGGCGCGGCAAGGGGCGGGTGTGCTAGTGCTGGGCACGCCAAGGCACTGGGCAACACGCTGCTGCAAGGCAGCGTGCTAGTGCAGGGCATGGCACACTATGAGGACAGCATGGGAGATGGAGCGACGACGCACTGGTGCAGGACGGGATGAGGTGCAGTTGTACCGAGGTGCAAAGGCCGGACAAGGTGCAGGTCGCGTCAAATTTGAAATTCAAATGGGCGAGGTCAGAAATGACTATTCACACTGTTTTGACAGCTATCGGAAAACACAAAAACGTCTGATATTAAGTCACAGAGGGAGTAGAAATTCCTTAACAAACATTTCTTCCGTAACAAAACTTTAAATCTATAGTACTCAATCGGTTTTGAGAATCTACATGCAGTGTAATTAAATCTACGCAGCTAGAAAATCATACTAGCCAGTTGAATGCTCAAGCTAAATCCACCGTCCAAACGACGAACCATGTTCCAGATTCTTGCCACTTAAATATTCCTGAAGATCTTACTGCAATGTTGCCTTTCTTGATACACACAATACAACAATAGTTTCTATGTTGCCAAGGTACAAGTATAATTTCCTGATCTTCAAACACCAGTTACACTATATTCATACAAAAAGAATGTGGCAAGAATGACAAATCATGCCACCACCGGAAAAAAAAAAGAATGAAACAAACCTTTGAAGAAAAGAGAAAAAATGAGCAAACTGCAGGGAAAACCTCAAAACCAAGCGCCATGATTACTCAGGGAACTCCATTTGTTACTCATTCCCAGGTTTTTAGACTCAGTTCTTCAAGCTCTTAAGTGAAATGTGATCACATGGGAGATCAGAATAAAACATACCTCCCGCTCACGGCTCCTTGCAATTCATGACAAGCCAAATGGTTTTAAAAATTTCGGTTAAACTATCTTGATGGTTTCTTACGGCTAAGGATCTCCTCTTCTTTGAGGCGCTGTTGAAACCTTGCTAAGCGTGCCTGGAGACTGATCAAGCCGGACGCCTTCCGTGACAGGAGAAAATTCAGTTGTGCCACATAATTGTCAATAAGGCTACCTGGTTGGTCAACATCTGCTAATAGGTTCATCTCCTGCAACACAACGGCAAGTGGTGTTAAGCAATCATGTAGTGCTGAAATAACTGCAAAACTGTGACTAGTGTTAACTGTTAAGCAGTGATCATCTGAGATCAGTAAAAAAAAATGTTTGAAGGTACATAATTTGTAACTTCAGTGGTTGCATTACAAGTTGGTGTTTGGTTAAATAAGAATAGATCTATAGTAAGTAATGGTATGAGAAGAGTGTAACAGCGTGTACCAAATGGAACAATTATAGTCGGACCATTTCACAACTGTTGCATAACAAAGAGATGGGAAGTAAGCTGCAAATATTAGGTTTGCTTTACAAGAACTCAGTTAAATTGACGAGGACATCCTTACCATTGTTACACCCACAACCCCTACCACACTACACATGTTAGGTTCTAGAGAAACAAGGACCAATCGCTAGAGCTCACGCACACTAATTAAATTATCAGGTACTTTCCTTTATCAGAATTACTTCTAATATTCATGAGAATATGATGCTGCCTAAATTAGATGTGTTTGTATTGCTTATTATTCATGGACAAGAGTGATGAGCATTGGAGCATGATCAAGCATGGAGATGAAGGCGGGTGCGCAAGGAAGCAAATGGAGCTTCAGCAGAGATTCCAGGACTTTGAAGCCACCATAATGACATATGAAGACTTTGATGAAATATACAAGATGACATTTCATATTTTCGTTCATAGCCTTCTATATGTGCTGGACCACCTTACTTTTGGGACAAGAAGCAGTTTTTATAGCACGTGGTAGTGGAGGAATAGGGTGTCCCCCCCACCCCCAAAAGGTTTCTATTAGTGGAGTATATCATTTCAGCGTATGATCTCTTCTTTAGGTTTTCACTTAGAAGCTCAAGGCCTGACAAACAAAGATCTTTTCCAACATGATCATCTCACTTATTGAGATGGCATATTTACACCACAAGCAACACAATGCTCAACAACAGGGAGTAAGAAGACACATCATGCACGCAAGATCAGATAGCAAGAATATCACAAAACACAAAGACATTTATGATGTAAATTGAGTAAATGTAGCTTACTTCCCGCACTATTTCCATAGTATTTTCAATTTCCTTTCTGTGAGCTGCTATCAATGCCTCCTCTTCCTAACAAAAATAAACGTTGGTATCAGCTCCACTTCAGTAAAATTAAACAATTTAAAAAGGTATTATTTTACCTCAAGTATTGCATTTATTTCCTCATCACACGAACTTTCCTTTTCAGATTGTCTCGATGAAACCTGTGATGCCGAAGTAGACCGTGGTCTTTGCTGCTGCTGTTTCAGTTGCTGTCTGTGAACAATCCGATTTACATCTGCCCCATTTTCCTTTTTCACATAGTTGTTCTGCCTTTCAGATTTGTCCTCCCTATTAGGTTTTCTCCGAGGAGGTGAGACTTTTGTAACTTTATCTTCTTCTTGTGAATTAACTGAATTCTGAAGTGACTGTGCTTTACTACTATAACCAGTCGGGTTAGATTTGAAATCAATTCTCTCCCTATCATTCAAACTAGATGTTGAACCAGTTTCTTCCCTTCCTCTATGAGGATAACTTGGAATCATACTAAATGAGTTCCTATCATGATCCACTGAAGAACTCATACAGATTTCAACAACTCTCCTTGAAGCATCAATATGTCTGTTCTCTTCAATCTGGTCCACAGTTTCTTCAGCTTCACCTGATAATGGATATGATGTATGGGTAGCTTCCTTGCTGGAGGACACAAACTGCCCACTGAACTGCTCTTTTTTTGAGTTGCCACTTTTCGAGAGACTCTTAACCCTGCTTGTCGAGCAGCTATATCGTTAAAACCTGATAACTCAATGTACATCCAAATTATCAAACACAACATGTAAATTTAATGTCATTTAAAGGGAATATCACCTGTCAGCATATCTTAAGGTATTTAGCGTGTGTTCACATGAACCTGAACCCGGTGAGATGCAAGAAATCATTACTGTTCGAGAGTTACCAACAAACGAATCACGAAGCACCTCGGTTAGCTTGCTTCCTCTGAAAGGAATATGTATCTGATCATTATCCAGTGCCCGAATGCATTCCTTGAGAGCCAAAAGGCTCTTGTTTATTTCTGCACCCTCAATTCTGGCACAAGTAGAAAGTTAGAAGGCAGAGGACTGTGGTATGTTGGTATTTATGGAAACATTTCAAGTAAATGGAAAAAGATATGGCTGGAGCATGCCAGAAAGAAAGAAGTCAATATCTATCGGATGAAAATAAGTACCTTGTCTGCTTGTCATTATCTGTTGTATCAGCACCACGCTCGCTTCCAGCAAGGTCTATAAATGACAATTTTCCCACAAGCTTTGTATTTTTAGCTTCATTAGCCTCACGATCTCTCTGTCTTCTGGTCTCTGTCACTGGGATATGCTTCTTCACAGTTAATTGCAGAATGGCGTGAGATCGTGATGACTCTTCGTTGGCCCCAGTTGATCCTGTGCTTCTCGAGGCATTTCCTCTCTCAATGTATTCTTTGACAATCCGGACATCAGAAACCTCAAATTCCTGTAAGCCAACAATGCAGACCTGTTTCTTTCCATCTTCCCTAATGCAGAGTGGCCTAGAAAAACATAGAAAAAATGCAGCTCAAATTCAACCACAGAACCAAGTAAAAGGTAGAAGAACTAGGTCCCATTAAGCATACAAAAACAAGTCACAAAAGGCAAGTTACTGAAGTGTATGTCAAAAGCAAAGTTTCATTTCAATGCTGAATTTAAACAACTGTAGCTAATCACCGTACTTCCTCGAATCCAAAACGCAAGTCTTTTAGGACACGGCACAATTTTCAAGATGGTAATATCAAGTTTGACATGGCACAAGTTTCTGTGCAAACCTGTTCCCTGTACATTACAAAATTATATTTCATGGCAAATCTAGTAATATCAATATAGAAGATCAAACTTGAAAACATTTCACTTGTAAATTCCTAAAAAGACTTGCATTTTGGATTGGAGGTAGCATTTAGTAAGAGTCATCACCTGCATTAAGTTCCCCCTAATAAAAAGTGGCAGTATTTCCTATGATCAGCAAAAACCTCGTTCCATTAAGCCCAAAACTACTTGCATGATCACTGTTAACCAGTGGCCAATAGGTAACCATCACTTCATACATATATGTGTGTATGCCCATGCTTGTATGCAAGAACAGAAGTTTTTCCAGCACTCCTAAGATAGTCTTAGCAATGTGGCAACAGGAACATGGGTGCACATATATACATGCACAGAAAAATGGGCAAATTAAATGCATTATAGCTGCATACTTATCCACAGATAATATACATACAATTAATTTCAACATCACATTGACAACACACAAAGGCAATAAGTTTACTATGCCAAATTAGATAGTATAAAAATGGAGTGCAGCGATCAACCTCCTTTCGCTCAAAAGGTCATAAAGCTTCCCGCCATATATCTCAAAGTAGCTAAGCCACAACTTGAAATTTTGACTCAGGTACACAGGTTGATGCAAAAGATAAACCATATCCTGTGCAGCCCTTAGAGGTAGGGGTTGCATTGTATATGTCTTACCACTACCTGCACATGGAGGATTAGCAATGCTGCAAAGCGAGATTGGCAAATCAAACTAGGAGTAGGTGTACATGAATGATTCGTAATTCCAAATTCATGAGCCCAGTGACATCTACAACATAGCATCCAGATCAAAAAGATGAATGAAGGACAGCATCAAGCATATATAGCACCTTCAGATACCATAAAGATAGAAAGCTCAGGCTGTATTAATTTTAAGCACCTTTTTAATAATGCTTCTAAGATCAAGGAACACATATTGAACTATCAAGCTGCCATGTTACAATCAATTTTAAATAATAAACTTTCCGGCTTTATTCCTTCCATGAAGTATGAAATCACGATAAGTGTCTATAGGCCATGTAGAGCCAAACACTTGAGAGTCGGGACATCCAGAGAATTTTAGGTACAATATAAACAGAATTGTAGGCTCTATGCGGCTAAGACTGGAACAGCTTGAATTTCTAATTATTCTAGGCGGCTAAGACAAAGAAAATACTTTGATTGGCTTCCTTTATTCATCGGGATCAAGTCCCATCTTATAGGCGAACTAACTTGGCCATCAAGGCAAAACTAAACTGATTACAATCTGGACTCTTTCTCTCTTAATCTAATCTGCCTACAAGATTTTAACTAACTGAATTCTGACTGAAGAATTTGATCTAATAAGCCTAACTTGGACTTGTTACTCTTGAGGATTGAGCATCGTCTAGACGCTTAGGTGTCTGTTCAAGAGCATCCAGAGTGCGGACTGTCGAAGAACTAGTCTCTGGCGATTACCTCAAGTTGGGCGGGTTCTAAGTGAAATTAGCTCAAGTAGACTAAGACGAGGACTTTCGTGTTCTCAGAGTTGTGGCTCAGTCTCTCCATCCCAGACATAGAGTTGTGCCAGCAACTTGAACTGGGGTAACACATCGCATTGTCTTATCCGAGTAAACAAACGGGCTCTATTTCTTCGCACTGTGTTACTTTCAGTAATTCCTACGTGTTTCGAAGAACTTCCCATGTTTCCTTTCTTTGTGATTGCTGTGAACACTGCGCTGAGAACTATCTTATTCTGTTGCATGCTAAACGTTTAGCTTTGTTCTCTGTTTGTTCATTGTACTGAAGACTATATGTCTATTTGTCAGGCATGTTTACTTGTACTGCTAATTAGTAAGTCTTCTATCTAGCTTGGTATTGACCCTTCCCGGACCCTACGCAAGCGGGAGCAACATGCACCAGGCTGCCCTTTTTTTCTCTATCTAGCTTGGTATTGTCTTTGACTCAGTCATTTTACCTTATTATTCTTCCGAGTTGTGCCTGTTTATATATTCTTCTATTCAGTATTGTGTCTCTTAGATTTACTCTGTTCTTGAAGAATTTGTTAAAT
>NC_041385.1:302079760-302132261 GCF_002162155.2 Triticum dicoccoides | reverse complement strand
AGCACTGCTGTCGATGACCTCTTGTACATGTTTCTGATACCAAAATTGGAAGAACTCAAATTTCTATGTACTCTAGGCTGCTAAGGTAAAAAAAGTGCTTTGAATTGGCTTCCTTTATTCATCAGGTTTAAGTCCCTTCTTATATAGGCAAACTAACTTGGCCAACAAGGCAAAACTAAACTGATTACAATCTGAACACTTTCTCTCTTTATCTAAACTGACTCTGCAAGCTTTTCACTAATTGGATTCTGACTCAACTCGAGGCTACAGAAACAGCCTCCCCTGCTACTCATGCCTCCTATGGTGGTTCCTTTGGTACATTGGTGTGGGTACTACGGCTATAGGTCTTGCCCCATGTAACAAATACCAAAACATAACAAATCATAAGCACACTGAGGACATGATTTACCAGAACGTCTACATAAATTACAACTTAAGTGTTTTAGCTTGAAACCAGCATTATCTAACCTGTTTGGCCATATGCAAAGCATGTTGCTTTGGTCCTTCGGAAAATTATTGGTATAATGGGCTCCACAGTCTCCCGGTACACCTGCTCAAACAACCCAGCAACTTATATGCTAAGAATAACATGTTGAAAAAGAGAAAAGGAGACAGCCATTTATGATGGTTAGGAAAGTAGTACCTCGTCATTAGTTACAGCCTCATCCAGGACAGCATCAAAGCAGAATTCATGTTTGTCCACATAAGCCGTCAAATCCACCTTCCAGTGGAGACTTCGTGTTAGCCCAAATCACATGATAAGCTAAAACGGCTTGTGATTCACAGTTTTATTATTGATAGGTATGCATGACAGTTGAGTGTTGCATCTTATACGGACATGCTTCTTTTTGTCAGCAAAATGAGGACACACTGCCAAGAAAACAGAAACACATGGAATAGTTTATCTCCAGCAATCCTGTTATGTAATACTCCTTTCCAAAATATAAGGTGTATTTTTTTTCTTTCAAAAAGTCAAACTTCTCTAACTTTGTTTAAGTGCCTGTTCGACAGGCCTCCGCTCCGCAGCACAGCTCCTGGAGCGGCTGGAGTAGCTGCGGAGTGGCACTGAACGCGTTGGCTCCATGCTCTCCCAGAGCGGAGCGGAGCGTAGGCCATTTTTTCGGAGTTGCAAAAGTGCCGCTCTGCGCGCTCCGCATCTAGATGGAGCTGGGAGTTGAAAAGTGGGGAGTGGAGCCCTGCCAAACATGCTCTAAGTTTATACAGAAAGCATTAGATATGCCATGAAATATATTTTCATATTTTATTTATGTAGCATTGTAGACGTTGATATATGTTGCTATAAACTTGGTCAAACATAGAAACATGTGACTTTTGAAAAAACTAATACACCTTATATTCTGGAAGAGGGAGTATAATTAACCCCCATAGGTGAGAAGGTAGTTTTTGCCAGTCATACAGTTGTACATAGCAACAATGTTGCGTAGATATAATATTTTATAAACCCATAGAATATTCCAGACCCCACCTTGTGTGGGAGCTTTCAGCACTGGGTACGCCCTTTTATGTCTAAGATACTACTGACGGGGTGAAACCGTGAAAGGAAAGATAGTGCACCATTGCAGGATGTAGATAGACGCTAAGCACATAAAGGAATTCAAATGCCCAGAAGAAAGATTCTTTTGCATTAAATGATTTAAACTCTTCGTATAAATGTTTCATGAAAAAGATAGGTCGGATTATCTATAGGCTGTAAACGTACTTGTTGATGCACATCATAATTCATGGCCTAAATCATATTGGCGTTAAAATAATATATAGTGTTTATGTATTGCAATAAATGTCATACTGCAAACAAGACTACAATAGGCATGATGGAAAACATGGAAGGAGTAAATGGATTGTCTCTCTTACTACATTTGCCTCTACTGCATCACAAGACATCTACAAGTCCCATAGAAAGATGAAACACAAGAACTAAATAATTTTACCTATTGAACTATTGCAGACATAATGAAGAATACCAATGAATGGATGAAAGATGGTACCTTTAATTTAGGTTCATGAACAGTCAAGAATTGAGAATTATGTACATCTATTACGTCATCCTCCTTTCGAGATATTTCCTTTCTGTTCAGAGGCCTCTTCCTTACCTAACATTGTTACTAGTATTAACTGAATAATATTTTCACTAACAATAAGAAACAAAGAAAAGACTGAATTGTGACTTCAATGCATAACTGTAGACATAGTAGAAGTACTTGGAAGTGATCAACGCACCACAACTTTAATCTTTGCTACATTACTTTCTTTAGTATTGCTCTCTTTTTCGCTTGTGATTGCACCACCATAATTTTCTGATAGACCTTGCTGGCTTCCTGATATTATATCGTCCTCATCGTCATCAGTTTCCTTTGGCACAAAGGGTGAAGCTTCAAATGGTTCTGATGCTACATTCTGACAACAAAGAGACCATAGCTGGATTAGACCACGAAGAAGTTATTTTGAAGAGCAGAAATCAAGATTTGGACATCACATGTGTTTGAATCCCTTTGCCACATGCAACATCACCCTAGTTTCTAAAAGGAGCAGGCATGCACAATGAGCACATGCCAATATAACATGTGGGCATAGAAAGTTATTTTGCTTATACTACTAACTAGAGTAATACCTCAGAAAGAAGCTCGCTGTCATCCATTGCATGAAGATCCAAAAGGCCAGCTCCGAATTCACCTCTAAGTTCGGGTGAGTAGAATCCATCTGTGGGGGGGCCACCACTGAAGCTCTGGGTTGTCGGTGTGTATGGCTCAGATATAGGTGCAGCTGATTCACCATTAAAATTCAGGCTCCTTAATAGCATGTAAAGCTTCTGTTTTTCTTCGATCGATTGGGGCCCATACCCCTACCAAATAAATAGCAACTGTTGTAAAACTGTATATAATCACTTGGCAGCAGCATGCATGTATTGATAAAGCGCTTATCGTTGAACAGGTCAGAAGTCCTACAAGGCTTTAACAGATTAGCAATATTAGACAAAGTGCCCTAAGTGCAAAATATGAACCGAACCACAAATAACAAACAAGGCCTCAACATGAGGACCTCACGCATATACTGTACATGGGTCACCTAAGCACAGGAGTAAGGTCAGACCTTTGCAATAGATGCCATAATCAAAAGTTGATATAATCATATCGACAATGCCACATACATGCCCATGTAATACAGTAGGTGTTCCTTGAAATTCAAGACGAGAAATTTGACAGTTCAAAAGGGCATTTAATGCAACAACAAAAAACAGCAGACACAATATTTTTCTGATTTTCTCACTAAGTAATATTTAATTGTTTGCATCATAACAGATCAAATTGCTGAGGTTTCAGCTTTATATACTTGGCATTCAAAGCAAACTGATGTGAATACCATTACCGAAAAAGGGTTTCCCCCCTCTTTGTATTCCAAAGCAACCAACACCGAGTACAAAGATCCCTGTGGCGAGCAGCACAACAAGCTAAAAGAAAAAGAGACAAATGCCAACCACGGCAGCTCGGCAAAGCGCGGATGACCCGCTACCGCGGCGCCCACCGGATACAAACCACCACAAGCCGAGGCTCCGAACCGCCGCGTACCAAGCAGCACCTCCAAGAAGGGATGCGACGCCGGCGACGCTGCTGCCCAGACGAGTCCTAGGGTTTCCCCCGGCACACGGAGGGAGGTGGGGGATGGATACCACCGACACCCTCCAGGAAGGAATGGTGGCACCCGCAGGTGTCATCGCATCAGGACCGAAGCCGGCAGGGATTTCTCCCGCACTCCAAACCCAACTGCCCAACCGAACGGAGCCGACCCGCCAAACCGTCGCCCACCACCATGCACCAACGCAGTTGCGCCGCCACCCACACCGCCTCACTACGAACACCACCACGAGGCCAAGAGGACCGGAGAGAAGCGCACCACGACGGGAGCAGCAACACCGAAGCCGAGCGGGAGGGAACCACCTCCACTGCCGTCGTGCGGGAGGCCCGTGCCTCCGGCACCGTCAAGGTCGCCGTCCGGACGCGGCAGCGGGCCACCCCTGGCCCAGCCAGGCCCGAAGCGGGCCCGTTAAGCCCCGCCGGCCATGATGCAGCAGGCCGGCATCGGCGCCGCCAGCACCCAGCCGCTCGTCGCGTCTCCCCCGCCTCCCGGAAGCCACGCCGGAGACCATCCCCGTCGCCGGCCCGCCCAGGCCCAAATGGGGCCCGAAGGGCCCGGATCTGGGCCGAGCGGGCGACGCCAGATCACACCGCCGCCCAGCTGCTCACCTGCGTCGCGCCACGGAACCCTGCCGCCACGCCAGACCGCTGCCGCCTAAGTGCACCCCGATGCAGCTCCGCCCGCGCCGAAGAGCGACCGGGAGGGGAAGGGCAGGGAGGCCGCCACCACCAGCAGCCCCGGGGCCAAGCCGGCCGCGGGCGCCGGCGACGGGAAGGAAGGAGGGAAGCAAGGCCTGGAGGGAGGAGGGAGGTTGCGCGGCCGGTCGCCCGCGGGGGGGGCGACGCGGTCGCCAGAGGAGGAGAGCCGTGTTCTCTCGTGTGGATACCATTTCATATGGCACACAATGCATCCTCTAATTTGCATCCAAGATACAACAGATTTACGTGTGCACCAGCTCAAGATTATAAAAAATCACATCGTGAATCTATTTAAAACGAATAGAGTAATCTCCCAAAAGAGCGGGTGCTATTTTGTGTCCATTCAATCCATCCAGCTTACTTCTTCAAACTGAAGAGACATAGTTCCACCATCCAGGTTAATAGTGTGCAGTTCTAAACTAAACTTTCATGTAATGCAGGCAGTTAACAGTGTGCAGTTCTAAACTAAACTTCATGTGATGCAGGCAGTGGTTTCAAAAGAGTATGCGGTAAGACACTACCTTCCAGCTAACTAGCAGAACTATCAACCTAACCATCCAGTCTGGCTGTGCCAGCCTTCCTAACAGGACTAGAGACAGGCGTGCCAGCCATGTAATTTCACAAGGCGTGATAATCATGAGCATAGTTTTGACAGATTGATCCTTCAGGAGCACAACCCCAACTTGCCAGGCTGAGAAACAGCAAATTTCCCACATATGACTCGAATATTTATACATCAGTCATGCAGCAATGTGGGCTTCAAAGCCAGCAATTCGTCATTGTACAATACAACCGGCAACTCTCACTCAACTTGAATCGATCCCTGAATGTGGGCGATGAATAAACTCACTGGCTTCCGTCCATTTCTTCACCGACCCACAGAAATAGGAGTGACTTGAACGAAATACACGCGCGCTGGTATGGACACGCACAAGATCCGCGTGGCTAACCTAGCGATCGTGCAATTGCAGGTGACGACCCGAACATATACAGCGTGGTATCAAAACGTGCGGAAGGACCACGCCTACTGGAAACGACGAATAGCTGGAGGCGATCAGAAGAGGCGCACGAACCTGCATGAGAAGGTTCGGGAGGATACCGCCGCCGCGGAGGTCTCCGGCCATCCCCATCGCCAGCCCGGGCCCAGGAGCGGAGGAGGACACCGCGAGGTGCTGCAGCCCCGCGGACTGCAGCCACCGGGCCATCACCGCGTCCCCCGAGTCAGCCGCGGCGGACGACGCCGTGGCAGCGGTGGCGGCGGCCGCGCCACCGCCCCCGCCGACGCGCTGTGGCCGCTTCTGCGGAGCCAGCTTGGCGTCGCGCAAATTGCGGGGTGGCTACGAGAGAGCAGCGTGGGATCTGGAGCTTCTGCAACTGGAGCCCAGATCTGGGGGTGAGACGAGCAATGTGGGTGGGATTGGCGCGGGGTGGGGGGCAGGCAGGGTTTGGGACGAATCGGGTCGAATTTGTTGTGGGTTACTGGGATTGCAAGGGGAGGGGAGGGGATTTTGGGGGTGGATTGCAGGAGGAGTTTGAAGGTGGTTCTCAAATAGTTTTCGTCGAGAGAGACGTTCTGAGTTGTGACGTTGTTGGTGCTGGTGAGGCAAGTTTGAAACGATAAAATGGGCAAGCTTCAGTCTACTGCCCCTCGATCCCATAAGATCGAGTATTTAACCAAAAACTATCACATTTGCCGAAAACGTGACAGAAAACTATCACTCTACGTTTTTGTGCGAAAAACTACCAAATTTTTCCTAAGCCGTGGCAAAAAACTACCAACTCGCGTAATCGCTCGCTTTGCCCGCGCTAACCCCTATTCTGACTGGTTGGGCCCGCCAACAGTTGCCACGCGGGCTAACTGACGCCCGGCGCGCGCGGACGGCCGTTAACGGCCCGTCCCCTGTCGGAACGGCCGCTGTCGGTCGGGTCAATAAGTGAGAGCGAGCGAGCTCAGCCACTCGCTCATTCTCTTCCTTCTCGCTCGCTCTCACTCGTCCTCATCCTCTCCCCTCTCCCTGGTGCTCTGAGCTAGGTCAGGCTGTCGCCGTCGCCGCCGCGGCCATTGCTGCCGGTAGAAGTTGAGGATGCCATCCTGGAATGACGAGGAGAGCTCGGACGAGGACATCAACATGGTTTCAATGGATCCTCAGCTCTTTGTAAGTGCATAATGGTGGAACAGAGTTAGGGTTAGGGTTAGTTCATCCAAGTTGGAGATTCCAAGTTGCTTTAGGTTTGATTCGAAGTTTATGTCAGATGCTAAATATAGCTGTTAACTGAATTTATGTCTGATGCTAATTCAGAGAGCATATTGATGTAGGTGTGAACTTTGGTTATCTGTACTAAGTTTGTTACTAAGTGATTTGTGCTTAATTATAAATAATTGCTTCTGTAGGATGTAGGTGTGAACTGTGGGGTTGTGGAGTGGGTGGATGGTCCTTGGCCAAGGAGCAAAGGTGCATTCTTCAAAGCCAAGCAGATATCATTCAGAACATGAGGAAGGCCATGAAGGAAGTGGAGGGGGACAGGGACCTACTTAAGAAAGAGAAGAAGAAGCTGGAGTATCTGATTGCTGATCTGGTCAATGATGGGCATGCCAGCAAAGATAAGCTGGAGAGGATCAAGGCAATTATGAATGAGTGAAGTGCTTGGTGTGTGGGTTAAGTAATTAGTAGGCCTATATATATAGCTGGCCTTGGAATGTCATGCATGTTAGGTGTATATTTTGGGAAAGTTTTATGTGCTTTCAGAATGGTATGAGGGAGGGAGGTACTCTTATGGTTTAAGAACTAGTTGGTTTTATCTATGATGTAATGACTTTTATGTTAAGACCTACTATGCTAAGTGAGTACTCATGCTAAGTTAATTAAGTAAGAATGTTTTATCTATGATGAGTCTGTTTTACTCTGCATATATCATGTGTGGATAACTGACAGTAGTGACATAGTTGGAAGTAGAAAGCAGCAAGTAACATATATAGCAGAGTGGAAGTAGCTTAGATAGTGTGATAAATAACTTAACATATGTAGCAAGTAGCAACTAACATATATAGATAATCTGACATAGATAGATAGTACTACCATTCATAGTCTGACATAGATAGCAACTAGTAGTAGATAGTGCCTGACATAGATAGCAAGTAGATAGTGCTGACGAAACTGAGCCTAGGAACTTACTGAACTTATGAAAGTCCAGGACTGACGAAACTGAATTTTTTTGCACTGAACTAACTGAAGGCAGCACTTCACTCCTCCTTCTTCAGCATCTTCAGGCGATGGGAGCGGCGCACTGCAGTCACGGCCGCCCTCTTCTTCTTGCCCGGCGCCGGCTCCACCACATCTTCCTCGCCGCCATCTTGTTCTTGCTTCACCACGACGCCGTCTGGGAGATCGACCTCCGGCAGCGCATCCACGTGGATTGGGAGGTTCCTGTCCCCCTCCACGGCGTCGAGGACGGGAGCCAGCAGCTGCACTTCAGGCTCGTCGTCGGAGAGGACGACGACCTCATCCACCTCGTCAGATTCGTCAGACGACTCGTCCTCATCATCTTCACTGGACTCGTCGTCAGAGGACTCGTCGTCTGAAGACTCGCCGTCAGAGACGTCAGAGGGGCCAAGGACCCATGGATTGCGCCTGTCCCAGTAGGCATTGTTGATTGGGGCTGGGAGCGCGAGGACGGCGTCGGTGACGTGGTCCGCGGCGGCCGGCGGCGTGGTGGATGAGCGGTACATCCACCATCGGGCGCGTTGCCTGGGGTCGGGGGAGCGCTCCACCTCGCGCATCGCCCACAGCAGAAGGGACGGCGGCGGGATGGTGCGGCCGGCAGGGAAGGCGCGCTGCTTTTCAGCAGTTGTCATCACCTTCACGAGGCCGCGGGCGTGGTTCCTCATCATCGCTAGACTGGGGAACCAGCGCGCGATCTCCCTGTACTGCGCGCGCATCTCCTGGTTGTTGCCGGCGAGAGCTTCGATGGCCAGCTGCCAGTCCATGGCGACGGCGGTGGCGGTGGTTGTCGGCGGCGATTTCGATAGGAGAGAGGGGGAAGCGGAGTGGGCGGTGCGAGCGGCGAGTGGGCGAGTGAGCAGAGAGCGTGGTGGGTGGACACGTAATAAACTCGTAGAATCCGAAACGGCTGGGTTTATTCCACGACGTGGTGGGCAACATATAATAAGTTTGGCTGATGTTATGCAAACAAATCACTAGCACTACCCTATTGGTATTGAACGCATGGTTACAACCAACTGGTCCTGGGTTCGAGCCCAGGCCAGACATTTTTTGTGCATATTTTTTTTTCTAAAATGAATTTGGCAGTCACTTCTAAACTGTACAAAGGGCAAAGTAAAACAAAAAAACAAATTAAAACATGCACCTAAACTGCACAAATGGCAAAGTAAAACAAATAAAACAAACTTAACCCATACATTCAACATTGCACATTGCACACAAGTTCACATGTCTGAATTTAAGCAGTCTAGTAGTAGAGCACAAACTTAGTACCATACAATCAAACTAAGTAGCAGAACACATTGCCACAAATTTAAGCAGTCTAGTAGCAGAGTTTCAATGGTTTCCACTAGCACTAAAATATAGTGCAAACTTGCTAGGGGATTTCCTCTTCCTCTTGCCTGCTAATATCCCTGATTCTGCAGTGGATGCTCTTGGTGCATTGAATGTTCTTGTTGATGCTGATCCTCTTTGAGCTCTTGTTGATGCTGATCCTGTTGGAGGTGCTGGTGAAGACCTGGCTGCTCCTGCAGAAATAGTTGATGCTGAAGCTCTCTTATCTGCTGTTGTTTTTCTGTTCCTCACTGCTTTAGGAGGTGGAGTAGATGAGGCTGGCCTCTGTGAAGTTTGGTGTTGATGTGGTGGTTCTGGAGGTGGGTGACTAGCACTAGAGGAACCCCTAAAAATTTCTCTATTCTCCTGCATGACAGAATTAAGATAGTTAGTACATAATTAAACAACTATTAACTAAACAAAGAATGCAACATTTTTAAATGACCTGGTGTAAGTTCTTTCTCATCTGAAGACTTGGGTTTAGAGCTGTCCCACAGTAAGTACATCTATGCCTTGTAGACCACAATTGCTGCATGTAATTGTTCCCATCATGCTTGTGTCTTTTGGTGCAGGCACCTCAAACTGGCCCTTTCTCCTAGCTGTTTGTTTCTTCCCTGCTTTTTCTTTGAACACTGGTGGCTCAATATCCTGAGTATGGGTGTCAGGCCAGAATCCAGGACCAGGGACAGGGTACACTATGTCTTTATATGCTTCAATATATAGTGGTTTTTTGAAAAATTCATGCACATAGTCCTCTGGGTGCATGTGAATCTTGCTCATTGCTGCTATTGCATGACTGCATGTCACACCTGTCATGTCCCACCTCCTGCAGTCACATGAGTTAGTAGCTAGGTTGACACAGTACTGATTTTCCTTACTAGACACTTGCCAAATGTCAGGACCAGCCTTATGTGCCTCACAAAATTTGGCATACTTCTTATTCTCCTCTAGTTTCTCTGAATAGTTGGGTGTGATCATCCACCTGCTGTTCTCTGTTTTTCCCTGGTCTTCTGCCTTTTGATCATTTGCTTAGTCCTTATTCCTTCAAACATAGTTCTAATTGGTTTGGCCCTAACATCAAGGATCATTTTGTTGAAAACCTCACTCAGGTTGTTCACAACAAGATCAGTTTTGCAATTGTAATCCATTGAAGACCTACACCAAGTCTCCTTTGGAATTTTTGAAAGCCACTTCCAGGCATCCTCACACTCTGCTTTAAGCTCTGCCATTGCTAATTCATGGCCATGTTTGGTGAATGAGTAGCTAGCCTTATCTACTAGCTTTTTTAGTTCTGCTCCTCTGAAACCAGCTGACTGAAAATTTGCATAGATGTGCCTGAGGCAGAATCTCTGAGGGGAATCAGGGAACACCTCATTTATAGCCTTAAGAAGACCCTGATTGTAAATTAATAACCATGGTCATGAACAAAAACAAATAAAGCCATTAATAACTATATTTATGTGAACTACTGGCTAAGATAGGTTGCATACCTTTTGCCTGTCAGAAATAATGGTGTAGGTTCCAAATTTGCTTCCACTTCCAATGCAACATCTTAGCTGGGTTAAGAACCATGTCCAACTTTCTGAATCTTCCTTATCAACCACACCAAAGGCTATGGGGTAGATGTTGTTGTTGCCATCTCTTCCTGTGGCTGCAAGAATTTGATGTCCAGTGGTTAGCTTGATGAAGCAATCATCAAGCCCTGCATCCATACCCAAATTAGCTACCAAAAAATTACAACAAGATATTTTGAACATAATGCAGTTATATATTTACCTATAAAGGGCCTGCAACCATTAAGAAATCCTTGCTTTGATGCATGCAAGCACTAGAACATGTACTTAAATCTAGGAGTTGCGGCAGGGTTTTCTGGGTCCTCAAATGTTGTAACTACACACCTGCTACCAGGGTTTGTGTCAAGAACTGCTTGTAGGTAGTCCCTCAGTCTATAGTACTGCTCCTTCTGGTCACCTTGTACAACCTTCATAGCCTTCCTCCTTGCCCTATAGGCCACACTCTTTGATACATCAACTGAAAACTTGACTTTGCTGTTTTTAATAAGTGAATCCACAGGTGCTCTAGGATCTGCTCTAAGAGATGGCTCAACTTCTTTGGAAAGCCACTTAGTAGTAACTTTTGTGTTCTCTGCTGATGCTGGACAAGTGTGCTCCATGTTACACTTCTTAATGCAAAATGTTCTTTCATGAGCTATCCTGGAGGCACAGATGTAAAATTCACATCCATGCTCTCTCTGTGAACACCAAACAATAATTCTTGTTGGAGTGTTCCTGTGGTAGTGAAAAGACCTCAAAGTCCTTATATGAAAATCTCTTAATGCTTCTCTGAACTGGTAAACAGAATCAAAACACAAGCTCTTGCACAAGAGTAAATGTGAATTGGGAATTGAAGGGTCAAAATATACTCTTTCCTTCATCTTTTTCTTACTACTCTTTGTCTTTGCCTTCTTCATGATGTATGGTAGTTCAACTTCATCTTCTTCTTCCTCATCACTTATGCCTGGATCACCAGCAAAACAAAACGCATCTGCTTCAGGAAACCAATCTTCAAAACATTTTTTCTCTACCTCATTGTGACATCTGCTAGTTGGCCTAGGGTTCTTCACATGTTTCACAATAGCAGTACTTTGCAATGGTGTTTCCTCTTCAGAGGCACACTCTATTTCCATTTGTTGAACAGCTTCAGCACTACCATCTGAATGAACTAAATCATCAGAACAAAATTCAGACACTTCAGTGTCTCCTTCAAAGTGGTTCAAATCTGCCTCTCTTTGAATCCTGCTCCTCTCAAGCTGAGCCTTTCTATCATCTATCTCATTCTGAAACTCAGATTGCTCCACAACCTTTTGCACACAACAACTCTCTTGAGTGTTCATGTAATTCTGAATAGCCTGTGTACTTATTGCAGGTTCAACATCTCTCACAACCCTTATGTTCACAACATTGACATGATTAAAAAACTCCAACATTTCATGAACACTAGATTCATTACCTAAATACTTTACTCTTGCAGATCCAATTTCCTCCTCCTTCACATAGTACATGTAATCACTCTGCCCATACCCTTCACTAGCAATGAGTGATTGTAGAGTAACAAAAGATATATCTGACTCATATATAACCCTTTTCACAGGGTTTCTTCCTTCTAAATGAAACCATATCTCCCACTTCTTGTCAGCAAAACTGCAGAAATAGGTGCTCATGAATTCAATTGAAAATGACAGAGCTACAAGTGCAATACAGTTTACTACACATGTCCAACAAGCTCTAACAAACACATATTACTAATTTGCCAGATTGAAGCAGCTAACCAATTCATGAGCAGCTAACCTGTTTGGCAGATTGAAGCAGCTAACCTAGCAGATGATATTTTCCATACCTGCAACCCATTGGCGATGACTGGGCGAGCTGTGCCTCCTGCTGCTGCGAGCAGGCCTGCGTCGAGAAGCTGGTGCTCCCCAACCAATTGTCGACTGATCCCGCAGCGTCCAAACTTGTGCCACCGCCGCCTGCGTCTCCGCCGCCGCCGCCACCACCCATATCTCCGACGCCCCCCTCCGGAACCACCGCCGCCATCGTTGCCGCCGCCGCCGCCACCTAGTTCAGAGAGAGGGAGAGGACGGAGAGAGTGCATCGAGAGGGGAAAGGGTCAGATCTTGACCCGCAGCGACAGGGGACGGGCCGTTAACGGCCGTCCGCGCGCGCCGGGCGTCAGTTAGCCCGCGTGGCAACTGTTGGCGGGCCCAACCGGTCAGAATAGGGGTTAGCGCGGGCAAAGCGAGCGATTACGCGAGTTGGTAGTTTTTTGCCACGGCTTAGGAAAAATTTGGTAGTTTTTCGCACAAAAATGTAGAGTGGTAGTTTTCTGTCACGTTTCCGGCAAATGTGGTAGTTTTTGGTTAAATACTCCATAAGATGCTTGCAAAAACGTCTCATAATACGTCTCATATTACGAGATGGAGGAAGTAGTTCGTTGTAAGATGCATGTGCAATGGTTTTGTCAGGACCCCGACTCAATGCCACATCGATCTAGCATGTAACACCTCATATCACTTTGCGGCCTCACGCACGGTATCCCCACGGGTGTCGCCTTACCTTTGCCCGGGACTGTTTGCGCATTTTGGCACACGTATATGATGGTGTCGCTAGCATCCATATGATAAAGAGCCTGGGCTGACATGGCTAGTCGTAAACCCAAAGTGGCACTAACTTACAGGGACAGGCATCCATGACCCAGCATCGAACGTGTCGGTCATCAACGAGTGAATCCAGGCTGTAGCACTGGGCTAACAGGACTCCGGTGAACCGGGCTGTAGCGGGCTAGCAGGACTCCGGTATTCATCGCGTGACATTTCCCCGAAGGGACAGATACAGGATCGAAGAAGGACACATGCCGGCCTGCCTAAGTGTTCCGGAGCAGTAGCAAGCTACCAGGGCTCAGTGGAAGCACTAGGAGACATTTCCCGGTAAGAGAGGCTACTAAGGATAAACAACTAGATAGTCAGATCCCACACATAGCAATACACATTACACGTACGCATAACATGCAAGTATGTGCTGTACAACATGGCATCACAGCATAACTCAACAACTCATATAGATAACGGCTCCGAAGAGCCAACATAGCAATATTGCAAACAGGGGTCACAAGACCCATCATACAGAGCATACAAGCAACAAGCGGAAGCATTACATGTCTGAGTACAGACATCTATAAATGAAAAAGGCTGAATGCCTGACTATCTACAACATCCGATCAAGATCGTAGCTGAGGTACTAGCTACTAGTCGAAGTCCATGAGAACACTAGTAAGACCGAAGTCTCCGCTGCAAAAACATAAATAAAGCAACATGAGTACAAAAGTACTCAGCAAGACTTACATCAGATCCTATCATACATGCATTTGTATCAAGAGGTAATGTGGGGTTTAGTTGCAGCAAGCCAGCTTTGACTCTGTGGCTATCCTGTTCTACGACTACCAGAAACTCTGGAGGTGAGACAACGTACACGAGTCCACTAATCACCATACAAAACACTACTATGGATTCATCCCCGTCTCCCTACGAGAAGGCCATCCATAGCACTCACACTTGTCTTGAGCATTTTAGAGTATCCACTTCAAGTTGTCTATGTACCATGTAAGCATCCAAGAAGTCCATAACCGCGGACCCGGCTATTCGAATAGATCATGTTAACCCTGCAGGGGTGTACTTCTTCACACACGCTCTCGCCACTTACCGCCATGTACACGTCATGTATCTCGGCAACCTTCAAGCGGAAGCCTGGCGAGGGTGTCGGCCACGACCTGACTAACCACACAAGACTCTAATCCAGGTTTATCGCCTATTCGGGTTCCATCCGCAAGGAGATCCGGCCGGGGTTTCACTCACGGCCCTAAACGATGTGTGCAGGGTTCCCAAGCCCACCTCGCCGGATGGATCTACGCTTGGTACACCGTGCCACTTGTGCCTAGTCTGTCCCAAGCCCACCTGGCCGGGTGCCACTTGGTAGACTACTAACACTACCTACAAACACCAGAAACTAGTTGCGACTCCTGGACAGAGATCAAGTTGGTTAATAAGTCGAGAGAGTCAATTAAGGATCCCAATGTGTGGTAGTATCGAGTCATTGGACAGCATACATAGAACTCAGTGCTTAAGGACGGTTCCAGTGAGACAACCCACCATGTACTCCTACATGGCCTCTCACCGCTACCTTTACCAAATCGTGTTCACACACTTAACTCTCAGCACCAGAACATATCGTAACACTCCAATTCATTCCCAATGAATCAGACCTGACACAACTCTAAGCAATAGCAGGCATAGCATGGTAGGAACACATCAGTGGCTTCAATCAACTCCTACACATGCTAGTGGGTTTCAACTATTTACTGTGGCAATGACAGGTCATGCAGAGGAATGGGTTCAACTACCGCAGCACAAAGTAGCAGATGAATCGCTGTTGTCCTAATGCAATAACTGAGAGCAGGAGCGAGAGAGTAGGATTTTATCGGAATGAACAAAGGGGTTTGCTTGCCTGGTAGATCAACAAGGGAGGCACTGCTTCATAGACAGGCACTCTGGAACGGACTCCGGAGTAGGACCTATCAAGAAGGAACACTGTCGGCAATCAATACACAAACATATGCAACAATATGATGCATGAACATGGCATGAAGATGTGATGTTGTTTGAGCTAATGCAACTGGTATCCATTTGGTTTGAAGTCCATTTGAACCAAAGGTTCAAATGCATCTCCAAATTAAGCTCCTATATATGCCATAATGTGTTTCCTCATATTCAGCATGTATAAGTTGGTTTGTCATGCATGAAACTAGTACAGATGGAAAGATTGCATTTTTCTGATAATTTTTCATATATAAATTATTTTAATCTGAGCTACGGTTGAATTGATATGAATTTTTGAAGTTTAAAACAATTTCTGGAATTTCCTGATTTAATTTAAATCCAGAAATCATATATTGCGCCAGCATGACGTCAGCACGACGTCAGTGGTCAACGGCGGCTGGCTGGGGTCAAACCTGACGTGTGGGGTCCACACGTCAGTGACACTGGGGTTAACCCCGAGTCAAACCTGGGCTGATTAGCTTTGACTAAGCCCTGGGGCCCACTCGTCAGCGTCAGTAGGTGGGGATTAGTGCCTAATTAACAGAGCCACGTCAGCTCGCCGGAGTTCTGGCCGGCGGCGACCAATAGCGCGGCGGCGACTCGCCGGACTTGCGCTACAAGCGGCGTTTGGTCGCGCGAAGACCACCGGGGCGTAGCCCGTCGTCGTCCGCAACCAGGGGAGCTGGTGGGGGGCTGCGGGGGCGCCGGAGCTCGCCGGAGCAAAGCTCGCGGCGGCGGCCGGAGCTCGGCTTCAAGCGGGAACGGGCTGCAGGGCACGGGGAGGCCACCTGAGGGGCTCGGCGGCACCCTCGTGGCACTGGGAGCGCGATGGAAGGCTCGGTTTGGGCGGAGGCGGGCCGAGACGGCGGCGGCGACATGGACGGCGGCGAGAGGCTTCGGCCGTGGTGGGGAACGGCGCTACGGCGCGGAAACGAGGGGGGAGAAGAGAGGGGAACGGCGGCGGAGCTCACCGCGATCACGCAGAGCAGCACAGCGGGGTCGGGGGAGACCTGGTGACGGCGAATCGACGTCGGCGGACGGCGGAGCCCGAGGAGGAAGACGATGGCGATGGCGGCTACACAGGGCGTCCGGAGGTTCGTGGCTCGACGAGGAGGTGGAGGGGGTTGTGGCGGAGCTCGGAAGCGTGTCGGGGAGGCGAGGGGAGGCCGGTGGCCACGGCAACGGCGAGCGGCGGCGACGGGCGCGTTCGGGCGGTCGGGAGAGAGAGAACCAGGGGAGAGGGAAGAGTTCGGGAGAGAGGGGGGTGAGGCCAGGGGATCGGGGCGGCACCGAGAAGAAGCAACGCGGCGTCGCGCTGGCGGGGTAGGCAGGCAGGCGAGCTGGTGGCGTGGCGCTCCGCCCGTGCGCGCGCGTCGGCCACACGCCTGGCCGACTGGCGCCAGGAGGACGACGGCGGTGGTGGGCTGGGCTGCCTTGCTGGGCCAGAGGCGCCAGGTAAGAAGCCCAGGTAAGGTTTCCCTCTTTTATTCTGTTTTCTAATTTTTCTGACATTTGTTTTGATTTAATAAAATATTAAATCATTTTATTACCTTATGCCAATTTTTTGCAGGAGCTAGATATATTATTCCAGAGCTCCTTTATAAATGGCATAATTTTTGGACCATATTTCATATATATAGCAATATATTTCCAAAGCAAATAATTATCGGATTAATCCAAATGGCCAAAATTAAATATCCATGAGCTCCTAAAAATATTGGTTTGATTTTTATCTCTGTCCAATATTTTCAGAGAGCAACATGAGCATTTTCTTGGACCCTTTTGGAGAAATTTTTATTTGGGTCATTTTCAAAAATGATTCTGAGGGTTCCACCAATCCTCATTTCAAATTTAAATGAAATTTAAATATGATGCACAAATGGCTAGCTAGTCTAAGTCATACCAGACTAGGGATGTGACAACTCGCCCCCACTTGAGAGAATCTCGTCCCGAGATTCAGGGGTCGACGGAAAGAAAGTGGGGTACTCCAGTCGAAGACGATCTTCTCGTTCCCAAGTAGCTTCTCTCTCAGAATGATGAGACCACTGAACTTTGAGAAACTTGATGTTCTGACGTCGAGTGACACGCTCTGCTTGATCAAGAATGCGAACCGGGTACTCTCGGTATGTGAGGTTATCTTGGAGATCAAGCGTTTCGTGGTCCACTCCGCGGATGGGATCCGAGAAGCAACGCCTGAGTTGAGAGACGTGGAAGACATCATGAACTCGAGAAAGATGTGGGGGTAGTTCCAATTGGTAGGCAACCTCTCCTCGTTTAGCGAGAATTTGAAAAGGACCAATGTAACGAGGAGCCAACTTGCCCTTGATACCGAAACGATGGGTACCCTTCAAAGGAGTAACCTGAAGGTAAGCTTGGTCGCCAATTTCATAAGTCATATCCTTATGATGACGATCGTACTGGCTTTTCTGACGAGACTGGGCTGTTTTCAAAATCTCACGAATGATGCGAACTTGCTCTTCTGCCTCCTGGATCATATCCGGTCCAAAGAATTGTCTTTCACCGGTTTCTGACCAGTTCAAAGGTGTTCGACATCTTCGTCCATAGAGAACCTCAAAAGGAGCTTTCTTGAGGCTGGATTGATAGCTATTGTTGTAAGCAAACTCGGCAAAAGGAAGACATTTCTCCCAATCCATACCGAATGAGATAACGCAAGCTCTAAGCATGTCTTCGAGAATTTGATTGACCCGTTCCACCTGACCACTCGACTGAGGGTGGAAAGCGGTACTGAAGGAAAGATGGGTTCCCATGGCAGTTTGGAAACTCTCCCAGAAATGAGAAGTGAAAAGACTGCCACGGTCTGAATTGATCTCTAGTGGAACACCATGAAGTGACACTATTCGAGAAATATATAAGTCAGCGAGCTGACTAGCGGTGATACTCTCTCGAACAGGTAGGAAGTGCGCCACTTTGGAGAGACGGTCAACGACTACGAAGATAGCGTTATTCCCTTTCTTGGTCCTGGGAAAGCCGGTGATGAAGTCCATACCAACTTTATCCCATTTCCACTCAGGAATAGCTAAAGGCTGAAGGGTGCCAGCAGGTCTCTGATGCTCTGCCTTAACGCGACAACAAACGTCACATTTAGCAATGAACTCAGCGATTTCTCTCTTCATCCTAGTCCACCAGAACCTCTGGCGTAGGTCCTGATACATCTTAGAACTACCGGGATGAATCGTGAGAGGAGATTCATGCGCCTCCTTAAGAATCAATTGTCGCAGATATTGATTCTTGGGAACCACCAAGCGATTCTCAAAGAAAACAACACCACGATCATCCATAGAGAACCATCCACCAACTCCCTTCTTAATGTTATCCTTGATACGAGAAATACCCGTATCATATTGCTGGCTAGTTATGATCTGATCCTCAAGAGTAGGTTTCGCCACCAAGGTAGAAAGAAATCCGCGAGGAGCTATGTGAAGATTAAGCTTACAGAATTCCTCATGGAGAAGTGGTTGGCCTTGCTGCAACATGAGATTATTGCAATAGGATTTATGGCTTAGAGCATCAGCCATGACATTGGCTTTGCCTGGGGTGTAGGTAATCACTAGATCATAATCTGTGATCAACTCCAACCAACGTCTTTGCCTAAGGTTCAGATCCGGTTGGGTGAAGATATACTTGAGACTCTGGTGATCGGTGTAGATCTCGCAACGTTTACCAAGGAGGTAATGCCGCCAGGTCTTGAGTGCATAGACTACGGCTGCAAGCTCTAGATCATGTGTAGGATAATTATCCTCATGTGGATGCAACTGTCGAGACGCATAGGCAATCACATGACGATCCTGCATAAGAATGCAGCCTAGTCCCTGTCGTGAGGCGTCGCAGTAGATAATAAAGTCTTTAGTGAAATCCGGTGGCACAAGTATGGGAGCAGAGGTCAGGCGCCTTTTCAGTTCCTGAAAACTGTGTTCACACTGTGGGGACCACTCAAACTTTTTATCTTTCTTGAGAAGTTCCGTGAGGGGTTTGGCTACTTTGGAGAAGTTTTCAACAAAGCGGCGACAATAGCTGGCTAGACCAAGGAAACTCCTAACTTGTTTAACGGTCTCAGGTGGAGTCCAATCGAGAACAGCCTGAACTCTCTCGGGATTGACAGCAATGCCCTTACCAGAGATTACATGGCCTAGGTAGGTCACTTCTGGCAACCAAAATTCACACTTGGAGAACTTGGCATAAAGGCGGTGCTCTCTGAGTTTTTCTAACACAAGTCTAAGATGTTCGGCATGCTCTTCCTCGTTCTTCGAGTAAATAAGAATATCATCGAGGTAAACCACGACGAACTTATCTAAGTACTCCATGAAGATCGAGTTCATCAAACGGGAGAATGTGGCTGGGGCGTTGGTTAGGCCAAAGGACATGACGGTGTACTCGTACTGGCCATAACGAGTGACAAAAGCTGTCTTGGGAATGTCCCCGTTCCTGATCTTAACTTGGTGGTATCCTAACCTCAAATCCATCTTGGAGAAGACTGAGGATCCAGCGAGCTGATCATACAAATCGTTGATCCTGGGGAGCGGATACTTGTTCTTTATCGTAACCAAATTAACGGGGCGATAATCTACAACCATCCGGTCCGTACCATCCTTCTTCTTGACGAAGAGAACGGGGCAAGCCCAAGGAGAAGAACTAGGACGGATGAAACCCTTTTGCAAGGACTCATCGAGTTGTTTCTTAAGCTCGGCTAGTTCTAAGGGTGCCATCTTGTAGGGTCTCCTAGAGATTGGAGCTGTTCCTGGGATAAGATCTATGACGAACTCTACATCTCTGTCAGGCGGAACACCTGGCAGTTCCTCTGGAAAGACATCCGGAAAGTCACGGACTACCGGGATATCTTCAAGGTCTGGAAGAGGGCTGGCATTAAGGGAATAGAGCTGACGCTTTGCAACTCTAGTGGAGACAGTGACTATCTTGCCAGATGGGTGTGTGAGCTGAACAGACCTGGTGAAACAATCAATCTTGGCATGATGAGCTGTCATCCAGTCCATACCCAAGATGATGTTAATATCCGAAGACTTGAGAGTTATCAAGGAAGCAAGGAATACAAGTCTGTCAACAAGGATTTCATTGCCATAACTTATCCTAGAAGTTTGCCATTTGGATCCAGGAGTTTGAATAAGTAGTGGGGAGGGCATATCACAAAATGACATGTCGTGCAAGCGGGCATAGCTTTCAGAAATGAAGGAATGAGACGCTCCAGTATCGAACAAAACCGATGCCGGATGACAGTTGACAAGGAGTGTACCAAGAACGACATCTGGATCATCATGAGCGGCTTTAGCTGAGACGTGATGCACACGTCCATGTTCAGTGGGAGCTGACTTGGCACTGATCATCTTGCGTGATGACTTACCACGGCCAAAAGACTTCTCGGGCTGGGGTGGAGCAACTCTGGTCTGAGTGCAAATACGGGCAATGTGGCCTGGCTCTCCGCACTTGTAACAAATCTTGGAGGTAGGATGTGGACCTGCATTAGAAGGCGGTCCACCAATAGGCCTGGGTGGAGCATACTGCTGAACTTGATGAGGTGCCACATAAGATGGCCTCGGTACATATTTGGGTGGAAGAGCGGAGTTTGGAACCCAAATCCGGCGCTTCTGAGAGCTAGAACCGGAGGAAGATCCCAAAGCACGAGTGTGCTTACGAGACTCCTCGTAAGTGAGTTGAGCTGTCTCTGCATTAATGGCCTTGTTCACAAGGGCTTGGAATGTATCACAATGATGCAGGTGGAGATCACGCGCAACTTGGGGTTGAGACCCTTCCGGAACCTAGCCTGCTTCTTGGCGTCCGTGGACACCTCTTCTGTGGCATAACGGGCGAGGTTCTCAAACTCTCTACTATAGGCATCAACAGCCATCTTACCCTGGGTGAAACTACAGAACTCTTCTCTCTTGCGATCAATGAGGGCTTCAGGAATGTGATGCTCGCGAAAAGCCTCAACGAAATCCCTCCAGGTGGGAGTCTGGCCAGCTGGAAGCATAGCCTCATAGTTCTGCCACCAAAGGCTAGCAGGACCTTCCAGGTGATATGTGGCATAAGTGACCTTGTCATCTTCAGCTACGTTCGCGGAACGCAGCTTATGGGTGATGCTACGGAGCCAGTCATCTGCATCGAGTGGCTCAATGGAATGATGAAAGGTGGGTGGGTGCAAGCGGATAAAGTCATGAATGGTCACAGATCCTTTGAACTGATGTGCGGTGTTCTCCTCGATACGTGCCAACAAACGATTAGACTCACGCTTGTTCCTCTCCATCTCTAACATGAACTCTGCCAACGAAGGCTGATCGGGAGGGTCCTCATCCCTACCATCTCCGTGGTTCTGGCTACGAGCAACGGAACTTCGCTTAGCTGATGACATCCTGAGAAACGAATCAAGGACGGAATCAGCAACAACTATGGACTGTAGAATGTAGGACAAGGAATTAGTATCTCTCGAACTCCTAAGGAAAATCCGGCAGCATAACGGCAGTAAAATGCTCAGAATGAGACAACCTACTAGAAAAATGGGGTGGTAACATACTCATCAACATTACTCAAGGTTCTGAGATCATACTAAACAAACTACACCGGAAATACTCAAAACTAGGGTATGACTCTGATCAACCAATCCTATGGGACTACGGAGTAGTAACACGTGATCCTGATAAACGGAAGAGAAAGCCTAGTTCCTTAACCCCGTAGGAAAGATAGGACGACTCAGATCAGAAGGCCATGAGGTAAAGGAGTAAAAAGAGCCTTACGTTCCAACCCACAATCAATTCCCTTACATAACTAAAGCATTTCTAGACTCAACTTCGACCGGTTTGGCTTGGTAATCCTACAGGCAGTCAGGCTCTGATACCAGCGCTGTCAGGACCCCGACTCAATGCCACATCGATCTAGCATGTAACACCTCATATCACTTTGCGGCCTCACGCACGGTATCCCCACGGGTGTCGCCTTACCTTTGCCCGGGACCGTTTGCGCATTTTGGCACACGTATATGATGGTGTCGCTAGCATCCATATGATAAAGAGCCCGGGCTGACATGGCTAGTCGTAAACCCAAAGTGGCACTAACTTACAGGGACAGGCATCCATGACCCAGCATCGAACGTGTCGGTCATCAACGAGTGAATCCAGGCTGTAGCACTGGGCTAACAGGACTCCGGTGAACCGGGCTGTAGCGGGCTAGCAGGACTCCGGTATTCATCGCGTGACATTTCCCCGAAGGGACAGACACAGGATCGAAGAAGGACACATGCCGGCCCGCCTAAGTGTTCCGGAGCAGTAGCAAGCTACCAGGGCTCAGTGGAAGCACTAGGAGACATTTCCCGGTAAGAGAGGCTACTAAGGATAAACAACTAGATAGTCAGATCCCACACATAGCAATACACATTACACATACGCATAACATGCAAGTATGTGCTGTACAACATGGCATCACAGCATAACTCAACAACTCATATAGATAAAGGCTCCGAAGAGCCAACATAGCAATATTGCAAACAGGGGTCACAAGACCCATCATACAGAGCATACAAGCAACAAGCGGAAGCATTACATGTCTGAGTACAGACATCTATAAATGAAAAAGGCTGAAAGCCTGACTATCTACAACATCCGATCAAGATCGTAGCTGAGGTACTAGCTACTAGTCGAAGTCCATGAGAACACTAGTAAGACCGAAGTCTCCGCTGCAAAAACATAAATAAAGCAACATGAGTACAAAAGTACTCAGCAAGACTTACATCAGATCCTATCATACATGCATTTGTATCAAGAGGTAATGTGGGGTTTAGTTGCAGCAAGCCAGCTTTGACTCTGTGGCTATCCTGTTCTACGACTACCAGAAACTCTGGAGGTGAGACAACGTACACGAGTCCACTAATCACCATACAAAACACTACTATGGATTCATCCCCGTCTCCCTACGAGAAGGCCATCCATAGCACTCACACTTGTCTTGAGCATTTTAGAGTATCCACTTCAAGTTGTCTATGTACCATGTAAGCATCCAAGAAGTCCATAACCGCGGACCCGGCTATTCGAATAGATCATGTTAACCCTGCAGGGGTGTACTTCTTCACACACGCTCTCGCCACTTACCGCCATGTACACGTCATGTATCTCGGCAACCTTCGAGCGGAAGCCTGGCGAGGGTGTCGGCCACGACCTGACTAACCACACAAGACTCTAATCCAGGTTTATCGCCTATTCGGGTTCCATCCGCAAGGAGATCCGGCCGGGGTTTCACTCACGGCCCCAAACGATGTGTGCAGGGTTCCCAAGCCCACCTCGCCGGATGGATCTACGCTTGGTACACCGTGCCACTTGTGCCTAGTTTGTCCCAAGCCCACCTGGCCGGGTGCCACTTGGTAGACTACTAACACTACCTACAAACACCAGAAACTAGTTGCGACTCCTGGACAGAGATCAAGTTGGTTAATAAGTCGAGAGAGTCAATTAAGGATCCCAATGTGTGGTAGTATTGAGTCATTGGACAGCATACATAGAACTCAGTGCTTAAGGACGGTTCCAGTGAGACAACCCACCATGTACTCCTACATGGCCTCTCACCGCTACCTTTACCAAATCGTGTTCACACACTTAACTCTCAGCACCAGAACATATCGTAACACTCCAATTCATTCCCAATGAATCAGACCTGACACAACTCTAAGCAATAGCAGGCATAGCATGGTAGGAACACATCAGTGGCTTCAATCAACTCCTACACATGCTAGTGGGTTTCAACTATTTACTGTGGCAATGACAGGTCATGCAGAGGAATGGGTTCAACTACCGCAGCACAAAGTAGCAGATGAATCGCTGTTGTCCTAATGCAATAACTGAGAGCAGGAGTGAGAGAGTAGGATTTTATCGGAATGAACAAAGGGGTTTTCTTGCCTGGTAGATCAACAAGGGAGGCACTGCTTCATAGACAGGCACTCTGGAACGGACTCCGGAGTAGGACCTATCGAGAAGGAACAGTGTCGGCAATCAATACACAAACATATGCAACAATATGATGCATGAACATGGCATGAAGATGTGATGTTGTTTGAGCTAATGCAACTGGTATCCATTTGGTTTGAAGTCCATTTGAACCAAAGGTTCAAATGCATCTCCAAATTAAGCTCCTATATATGCCATAATGTGTTTCCTCATATTCAGCATGTATAAGTTGGTTTGTCATGCATGAAGCTAGTACAGATGGAAAGATTGCATTTTTCTGATAATTTTTCATATATAAATTATTTTAATCTGAGCTACGGTTGAATTGATATGAATTTTTGAAGTTTAAAACAATTTCTGGAATTTCCTGATTTAATTTAAATCCAGAAATCATATATTGCGCCAGCATGACGTCAGCACGACGTCAGTGGTCAACGGCGGCTGGCTGGGGTCAAACCTGACGTGTGGGGTCCACACGTCAGTGACACTGGGGTTAACCCCGAGTCAAACCTAGGCTGATTAGCTTTGACTAAGCCCTGGGGCCCACTCGTCAGCGTCAGTAGGTGGGGATTAGTGCCTAATTAACAGAGCCACGTCGGCTCGCCGGAGTTCTGGCCGGCGGCGACCAATAGCGCGGCGGCGACTCGCCGGACTTGCGCTACAAGCGGCGTTTGGTCGCGCGAAGACCACCGGGGCGTAGCCCGTCGTCGTCCGCAACCAGGGGAGCTGGTGGGGGGCTGCGGGGGCGCCGGAGCTCGCCGGAGCAAAGCTCGCGGCGGCGGCCGGAGCTCGGCTTCGAGCGGGAACGGGCTGCGGGGCACGGGGAGGCCACCTGAGGGGCTCGGCGGCACCCTCGTGGCACTGGGAGCGCGATGGAAGGCTCGGTTTGGGCGGAGGCGGGCCGAGACGGCGGCGGCGACATGGACGGCGGCGAGAGGCTTCGGCCGTGGTGGGGAACGGCGCTACGGCACGGAAACGAGGGGGAGAAGAGAGGGGAACGGCGGCGGAGCTCACCGCGATCACGCAGAGCAGCACAGCGGGGTCGGGGGAGACCTGGTGACGGCGAATCGACGTCGGCGGACGGCGGAGCCCGAGGAGGAAGACGATGGCGATGGCGGCTACACAGGGCGTCCGGAGGTTCGTGGCTCGACGAGGAGGTGGAGGGGGTTGTGGCGGAGCTCGGAAGCGTGTCGGGGAGGCGAGGGGAGGCCGGTGGCCACGGCAACGGCGAGCGGCGGCGACGGGCGCGTTCGGGCGGTCGGGAGAGAGAGAACCAGGGGAGGGGGAAGAGTTCGGGAGAGAGGGGGGTGAGGCCAGGGGATCGGGGCGGCACCGAGAAGAAGCAACGCGGCGTCGCGCTGGCGGGGTAGGCAGGCAGGCGAGCTGGTGGCGTGGCGCTCCGCCCGTGCGCGCGCGTCGGCCACACGCCTGGCCGACTGGCGCCAGGAGGACGACGGCGGTGGTGGGCTGGGCTGCCTTGCTAGGCCAGAGGCGCCAGGTAAGAAGCCCAGGTAAGGTTTCCCTCTTTTATTCTGTTTTCTAATTTTTCTGACATTTGTTTTGATTTAATAAAATATTAAATCATTTTATTACCTTATGCCAATTTTTTGCAGGAGCTAGATATATTATTCCAGAGCTCCTTTATAAATGGCATAATTTTTGGACCATATTTCATATATATAGCAATATATTTCCAAAGCAAATAATTATCGGATTAATCCAAATGGCCAAAATTAAATATCCATGAGCTCCTAAAAATATTGGTTTGATTTTTATCTCTGTCCAATATTTTCAGAGAGCAACATGAGCATTTTCTTGGACCCTTTTGGAGAAATTTTTATTTGGGTCATTTTCAAAAATGATTCTGAGGGTTCCACCAATCCTCATTTCAAATTTAAATGAAATTTAAATATGATGCACAAATGGCTAGCTAGTCTAAGTCATACCAGACTAGGGATGTGACAGGTTTTTTGACACAGTACACATACGGGCGTTCATACACGCACACCCTTATCCATGTGAGCACATTTGAAAGACATTCCTATCAACGATGAGACGTCTACAATGGCTTCGTAAATGTCAAGATGATATGTCCGTGCAATGTTGTTGTTAGAAAAATTGTCATCCTAAAAAAAAGTTCCCGTGCAATGCGATAAAACCCCAGGTTCATAGATAAGAGAGCTTTAACCTTTTCTTCTCTCATTTCTCGAATGGAGTTATCTCTTTGTTCTGTGTGGGAACTCGGTTTAGGATATTACATGCAGTCAATATCGCCTCCCCCCACCATGACTTGGAGAGACCCGATGTGTCTAACATGGCGTTAACCAAATCAGTTAGAGTACGATTATTTCTTTCGGCTACCCCATTTGACTAAGGAGAATAGAAGGCGTCCTCTCATGGATTATACCATGTTCCGCACAAAAGGAATCAAATTCATTTGAGAAATACTCTCCACCACGATCAGACCTAAGTCTCTTGATTTTTCGATCAAGTTGGTTTTTCGCTTCAGCTTTATAGGTCTTGAAATAGTTCAAAGCCGCATCCTTAGATTTCAGTAGATACACATGGCAGTATCTAGTGGAGTCATCAATTAACGTCATAAATTACTTCTTTTCACCTTTTGTCGACACACCATTCATTTCACAGAGATCTAAATGTATGAGCTCTAGTGGTGCAAGATTTCTTATTTTCGTAGTCGTATGAGACTTACAAGTTTGCTTAGCTTGCACACACACTTAACACTTAGATCCCTTGACAGTGTGAAACTAGGGATTAACTTCAACTTCGTTAGCCGCGACATGCAACCAAAGTTAACATGACAAAGACATGAATGCCATACATTTGATTCACTATTGTTGCAAACATGATTAACAACTTTATTGCAAACATCTGATAAAGATAAACGAAACAGGCCTCCTGACTCATAGCCTTTATCAACAAACGTTCCATACTTGGATCTTACAAATTTATTCGACTCAAAGACAAGCTTGTAGTCATCTCTACACAGAAGAGATCCGCTAACAAAAATTTTATTGACGGAGCGGACGTAATGCATGTTCTTTAGCCGCATGATCTTCCCCGAAGTAAACTCCAGATCGACCGTGCCAACACCACGAACAAAAGCACTTGAACCATTGCCCATCAGCATGGTTGAAGTCTCCGCAGTCTGATAAGACAAAAACATGGAAATATCACCGCATACATGCACATTAGCACCCATGTCAATCAACCAATTAGGAGAATGACATACTGAAAGAATAGTGGGAAATACACCATACCCAGCATCCTTCATGTCAGTGTCACCAATGACAACATTAGCGGTCTTGTCGCCTTTCCCAAGATGATGCTTGTCATAATGATTAGGGCAACTGGGAACCCAATGGTCAGGATCTCCGCACACATGACAAACACCTTTCTTCTTGTCATTCTTCTTCTTGAAGTTGGTGTGTTGTATAGCCTTGTTCTTCCCATCAAACTTGCCCTTATTCTTGAACTTGTGGGGCTAGAAGTTTTTCTTTTGTACCAGATTGGCACTAGATCCTCCCTCAATACCTCGAGCACGTGTTTCTTTTGCTCTCGCCTTTTCTTCCACATCAAGAGTACCAATGAGATCCAGAACGGAAAACTCCTGCCTCTTATGCTTTAGTAAGGTAACAAAGTTCTTCCACAAGGTAGGAAGTTTAGTGATGATGCCTCCTGAAGGAAATATGCCCTAGATGCAATAATAAAGTTATTATTTATTTCCTTATATCATGATAAATGTTTATTATTCATGCTAGAATTGTATTAATCGGAAACATAATACATGTGTGAATACATAGACAAACAGAGTGTCACTAGTATGCATCTACTTGACTAGCTCGTTGATCAAAGATGGTTAAGTTTCCTAGCCATAGACATGAGTTGTCATTTGATTAACGGGATCACATCATTAGGATAATGATGTGATTGACTTGAACCATTCCGTTAGCTTAGCAATCGATCGTTTAGTATGTTGTTATTGCTTTCTTCATGACTTATACATGTTCCTATGACTATGAGATTATGCAACCCCCGTTTACCGGAGGAACACTTTGTGTGCTACCAAACGTCACAACGTAACTGGGTGATTATAAAGGTGCTCTACAGGTGTCTCCGAAGGTACTTGTTGGGTTGGCGTATTTTGAGATTAGGATTTGTCACTCCGATTGTCGGAGAGGTATCTTTGGGCCCTCTCGGTAATGCACATCACTTAAGCCTTGCAAGCATTGCAACTAATGAGTTAGTTGCGAGATGATGTATTATGGAACGAGTAAAGAGACTTGCCGGTAACGAGATTGAACTGGTATTGAGATACCGACGATCGAATCTCGGGCAAGTAACATACCGATGACAAAGGGAACGAACGTATGTTGTTATGCGGTTTGACTGATAAAGATCTTCGTAGAATATGTAGGAGCCAATATGAGCATCCAGGTTCCGCTATTGGCTATTGACCGGAAACGTGTCTCGGTCATGTCTACATAGTTCTCGAACCCATAGGGTCCGCATGCTTAAGGTTTCGTTGACGATATAATATTATATGAGTTATGTATGTTGGTGATCAAATGTTGTTCGGAGTCCCGGATGAGATCACGGACATGACGAGGAGCTCCGGAATGGTCCGGAGGTAAAGATTCATATATTGGATGATATGGTTAGGCCAAGGGGTCAGGCCCACGGGGCTATAAGTTGGTGCAAAAGGAGTTTTGCGGAGGCCAGGGGGCCAAACGCCGGAGACCCTGGCGTCTGGCCCTGGGCCAGACGCCGAGGCCCATGGCGTCTGGGCCAGACACCAAGGATTGTGGCATTTGGTCCTGGAGTCCGAGTGGGTCTCTTGCCTTTAGGGCAAAACCGACTTTGAGGAGGCTTTTGCTCCAAGTTTCGATCCCAGGGCTCAACATATAAATAGAGGGGCAGGGCTAGCACCAAAGACACATCAAGAAACACCAAGCCATGTGCCGGCAACCCCGTCCCCTCTAGTTTATCCTCCGTCATAGTTTCCGTATAGCTTAGGCGAAGCCCTGCGGAGATTGTTCTTCACCAACACCGTCACCACGTCGTCGTGCTACCAGAACTCATCTACTACTTCATCCGTCTTGCTAGATCGAGAAGGCAAGGACGTCATCAAGTTAAACGTGTGCAGAACTCGGAGGTGCCCTGCGTTCGGTACTTGGATCGGTCGGATCGTGAAGACGTACGACTACATCAACCGCGTTGATAAACGCTTCCGCTTAGCGATCTTCAAGGGTATGAATATACACTCCCCCTCTCGTTGCTATGCATCACCATGATCTTGCATGTGCGTAGGAATTTTTTTGAAATTACTACGTTCCCCAATAGTGGTATCAGAGCCAGGTTTTATGAGTAGATATTAAAAGCACGAGTAGAACACAAGTGAGTTATGGGCGATACAAGTCATACTGCTTACCAGCATGTCATACTTTGGTTCGGCGGTATTGTTGGATGAAGCGGCCCGGACCGACATTACGTGTATGCTTACGCGAGACTAGTTCTACCGACGTGCTTTGCACACAGGTGGCTGGCGGGTGTCAGTTTCTCCAACTTTAGTTGAACCGAGTGTGGCTACGCCCGGTCCTTGAAAAGGTTAAAACAACACTAACTTGACGAACTATCGTTGTGGTTTTGATGCGTAGGTAAGAACGGTTCTTGCTAAAGCCCATAGCAGCCACGTAAAATTTGCAACAACAAAGTAGAGGACGTCTAACTTGTTTTTGCAGGGCATGTTGTGATGTGATATGGTCAAGGCATGATGCTATATTTTATTGTATGAGATGATCATGTTTTGTAACCGAGTTATCGGCAACTGGCAGGAGCCATATGGTTGTCGCTTTATTGTATGCAATGAAATCGCCCTATAATTGCTTTACTTTATCACTAAGCGGTACCGATAGTCGTAGAAGCAATAGTTGGCGAGACGACAACGATGCTACGATGGAGATCAAGGTGTCGCGCCGGTGAAGATGGTGATCATGACGGTGCTTCGGAGATGGAGATCACAAGCACAAGATGATGATGGCCATATCATATCACTTATATTGATTGCATGTGATGTTTATCTTTTATGCATCTTATCTTGCTTTGATTGACGGTAGCATTATAAGATGATCTCTCACTAAAATTTCAAGATAAAAGTGTTCTCCCTGAGTATGCACCGTTGCCAAAGTTGATCGTGCCCAGACACCACGTGATGATCGGGTGTGATAAGCTCTACGTCCATCTACAACGGGTGCAAGCCAGTTTTGCACACAAAGAATACTCAGGTTAAACTTTACGAGCCTAGCATATGCAGATATGGCCTCGGAACACTGAGACCGAAAGGTCGAGCGTGAATCATATAGTAGATATGATCAACATAGTGATGTTCACCATTGAAAACTACTGCATCTCACGTGATGATCGGTTATGGTTTAGTTGATTTGGATCACGTGATCACTTAGATGACTAGAGGGATGTCTATCTAAGTGGGAGTTCTTAAGTAATATGATCAACTGAACTTAAATTTATCATGAACTTAGTCCTGGTAGTATTTTGCAAATTATGTTGTAGATCAATAGCTCACGTTGTTGCTTTCATATGTTTATTTTGATATGTTCCTAGAGAAAACTGTGTTGAAAGATGTTAGTAGCAATGATGCGGATTGGATCCGTGATCTGAGGATTGTCCTCATTGCTGCACAGAAGAATTATGTCCTTGATGCACCGCTAGGTGACGGACCTATTGCAGGAGCAGATGCAGACGTTATGAACGTTTGGCTAGCTCCATATGATGACTACTTGATAGTTTAGTGCACCATGCTTAACGGCTTAGAATCGGGACTTCAAAGACGTTTTAAATGTCATGGACCATATAAGATGATCCAGGAGTTGAAGTTAATATTTCAAGCAAATACCCGAGTTGAGAGATATGAAGTCTCCAACAAGTTCTATAGCTAAAATATGGAGGAGAATTGCTCAACTAGTGAGCATGTGCTCAGATTGTCTGGGTACTACAATCGCTTGAATCAAGTGGGAGTTAATCTTCCAGATAAGATAGTGATTGACAGAGTTCTCTAGTCACCATCACCAAGTTACTAGAACTTCATGATGAACCATAGTATGCAAGGGATGACGAAAACGATTCCCAAGCTCTTCGTGATGTTGAAATCGACGAAGGTAGAAATTAAGAAAGAGCATCAAGTGTTGATGATTGACAAGACCACTAGTTTCAAGAAAAGGACAAAGGGAAAGAAAGGGAAACTTCAAGTAGAATGGCAAGCAAGTTGTCTCTCCCGTGAAGAAGCCCAAAGCTGAACCAAAGCCTGAAACTGAGTGCTTCTACTGCAAAGGAAATGGTCACTGGAAGCGGAAATGCCCTGAATATTTGGTGGATAAGAAGGATGGCAAATTGAACAAGGGTATATTTGATATACAAGTTATTGATGTGTGCCTTACTAGTATTTATAGTAGCCCCTGAGTATTTGATACTTGTTCGGTTGCTAAGATTAGTAATTCGAAACAGGAGTTACATAATAAACAGAGACTAGTTGAGGGGAAGTGACGATGAGTGTTGGAGGTAGTTCCAAGATTGATATGATTGTCGGCGTTCTGGGAACGGGGGTCCCCAGACTTGCCTGCCTGCGGCCTGCGGCGTGGCTCAAGGGGTGGCCCAGCGTGGCCCATCTTCATCAGCACGAGGTCAAGACCCTCGCAAGGGGCCAAGCCTCGCGGGGCGGATGACAGGGAGCTTCCTCAGGCACGGCCTCGTCAGGCTGGCTCGCGAGGAGGCGGAGAGATCAAGGCGGGGTACCTCACGAGGTGCCCATGACGCAAGCCATGACGACCAAGGGCGCCAGGCGGGCGCCAGCCCACGCAGTGTCCTTCCTTTCCTCTTTGGTGCAAAGGGAGCAAGCGCAGGCGAGAGCATCAAGCAAAGGCACCCATTTCCGTGCAACAAGACCAAGACCGTCGCAACAGCATGAAGGAAGTCATCGTGGAGCCCAGGAAGGCGTCATCGTCAGAGCCTTTGATAGGCGAAGACCAACTTTATTCAGGATAACTTTACTAGATGTTCCCCTTCAAAATGGCCAATTGTTGGCGCCCTTCCCGCTCAATATTTGGGAAGAGGCCCAGGGCCTTTGCCTATAAATAGAACTAGCCACCCCCAGGGTAGAGGAGGCTGGAGATCAACCAGAGAGAGAGAGAGAGGCGACTGAAATCACCCAAGCAGTTCGTCGCACCAGCCAAGAACAGACCCTTGGGAGGCTGTTCTTCCTTGTATTGTTCATCACCAGCCCAAGAGGCAATCCACCACACCACAAACTAGAGTAGGTATTACGCCACAATGGTGGCCCGAACTAGTATAAACCCTGTGTCTCTTGTGATGTTCCTTTGATTGCTTAGATCCAAGCGAGGCGGTGAGGTGCAGGTAGGTGGTGGGCGAAATCTCCACGCGCACCCCAGTGTTCGAATCTAAAGGGTCTGCCGGAACCCGAAATCCGATATTTAGCGCGCCAGGTAGGGGTGCGCCGGAATTCGTCTTCCGCCGCCCTGTTCTTCACCAACCATCGCATCCATGTCAGACGCTCGTTGGGCCCGCGCCTAGCGCCAAGCCGCTCTCGCTTCCCGCGTCGCCCAGACGCCCCCCGTCGGTGGCCACCCCCGCTGTTCCCCGTCGCCTGCCGTCAACGCCGCCATCGGCCCTGTGGGGAATGAGCAGCAAGCATCGTCCCAGCATCCGTCCATGAGGCGAGACGGCCACACTGCTACTCCCTCACTCACCCCAGTTGGTTCTTCATCCCGCGCGCCCCGCGTGGCCATGGAGGCTCGAGCTGCGCTCATCGCGGCAAACGAGCTCCTGCACTACCGCCTAGTCGACGACGTCTACGAAGAGTGGCTCGACCGCGTTACCGAGCTCGTCCGTGCCGCAGGGGGCTCCCCCGCGCCGTCCTTCTCGCTGCACCGCGCCCCGCCCTGCGTGGGCAATGAAGCTCCAGGGGCGCCTCAGCCACCTCCCCCTCAAGAAGGCGCCCTGGCCCCAAGGCGCATGGCCCCTGGGCGGAACCCACTCCGTCCGGCGCCAGCGCGGCAAGAGCGGAGCTGCCAAGAGGTCCCTCGCCCCCAAGAAGCTGCCCGAGTGCTCCCTGCTCCGGCTCGTCGCGACCACGCTCCTGTTCCAGCATGCCAAGACCCCGCGCTGCTCCCAGCTGCAGCGCATGGGGACCCGCAAGACCGAGCTCTTCGTCACCAAAGGCCTCCCGTGGCCACAGCAGGCTGCCTCGCCTTCACCACCGAGCTGCGCAGCGTCGTGTGGCCCTGCAAGTTCAAGCCAGACCTGCCTCCTCGCTACGACGGCACGGCCGACCCTGCGGAGTTCCTCCAGCTCTACGAGCTGGGCATCGAAGCCGCCAACGGGGACGAGAAGGTCATGGCGAACTGGTTTCCCATGGCACTCAAGGACGGGGCCCGCACCTGGCTCCTAAACCTGGCTCCTGGCACGATCTCCTCCTGGGACAAGATGCGCACCCGTTTCATCACCAACTTCCAAGGTACTCGCGACCGGCCACCTGCCGTGAGCGACATGTGCCGCATCAAGTAGCAACCAAGGGAGACCCTGCAGAAGTACATCCAGTGCTTCAACAACACATGTCTCAAGATTCCCAAGGTGACCGAGGAGGCCATCATCTCAGCCTTCTTTGACAGTGTGCATGACGTCAAGATGAAGGAGGAGCTGGCGATGCATGAAGATCTGTGCACTTCCTTGGAGCTGTTCAACTTGGCGACCAAGTGTGCCAGGGCTGAGGAAGGGCGCCTTTCCCTCCTCGAGCTGCCAGCCACAGACCCAGAAGAGAAGAAATCCAAGGCCAAGGATGTGAAGCGCAAGGGGGCTGCTGTGCTTGCGGCAGAACCAGACACCAAGCAGAGCAGAGATCAGCCCGAGTCTTTCAAAGGCAGCCGGTACTGTGTGTACCATGACCTCCACACCCACAACACCAACGAATGTCAAGAGCTCCGAGCCGTGCGAGAGGGGAGGATCGGCCGATGCCCCGACCGCAACAATCGAGGCTATGGCCGAGGAGAAGGAAGAAACGCAGGACATTGGGAAGACCGCGGCCCTCGCCAAGGGTGGCGCGACCGACCTCGCGAGGATCGCTGGCAGGATCAGCCTCACGAGGGAGACTGGAGGGATCAGCCTCGCGAGGATCGTCCACAAGGAAACACAGGCCTCCCTCCACTACCGCCAAAGCCAAGGAGAAACGAGGACCATCATCAGGACGAGGGGGCTGGGGGCTTCCAGGAGCCGCGCGCAATCGCCTGCATCCTGGGCGGAGCTCAAGCCCCAGCCTCTCAATGCATCTTCAAGCAGTTCGCCTGTGAAGTGAATGCAGTCCTCCCCAAGCTCGAAGCCACGCGCCCCCTCAGGTGGTCGGCGTGCGCCATCACGTTCAGCTCAGCAGATCAGCTCAAGTGCGCGGCCACAGCTGGAGTCCTCCCGATGCTTTGCTCCCCAGTCATCAGCAATGTACAAGTCACAAGGACCCTCATCGATGGCGGGGCAGGGATCAACGTCTTGTCCGTAGAGACATTCAACAATCTCCAAGTGCCTTATGATCAGCTCCAGCCAACCAAGCCTTTCTCCGGAGTCACCGATGGCTCCACTGTTCCGATTGGGCAGGTCCGCCTCCCTATTACCTTCGGGGCGCGCAACAACTACCGCACTGAGCTTATCGACTTCGACGTCGCCCACATTCGCCTGCCATACAACGCCATCATTGGGTACCCAGCTCTCGCCAAGTTCATGGCCGTGACTCATCACGACTATAATGTCCTCAAGATGCCAGGAAGTGGCGGAGTCATCACGGTGCCCTGTGAAGAAAGAGACATAGTGTGCTCCCTGGAGCGAGCTTTTCAGGCCGCATCACTTGAAGACCCAGATTGCGGGAGCGGGAGGCTCCCTGAGACCGCTCCCAAGAAGAAGAAGACATCACCAGGCCCGACCCCTCAGGAGGCAGGCCCCTCAGGGTCTGCGCCTGCTCAGGGGGCACCTCCTTTTGTCGCATAGGAAGGCGCGCCCGGTGCCCTCCTCAAGCAAGGCTCGGGGGCTCCCTCCTGGAGGGCCACCGACCTTGCTAAGGTCACGAGGGAGGCGCTTGGGCACCACTTGGAGGCGTGTTTCAAAGCATGTTTCCCTCAGGAATGAGCAAGGCAAGGAGGGCCAAACCCTTAGGAGTTCGTCAATCAGATCATGCAGGAGTTGCAGGAGTCAAGAGTCATGAGCGGCAGCCGCCGCTTACTCGCCGCAGCTCCCCATCCAGGTGAGGATGGTGGGCTGCGCGTCTGCATCGACATCCCAGGGCTCAACCGAGCCGCCTCTCAGGAGCGCTTCTGGCCCTCGCGCATGGGGCGCTACGTAGGCCCTCCCCACAGCTACTTTCGCATGCCCTACGGCTTGCCGAACACGGCCGCCACGTGCGAGCGCCTCATGAGGAGCATCCTGGAGGCTCAGGAGGCCAGGCGTTCCGCAGTCCTGGCAGAGATGGAGATGGTCCACGAGGAGCCACCAGCGCCTCCGGAGCCTCCCGAGGCTCCTGGGCCTGGGGGCTCATGAAGATCGGCTCCCACAGCCCATGACGTCGGCTACTTCAACACCCCTTCGTCCTCAACGCTATCAGGTGACATCTTTCAAGTTTCGTTTCCAGCTGGGAGCGCCCCCAGGGCTGCATTATTCCCAGGCCACGTGGGTCCGTCCCTGCGGCATGTATCCCCTTTTTACTTTATGTTCCTAGCTTACCTTGTTGGGGGCACCCTTCGGGCTGCATCATCCCCAAGTCGCTTGGGCCAGACCCAGCGGCATGTACCCCTCTTGCGTTTATTTTCGGGCCATGCATTCGACCCATCATGCTTGTTATTTGATGCCTGCCCGCGGGACCTCTTCTTCCTTCATGTCGGCTGCTTGCACGTTAAAGGGGGGGGGGTACCTGAGCATCGCGACTCAGGGCTCCTACTGGCTCTCCATCCCTCACCCTCTGGCTTTGTCCACGGCATCGCGACCCGGCAAACCAGCGACGGCTGAGACCCGCTCGAGGGTCGGGACCCGAGGATGTAGAGCGTCGGCATCTAACCAAATTTGCAGGAACAGATCACAAGTTAAGGCCCAGTGCCAGGCGCAACCCGCCTTGAGGTAGGGCCCCTCGAGTCCCGCGCTAGCTCACGGATGCCCGGATACACCTCGTCAGGCCTTTAGTGCCTCGTCACCTCTCCAAAGCAACCAACGGCTGACCGCCGCTTATCATAGCAGACTCTTGTTCTTTTTGTGGAGGGCCCGCAGGATCCCTTCAAGGAGCAGCGCCAGGCGAGGCCCTCACGGCGTCCTCTTCACTCTCATCCGTGCGAACCGCTTGCACGTTAAAGGGGGCGGGGTACCTGAGCATCGCGACTCAGGGCTCCTACTGGCTCTCCAGCCCTCACCCTCTGGCCTTGTCCACGGCATCGCGACCTGGCATACCAGCGACGGCTAAGACCCGCTCGAGGGCCGGGACCCAAGGACGTAGAGCAGAAAGGGGAGCAAAGGCGAGAGGGAAGAGGCACGCGGGGACCTCGCCAGGCAACCCCTCGCCGGTCAAAGCACGGACCAAGCGCTGCACCACGAAGCGGTTCCTGATTCTCGAGATAAGTCACCCTCCGGAAATGCTAGTTATCGCAGCACCATCCCCGCATCCAATGCAATCCCGTGTTAGCAATGTCATGCTCCTTTCTCACCGAACGATGGCTGCTTGAGCGCTAAAGGGGACCTCCTGAGCATTGCGACTCAGGGGCTCTTACTGGACCCCGGGCCGCTCACCTCCTGGCCTTGACCACGGCATCGTGACCTGGCATACCAGCGACAGCTGAAGCTTGCCTTGGGACCGGGACCCGTCGGTGCAGAGCATCGAGCCCTCGCGAGGTTCGAAAGGAGGAACTAAGCTAAGGCGGGGCGAGCATCTCACACTGCTTCACGATAAGGATCATATTAGCAAAAGGAACTACAAACACCTTACAAGCCCCCGCGGGGTGTGTTCTTGGCTCCTCGCAGGTACAAAAGATGTGTATCCTAAGGAGTCCTAACAACAGGAACCATGGTGGCAGACGCCATCATCAACAGTGGGCCGCGTGAGGCTCGACGCCATCCTCATCCAGATCAGGGGCGGCGGCGGCCTAACGAGCCCGTCCTGCTCCGGGATCGGCATAGGCTCGGGGGCTCGTAGCTGTCATCGCTTGTCTCCGGAGTCGCGAAGAGCTCGGCGGAGTCACTGGATTCTCCGGTGCCCCTGCCGCCTGAGGAGCTGCTGGAGGAACGGGCGGCGGCAGGCCTAGTTCCTGCCGCTCCAGAGCTTCGGCCGCTGCCTCTGGGCAGCACTCCAGCCGACGCACATCTTCGTCGAAGACCTTGAAGAGCATCATGGAAGCGTCGTCTAGCTCCAGGTGGATCGCGAGGGCGCCCCTCGTCCTGCAGACCCGGGCGATCTCGCCCCAGCCCCGGGTCATGAAGACCTTACCTGGAGCGACGACCTCGACATCCGCTTCGGTCGCAGGAGTCTGGCAGTCGGCGTGCTACAACCAGAGCCTGAAAGGCCCCCTTGGCGGGATCTCAAAGGCGAAGGAGGGAGGAAGGCAAATCCAAGACCGAGGAGGCATGGCGGCATGAAGCACAAACTCTCGGGAGGAGCCCTCAGCGTGAACTCCAGGAGGGACAACGCGCACCGCCGTGACCCGCCGGCGCCAACGGCGGCGTCGTCCATAGCGCTCGACATCAGCTCCTGCAGGGCCCTCAATGTGGGCGTACAAAGGCAGCGGGAACCCTGGCGGTGGTCGCTCGCACCAAGGCCTCGACACCTCCTGCCGCGCGCCCTCATCTCGGTGGCAGAGGACCAACCGCTTCTTCGGAGAAAGCGGGTCAGGACCCTCTCGGGGGGCCTTTCCCTTCTCTTCTGCGGAGAACCAGCGGATGGGTGCCATCGGCGTGAGATGGAGCAATGGCGAAGATGAAGAAGAGGAGTAGCAGAGAAATATGAACTGGAATGGCTCGCGCCGTTCCGTTCTTATAGCCGGAGGAGGCCAACCGTCGGCTTCCACGATCGTAGGTAATCATGACCCGTTTTTGCATGCAGGGACTTGTCAGTTCGTGCAGTTGCCGAGGCGTCATGAGGGAGCGGAGCCGCCCACGTCCAATCAACCGCCATGCAGGCCCGAGGCCGCAGGCTGTTAGGGCCCACGGCGCTTCGCACTTGCCCCTTCGCTTCTCTGCTCAGCCAAGTTCGGGCGCGCCTTGGGCCCGGGGGCTACTGTCGGTGTTCTGGGAACGGGGGTCCCCAGACTTGCCTGCCTGCGGCCTGCGGCGTGGCTCAAGGGGCAGCCCAACGTGGCCCATCTTCATCAGCACGAGCTCAAGACCCTCGCGAGGGGCCAAGCCTCACGGGGCGGACGACAGGGAGCTTCCTCAGGCACGGCCTCGTCAGTCTGGCTCGCGAGGAGGCGGAGAGATCAAGGCGGGGCACCTCACGAGGTGCCCATGACGCAAGCCATGACGACCAAGGGCGCCAGGCGGGCGCCAGCCTGCGCAGTGTCCTCCCTTTCCTCTTTGGTGCAAAGGGAGCAAGCGCAGGCGAGAGCATCAAGCAAAGGCACCCATTTCGGTGCAACAAGACCAAGACCGTCACAACAGCAGGAAGGAAGTCATCGTGGAGCCCAGGAAGGCGTCATCGTCAGAGCCTTTGACAGGCGAGGACCAACTTTAGTCAGGATAAGTGTACTAGATTTTTCCCTTCAAAATGGCCAATTGTTGGCGCCCTTCCCGCTCAATATTTGGGAAGAGGCCCAGGGCCTTTGCCTATAAATAGGACTAGCCACCCCCAGGGTAGAGGAGGCTGGAGATCAACCAGAGAGAGAGAGAGGCGACTCAACTCACCCAAGCAGTTCGTTGCACTAGCCAAGAACAGACCCTCGCGAGGCTGTTCTTCCTTGTATTGTTCATCACCAGCCCAAGAGGCAATCCACCACACCACAAACTAGAGTAGGGTATTACACCACAATGGTGGCCCGAACTAGTATAAACCCTGTGTCTCTTGTGCTATTCCTTTGATTGCTTAGATCCAAGCGAGGCGGTGAGGTGCAGGTAGGTAGTGGGCGAAATCTCCGCGCGCACCCCAGTGTTCGAATCTAAAGGGTCTGCCGGAACCCGAAATCCGACAATGATCATCATCACACACTCCCTATACTTTCGGGATTAGTGTTAAACCTAAATAAATGTTATTTGGCATTTGCGTTGAGCATGAATATGATTTGATCATGTTTATTGCAATATGATTATTCATTTAAAGTCAGAAAATAATTGTTGTTCTGTTTACATGAATAAAACCTTCAATGGTCATACACCCAATGAAAATAGTTTGTTGGATCTCGATCATAGTGATACACATATTCATAATATTGATGCCAAAAGATGCAAAGTTAATAATGATAGTGCAACTTATTTGTGGCACTGCCGTTTGGGTCATATCGGTGTAAAGCGCATGAAGAAACTCCATAAAGATGGATTTTCGGAATCACTTGGTTATGAATCATTTGATGCTTGCGAACCGTGCCTTTTGTGCAAGATGACTAAAACTCCGTTCTTCAGAACAATGAAAAGAGCCACTAACTTATTGGAAATAATACATACCGATGTAAGCGATCCAATGAGTGTTGATGCTCGTGGCAAGTATCGTTATTTTCTGACCTTCACAGATGATTTGAGCAGATATGGGTATATCTACTTAATGAAACACAAGTCTGAAACATTCGAAAAGTTCAAAGAATTTCAGAGTGAAGTGGAAAATCATCGTAGCAAGAAAATAAAGTTTCTACAATCTGATCATAGAGAAGAATATTTGAGTTACGAATTTGGCCTTCATTTTAAAAAATGTGGAATAGTTTCACAGTTCACGCCACATGGAACACCACAGCGTAATGGTGTGTACGAACGTCGTAACCACACTTTATTGGATATGGTGCGATCTATGATGTATCTTACCGATTTACCATTATCATTTTGGGGTTATGCATTAGAGATAGCTGCATTCACTTTAAATAGGGCACCATCTAAATCCGTTGAGACGACACCGTATGAACTATGGTTTAGCAATAAACCTAAGCTATCATTTCTTAAAGTTTGGAGTTGCGATGCTTATTGAAAAAGGTTTCAATCTAATAAGCTCGAACCCAAATCGGAGAAGTGCGTCTTCATAGGATACCCAAAGGAAACTGTTGGGTACACCTTCTATCACAGATCCGAAAGCAAGATTCATTGCTAAGAATGGATCCTTTCTAGAGAAGAAGTTTCTCTAAAAGGAAGTGAGTGGGAGGAAAATAGAACTTGATGAGGTAATTGTACCTTCTCCCTTATTGGAAAGTAGTTCATCACAGAAATCTGTTCCAGTGATTCCTACACCAATTAGGGAGGAAGTTAATGATATGATCATGAAACTTCAGATCAAGTTGCTACCAAACCTCGTAGGTCTTCCAGAGTAAAATCCGCACCAGAGTGGTACGGTAATCCAGTTCTGGAAGTCATGTTACTAGACCATGATGAACCTACGAACTATGAGGAAGCGATGATGAACCCAGATTCCGCGAAATGGCTTGAGGCCATGAAATCTGAGATGTGATCCATGTATGAGAACAAAGTGTGGACTTTGGTGGACTTGCCCGATGATCGACAAGCCATAGAAAATAAATGGATCTTCAAGAGGAATACAGACGTTGATAGTAGTGTTACTATCTACAAAGCTCGACTTGTCGCAAAAAGGTTTTCGACAAGTTCAAGGTGTTGACTACAATGAGATTTTCTCAACTGTAGCGATGCTTAAGTCTGTCCGAATCATGTTAGCAATTGCCACATTTCATGAAATCTGGCAAATGGATCCAAAACTGCATTCCTTAATGGTTTTCTTAAAGAAGAGTTGTATATGATGCAACTAGAAGGTTTTTTCAATCCTAAAGGTGCTAACAAAATGTGCAAGCTCCAGCAATCCATCTATGGACTGGTGCAAGCATCTCAGAGTTGGAATATACGCTTTGATAAGTTGATCAAAGCATATTGTTTTATACGGACTTGTAGTGAAACCTGTATTTACAATAAAGTGAGTGGGAGCACTACAGCCTTTCTGATAAGTATATGTGAGTGACATATTGTTGATCAGAAATGATGTAGAATTTTTCTGGAAAGCATAAGAAGTGTTTGAAAGGAGTTCTTTAAAAGAAAGACCTCAGTAAAGCTACTTACATATTGAGCATCAAGATCTATTGAGATAGATCAAGACGCTTGATAAGATTTTCAATGAGTACATACCCTGACAAGATTTTGAAGTGGTTCAAAATGGAATAGTCAAAGAAAGAGTTCTTGCCTGTGTCGCAAAGGTGTGAAATTGAGTAAGACTCAAATCCCGACCACGGCAGAAAATAGAAAGAGAATGAAAGTCATTCCCTATGCCTCAGTCATAGGTTCTATAAAAGTATGCCATGCTATGGACCAGACCTATTGTATACTCTGCCCTGGTTTGGCAAGGGAGTACAATAGTGATCTAGGAGTAGATCACTGGACATTGGTCAAAATTATCCTTAGTGGAATAAGGATATGTTTCTCGATTATGGAGGTGACAAGAGGTTCGTCGTAAAGGGTTACATCGATGCAAGTTTTGACACTGATCCAGATGACTCTAAGTCTCAATCTGGATACATATTGAAAGTGGGAGCAATTAGCTAGAGTAGCTCCGTGCGGAGCATTGTAGACATAGAATATTTTGCAAAATACATACGGCTCTGAATGTGACAGACCCATTGACTAAACTTCTCTCATGAGTATAACATGATCACACCTTAGTACTCTTTCGGTGTTAATCACATAGCAATGTGAACTAGATTATTGACTCTAGTAAACCCCTTGGGTGTTGGTCACATGATGATGTGAACTATGGGTGTTAATCATATACAGATATGAATATTGGTGTTAAATCACATGGCGATGTGAACTAGATTATTGACTCTAGTGCAAGTGGGAGACTGAAGGAAATATGCCCTAGAGGCAATAATAAAGTTATTATTTATTTCCTTATATCATGATAAATGTTTATTATTCATGCTAGAATTGTATTAATCGGAAACATAATACATGTGTGAATACATAGACAAACAGAGTGTCACTAGTATGCCTCTACTTGACTAGCTCGTTGGTCAAACATGGTTAAGTTTCCTAGCCATAGACATGAGTTGTCATTTGATTAACGGGATCACATCATTAGGAGAATGATGTGATTGACTTGACCCATTCCGTTAGCTTAGCAATCGATCGTTTAGTATGTTGCTATTGCTTTCTTCATGACTTATACATGTTCCTATGACTATGAGATTATGCAACTCCCGTTTACCGGAGGAACACTTTGTGTGCTACCAAACGTCACAACATAACTGGGTGATTATAAAGGTGCTCTACAGGTGTCTCCGAAGGTACTTGTTGGGTTGGCATATTTCGAGATTAGGATTTATCACTCCGATTGTCGGAGAGGTATCTCTGGGCCCTCTCGGTAATGCACATCACTTAAGCGTTGCAAGCATTGCAACTAATGAGTTAGTTGCGAGATGATGTATTACAGAACGAGTAAAGAGACTTGTCGGTAACAAGATTGAACTAGGTATTGAGATACTGACGATCGAATCTCGGGCAAGTAACATACCGATGACAAAGGGAACGAATGTATGTTGTTATGCGGTTTGGCCGATAAAGATCTTCGTAGAATATGTAGGAGCCAATATGAGCATCCAGGTTCCGCTATTGGCTATTGACCGGAAATGTGTCTCGGTCATGTCTACATAGTTCTCGAACCCCTAGGGTCCGCACGCTTAAGGTTTCGTTGACGATATAATATTATATGAGTTATGTATGTTGATGACCGAATGTTGTTTGGAGTCCCGGATGAGATCACGGACATGACGAGGAGCTCCAGAATGGTTCGGAGGTAAAGATTCATATATTGGATGATATGGTTAGGCCAAGGGGTCAGGCCCACGGGGCTATAAGTCGGTGCAAAAGGAGTTTTGCGGAGGCCAGGGGGCCAAATGCCGGAGACCCTGGCGTCTGGCCCTGGGCCAGACGCCGAGGCCCATGGCGTGTGGGCCAGACGCCATGGATTGTGGCGTTTGGTCCTGGAGTCCGAGTGGGACTCTTGCCTTTCGGGAAAAACTGACTTTGAGGAGGCTTTTGCTCCAAGTTTCGACCCCAGGGCTCAACATATAAATAGAGGGGCAGGGCTAGCACCAAAGACACATCAAGAAACACCAAGCCATGTGCCGACAACCCCGTCCCCTCTAGTTTATCCTCTGTCATAGTTTCCGTAGAGCTTAGGCGAAGCCCTGTGGAGATTGCTCTTCACCAACACCGTCACCACGCCGTCGTGCTGCCGGAACTCATATACTACTTCGCACGTCTTGCTGGATCGAGAAGGCGAGGACGTCATCGAGCTGAACGTGTGCAGAACTCGGAGGTGCCGTGCGTTCGGTAATTGGATCAGTCGGATCGTGAATACGTATGACTACATCAACCGCGTTGATAAACGCTTCCGCTTAGCGATCTTCAAGGGTATGAATATACACTCCCCCTCTCGTTGCTATGCATCACCATGATCTTGCGTGTGCGTAGGATTTTTTTTGAAATTACTATGTTCCCCAACACCTCCGGCAACAAACTTGTCCGGTAACATACAGTTGAAGTGCTCAAGTTCTCTAGCAAATGACTGTATCCCATGAGCTTGCTCAACCATGGAGCGCTCATCAGTCATCCTGTAGTCATATAATTGCTCCATGATGTACAGCTCAGTGCCGGCATCCGAGACCCCAAACTTGGCCTCGAGTGCATCCCACGTATCTTCTCCATTGTCAATTGACGCCTAAGCATCAACTATGTTCTCACCAAGAACACTCAAGAGAGCAGCCTTAAACAGGGTATCCATTTTCTGAAAAGCTTGTTCATGTTGAGCATCATATTCTCCTTCCGGTTTACCAAGAGTGGCGTCATAGCAATTCATGGTTTGGAATCATAAGATTGCTCTCACATGCCACCTCTTATAGTGGATACCCTCAAATATTGGAGGTCTCATGGAAGCAGCAAAACCACTCGGGGTAAATTGCCTATAAAAAGGTTTTTGGATGTTGGAAATATGAGCATTTTACCATATAATTTTATTAACAGAAATAGTAGATAAAACATGACTATAATAGTAGAGATGAAACAAGTCATGTAATCTAAACATGAGACAACAAATGGCATGTGCATATATGAACTAGAAGAGAACATATGTAGAACATAGGCTAGAACCATAAACGGTAGAGCAAGAAACTGAGGCGAGATATTAAACAGAGAGAACACGAAGACATACGGAACAACGACAGAAGCAATGGTCTTGGGGTCGGTGTCCTCGCCAGCCATGTCGTCGAAGAGGTTGTCAACGGCGGGGAAGAAGTTGTCTTCGGGGAAGTAGTCATCGGAGTCCGGGGCGTCCGTGATGAAGAAGTCAGTCGCGTGGAGCGCTCCCCAAAAACCTTATCACCCATCTCCCGTACAAGACTCAAAGCGGTGGGGTTTCGGAGGCCTACTGTCCTGACCTGCAGTGCACGCCGCAAGCCGGGATGGGAAGATCGTAGCAGTAGCTCAGTGCTCAGGAATGGTGGCGAGAGGAAGATGATGTTCTGATGTCTCTCTAGAGAGGAGCGAACTCTCTCTTATAGGCACAAGAGAAGGAGGCGAATAAGCTACGTCGGGAGTTGAAGAGAAAGAGGGAGACAAAACGAATAGGCAGCAGCCGGAAGGTGCAAATTCGTATTCAATATCCACTACAGCAAAAACTTTCAGCTTCCGATTGACCTTTTGTATACCAATCGTGCATGGCAAAAATTTAGACATCGGTTCATTCCCGCAACCCGCGGCGCGTCGTGACGAGGCATGGCGTGGCAAGGTGGGCGGCGGAGGAGGGGTGTGATGTTTGCTAGAACTACGTCGGTATTTCCCCAAAGAGTATGATACGGCTAAAATAGCTTTGAGTCGATTTTATGGGGTGGCCCTGATCTTTCACTTGCGCAAAGAGCTAGCAGAATAAACTTGATAGGGCAGATGAATTAGAACAGTCCAATATATCTAGCTGTAGTGGTGATTCTGCCGTGAAGTAGTAGTAGCTAGCTATACCAGATGGATTAGTAGATGTAGGATGGTATGTGTGTAGACGTACAGTAACTAGAGGGATTGTAGTGGATAGAAGAAGTAGCATGGGGTATTACTAGAATATATGGAGGGATTAAGCTAATGAATGATTAGCGGCAACGGCGAAGTAATTAGCAGATGAGAACTAAGGAATAGTAGACAGAAAGAAAAGAGATGAGATTGATCCTTGCAGGTCAAGAACCGAACTAACTAGTGCCCTGGAGATCAAGTCGCCGGAACACAAGCAATCACGAATCCAATTATGGAACGCAGGAAACAGACTGCCTCATCATCGGATGCATCTGAGAATATTTTTCATCAACTAAAACCTAACTTTTACATGGCCATATGGCCTTTATTTATAGGCACACGCAGGCACCTAGGCTAAGCCCGTAACTAACAGAATCACAAAACGGACTCAACAAGGAAAAAAATAATAAAGCATCCAACTAGGATACGGCTGGGACAAAACTAAAAACGAGGAGACTTTGACCTTCACGTAAGCTTGCTTTCCTGATTAGAGTTGTACAAGTAGTTGCATGGAGTTCTAAAACAAGGCTCCACTTCATTTGAAGGAATTAGCTCAATAGGCATCTCACCAATACTTGGACCCCTGAATAAAAAGTCTTGTTTTTGACTTCCTTGGATATTTCGTGAGCAAGGCATGGAGCCTAATATACCTCTTTGATTTGTTGAATGCAACACCTTCCTTTGATGTAAAGCAGGCACAATATATTTTGATTTATTTTCCTCACTATCAGAGTCTCGTTTTGAAGGTATCTTATTTAGCACCAATGGTGAAACAACAATATTACCTAGGGTGATTGCATCATTCTCTCCCCCTTCAAGTGAAACCGTCCTCGGTTTCAGGGCGGTCTTCAAAGGCTCCTTGTGTACAGCAAACACATGATCAATCTTGATAGCATGGTTACCCATAGGTTGCAGCACCCGTTTGATGCCAACATCTCGGCACACATAAGTGTTAGACGTCCCCTCATGTATAGCATTGTGATCATATTGCCACGGACGACCCAATAGCAGCTGCCACACATCCATTGGCACAACATCGCAAATCACCTCATCGTAATATGTGCCAATATTGAACTTTACGCGTACCTTGTGAGTCACCTTCAAACGTTCGGAGTTGTACAACCACTCAATGCAATGTGGCTGCGGATGTGGCCATGCCTTCAGTCCTAAAGCATCCACCACACGCTTGCTTATGATGTTGGTGTAGCTCCCTGATACGTCCATTTTGCATCATGCTTTTATATCAATATTTATTGCATTATGGGCTATTATTACACATTATATCTCAATACTTATGGCTATTCTCTCTTATTTTACAAGGTTTATCATGAAGAGGGGGAATGCTGGCAGCTGGAATTCTGGCTAGAAAAGGAGCAAACATTGGAAACCTATTCTGCACTGCTCAAAAAATCCTGAAACTCCATGAAACATGTTTTTGGAATTAATAAGAATTATTGGGCGAAAGAAATACACCAGGGGTCCCACACCCTGTCCAGGAGAGTGGAGGGCGCGCCCCCCTACTGGGCGCGCCCCTGTCTCCTGGGCCCCCTAGTGGGCCTCCGGTGTCCATATTATGCTATATTAGAGCTTTTACCCTAGAAAAAATCATGGGCAAGCTTACGGGACGAAACTCCGCCGCCACGAGGCGGAACCTTGGTGGAATCAATCTAGGGCTCCGGCGGAGCTGTTCTGCCGGGGACACTTCCCTCCGGGAGGGGGAAATCATCACCAACGTCATCACCAATGATCCTCTCATCGGGAGGGTGTCAATATCCATCAACATCTTCACCAGCACCATCTCCTCTCAAAACCCTAGTTCATCTCTTGTATCCAATCTTGTATCAAAACCACAAATTGGTACCTGTGGGTTGCTAGTAGTGTTGATTACTCCTTGTAGTTGATGCTAATTGGTTTACTTGGTGGAAGATCATATGTTCAGATCCTTTATGCATATTATTACTCCTCTGATTATGAACATGAATATGCTTTGTGAGTAGTTACGTTTGTTCCTGAGGACATGGGTGAAGTCTTGCTATTAGTAGTCATGTGAATTTGGTATTCGTTCGATATTTTGATGAGATGTATGTTGTCTTTTCGTCTAGTGGTGTTATGTGAATGTCGACTACATGGCACTTCACCATTATTTGGGCCTAGAGGAAGGCATGGGGAAGTAATAAGTAGATGATGGGTTGCTAGAGTGACAGAAGCTTAAACCCTAGTTTATGCGTTGCTTCGTTAGGGGCTGATATGGATCCATATGTTTAATGATGTGGTTAGGTTTACCTTAATACTTCTTTTGTAGTTGCGGACACTTGCAATAGGGGTTAATCATAAGTGGGATGCTTGTCCAAGTAAGGGCAGTACCCAAGAACCGGTCCACCCACATATCAAATTATCAAAGTACCGAACGCGAATCATATGAACGTGATGAAAACTAGCTTGACGATAATTCCCATGTGTCCTCGGGAGCTCCTTTCTCATTATTACAAATTGTCCAGGCTTATCCTTTGCTACATAAAGGATTGGGCCACCTTTCTGCACTTTATTTAGTTTATTTACTTGTTACTCGTTACTATTTATCTTATCACAAAACTATCTATTACCTACAATTTCAGTGCTTGCAGAGAAAACCTTACTGAAAACCGCTTATCATTTCCTTCTGCTCCTCGTTGGGTTCGACACTCTTACTTATTAAAAGGACTACTGTCGGGGAAACTGATCCACGAACACCTATGGGGCTGGCGGACCGGGCCCCTTTCGGTTCGGCGGGGGGCGGAGGTCGCACGAAGAGCGGATCGAGGCGAAGCACACGAGCAGTTTACCCAGCTTCAGAGCTCTCCGGAGATATAATACTCCTACTGCTGCTTGTCTGATTGTATTGTGTTATCGCTCGAGAGAGCTAAGTGTTTTTCTGGCTTTCGAATGAGCCGAACCTCCTCTACGTTGCGCATGGGCCTCCTTTTATATGCTCAAGGGGTCACCGACAGGTGGCAACGCAGAGAAGGATAAAAGTGTAAAAAGTGTTGCGGTTGGGACACCTACTTGCACAGTGTATCCTACCTAACCCTGACGGCAGGGGACAAAGGCACTAAATGCCCGTCTGCATCGCCCAAACAGTGCAGAAAGGGACCGTCAGGGACGCACCGTTCGCCACGATGGCGATCTTGTCAGCTTCGCATGCCACCGCGCACCGCTGGCTGCACAGCCTCACGCCACGCGCGCCTGGAAAGGCCCCCAGAGCGACACGTTAGCGGATGTGCTAGAGCGTGGGTACAGAGTGGTTACTTGCCATGGCAAGCGCCTTGCTGCGGTCGTCGTCTTGTCGCGCCCGGAAGCTTGTCGCTCACCAGGCCTTGGGATGCCTTGGTTGGCCTTCCCGGCAAGCTCCTCTTGCCGGGGCCTTGTCTCCTTGGCTTGAATACTTTGTTCTTGAATGGCTCCAAGGGAACCATGGAGGGCCTTGGCGGTCGCCCGGCAAGCCTTGCCGCGGGGCGCTGCAACTGCCCGTGCACAAGTTCGGGATACTAGGGTAGCCCTACTCTAGTACACCGACAACTACGGTAGATCCCCTACACTTGTGGGTCATCAAGACTCTTTTCTGGCGCCGTTGCTGGGGAGTGTAGCGCTTTTGATGAGTGGAACTTGGTAAGGAAACATTTATATAGTGTGCTGAAATTTTCTGTTACTTGTCACTATGGAAACTAATGCTTTGAGGGGCTTGTTCAGGGTATCTTCACCCCAACCAGAAGAGCAAAGAGTTGCTCCTCAACCTACTAAACTTTATGAAAATATTTACTTTGAGATTCCTTCGGGTATGATAGAGAAACTGCTAGCTAATCCATCTGCAGGAGATGGAACATTGCATCTTGATTTACACCTTATCTTTGTGGATGAAGTTTGTGGATTATTTAAGCTTGCAGGTATTCCCGATGATGTTGTCAAAAGGAAGGTCTTCCCTTTATCTTTGAAGGGAGATGCATTGACATGGTATAGGCTATGTGATGATACGAGATCTTGGAATTATAAGCGATTGAAGTTGGAATTTCACCAGAAGTTCTATCCTATGCATCTTGTTCATCGTGATCGTAATTACATATATAATTTCTGGCCTCGCGAAGGAGAAAGCATCGCTCAAGCTTGGGGGAGGCTTAAGTCAATGTTATATTCATGCCCCAATCATGAGCTCTCCCGGGAAATGATTATTCAAAACTTTTATGCTCGGCTTTCTCTTGATAATTGCAACCTGCTCAATACTTCCTGTGCTGGTTCTTATATGTTGAAGACTATTGACTTCAAATGGGACTTATTGGAAAGAATTAAACGCAACTCTGAAGATTGGGGTTCTGACGATGGTAAGGAGTCAGGTATGACACCTAAGTTCGATTGTGTTAAATCTTTTATGGATACCGATGCTTTTCGTGGATTTAGCGCTAAGTATGGACTTGACTCTGAGATAGTAGCTTCTTTCTGTGAATCTTTTGCTACTCACGTTGATCTCCCTAAAGAGAAGTGGTTTAAATATAATCCTCATGTTGAAGTGAAAGTAGTTGCACCTATTACAGTTGAAGAAAAGACTATCACCTATAGTGATCCTATTGTTCCTACTACTTATGTTGAGAAACCTCCTTTTCCTGTTAGGATAAAAGATCATGCTAAAGCTTCGACTGTTGTTTGTAAGAGTAATACTAGGACTTATAAACCTCCTGAGCAAATTAATGTTGAACCTAGTATTGCTATGGTTAAAGATCTCTTGTATGATGATTTAGATGGGCATGTTATTTATTTCTGTGGTGAGACTGCTAATATTGCTAGACTAGATACTAAGATACATAGACCTGTCGTAGGCATGCCTGTTATTTCTGTTAAAATAGGAGATCATTGTTATCATGGCTTATGTGATATGGGTGCTAGTGCTAGTGCAATACCTTATACCTTATATCAAGAAATTATGCATGACATTGCACCCGTTGAATTAGAAGACATTGATGTTACTATTAAGCTTGCTAATAGGGATACCATTAAACCCTTTGGGATTGTTAGAGATGTTGAAGTTTTGTGTGGGAAGGTTAAATACCCTGTTGATTTTCTTGTTCTTGGTTCCCACAAGATGATTTTTGTCCCATTATTTTTGGTACACCCTTCTTGAATACAACTAGTGCTAAGATTGATTGTGAAAAAGATACTATCATAGTTGGCATAGATGGTATGTCTCATGAGTTTAATTTTGCTAAGTTTCATAGACAACCTCGTGATAGGGAACCACCTATTAAGGATGAGATTATTGGTCTTGCTTCCATTGCTGTGCCTCCTACTGATCCATTAGAGCAATATTTGCTAGACCATGAAAACGATATGTTTATGAAGGAAAGAAGGGAAATAGATGAAGTGTTCCTTAAACAGGAACCTATGCTGAAACATAACTGATACGTCTCCAACGTATCTATAATTTTTGATTGCTCCATGCTATATTATCTACTGTTTTGGGTAATATTGGGCTTTATTATCCACTTTTATATTATTTTTGGGACTAACCTATTAACCGGGGGCCCAGCCCAGATTTGCTATTTTATGCCTATTTCAGTGTTTCAAGGGAAAGGAATATCAGACGGAGTCAAAACGGAACGAAATCAACTGGAGAAGTTATTTTTGGAAGGAAAGCCACCGGATAGACTTGGACTCTACGTCAGAAGATACGGGAGCTGGTCACGAGGGTGAGGGGCGCGCCCACCCCCCTAGGGCGCACCCCCTGCCTCGTGGGGCCCCCGAAGCTCCACCGACGTGTTGGAAATATGCCCTAGAGGCAATAATAAAAGTATTATTATATTTCAATGTTCATGATAAATGTCTTTTATTCATGCTATAACTGTATTATCCGGAAATTGTAATACACGTGTGAATACTTAGACCACAATATGTCCCTGGTGAGCCTCTAGTTGACCAGCTCGTTGTGATCAACAGATAGTCATGGTTTCCTGACTATGGACATTGGATGTCGTTGATAACGGGATCACATCATTAGGAGAATGATGTGATGGACAAGACCCAATCTTAAGCATAGCATAAAAGATCGTGTAGTTCATTTTGCTAGAGCTCTGCCAGTGTCAAGTATCTCTTCCTTCGACCATGAGATCGTGTAACTCCCGGATACCGTAAGAGTGCCTTGGGTGTATCAAACGTCACAACGTAACTGGGTGACTATAAAGGTGCATTACAGGTATCTCCGAAAGTATCTGTTGGGTTGACACGGATCGAGACTGGGATTTGTCACTCCGTATGACGGAGAGGTATCTCTGGGCCCACTTGGTAATGCATCATCATAATGAGCTCAATGTGACCAAGGTGTTGGACACGGGATCATGCATTACGGTACGAGTAAAGTGACTTGCCGGTAACGAGACTGAACAAGGTATTGGGATACCGACGATCGAGTCTCGGGCAAGTAACGTACCGATTGACAAAGGGAATTGCATACAGGGTTTGATCGAATCCTCGACATAGTGGTTCATCCGATGACAACATCGAGGAGCATGTGGGAGCCATCATGGGTATCCAGATCCCGCTGTTGGTTATTGACTGAGAGCGTCTCGGTCATGTCTGCATGTCTCCCGAACCCGTAGGGTCTACACACTTAAGGTTCGGTGACGCTAGGGTTATTAGGAAGACTAGTATGTGACTACCGAATGTTGTTGGAGTCCCGGATGGGATCCTGGACGTCACGAGGAGATCCGGAAGGGTCCGGAGGTAAAGATTTATATATGGGAAGTTGTCAAACGGACACCGGGAAGTTTCGGGGTCATACCGGTATTATACCGGGGCCACCGGAAGGGTTCCGGGGGTCCACCGGGAGGGGCCACCCCTCCCGGGGGGCCACATGGGCTGCATGGGGCAGGGATCCAGCCCCTGGTGGGCTGGCCGCACCCCCCTCCCTTGGGCCCATGCGCCTAGGGTTGAAGGGGAACCCTAGAGGGGGCGCCCCCCTTGGCTTGGGGGGCAAGCCACCCTCTCCCCTCTCCCCTAGGCCGCCGCACCCCCCCTAGATGGGTTCTAGGGGGCCGGCCCCCTTCTCCCTTCCCCCTATAAATAGAGGGGTGAGGGGAGGGCATCCGCACCACCCTCCAAGGCGCATCCCTCCCCTCCCCAACACCTCTCCTCCTCCGTTGTGTGCTTGGCGAAGCCCTGTCGGAG
>NC_041385.1:302058922-302078914 GCF_002162155.2 Triticum dicoccoides | reverse complement strand
AATTGTGATGTATGAGATCATGTTCTTTGTAATAGGATTCACGACTTGCATGTCGATGAGTATGACAACCGGCAGGAGCCATAGGAGTTGTCTTTATTTTTTGTATGACCTGCGTGTCATTGAATAACGTCATGTAAACTACTTTACTTTATTGCTAAACGTTAGTCATAGAAGTAGAAGTAGTCGTTGGCGTGACAACTTCATGAAGACACGATGATGGAGATCATGATGATGGAGATCATGGTGTCAAGCCGGTGACAAGATGATCATGGAGCCCCGAAGATGAAGATCAATGGAGCTATATGATATTGGCCATATCATGTCACAACTATATAATTGCATGTGATGTTTATTATGTTTTGCATCTTGTTTACTTAGGACGACGGTAGTAAATAAGATGATCCCTTACAAAAATTTCAAGAAGTGTTCTCCCCTAACTGTGCACCGTTGCTACAGTTCGTCGCTTATAAGCACCACGTGATGATCGGGTGTGATGGATTCTTACGTTCACATACAACGGGTGTAAGACAGTTTTACACAACGAAAACACTTAGGGTTAACTTGACGAGCCTAGCATGTGCAGACATGGCCTCGGAACACGGAGACCGAAAGGTCGAACACGAATCGTATGGAAGATACGATCAACATGAGAATGTTCACCGACGATGACTAGTCCGTCTCACGTGATGATCGGACACGGGCTAGTCGACTCGGATCGTGTAACACTTAGATGACTAGAGGGATGTCTAATCTAAGTGGGAGTTCATAATTTGATTAGAACTTTATTATCATGAACTTAGTCTAAAACCTTTGCAAATATGTCTTGTAGATCAATGGACAACGCTAATGTCAACATGAACTTCAACGCGTTCCTAGAGAAAACCAAGCTGAAAGATGATGGCAGCAACTATACGGACTGGGTCCGGAACCTGAGGATCATCCTCATAGCTGCCAGGAAACAATATGTCCTAGAAGGACCGCTAGGTGACGCTCCCGTCCCAGAGAACCAAGACATTATGAATGCTTGGCAGTCTCGTGCTGATGATTAGTCCCTCGTTCAGTGCGGCATGCTTTACAGCTTAGAACCGGGGCTCCAAAAGCATTTTGAGCACCACGGAGCATATGAGATGTTCGAAGAGCTGAAACTAGTTTTTCAAGCTCATGCCCGGGTCGAGAGATATGATGTCTCCGACAAGTTCTACAGTTGTAAGATGGAGGAAAACAGTTCTGTCAGTGAGCACATCCTGAAGATGTCTGGGTTGCACAACCGTATGACCCAGCTGAACATTAACCTCCCAGATGAGGCGGTCATTGACAGAATCCTCTAGTCGCTCCCACCAAGCTACAAGAGCTTTGTGATGAACTACAACATGCAGGGGATGGAAAAGACCATTCCTGAAGTGTTCTCGATGCTGAAGTCAGCAAAGGCTGAAATCAAGAAAGAACATCAAGTGTTGATGGTCAATAAGACCACTAAGTTCAAGAAGGGCAAGGGTAAGAAGAACTTCAAGAAGGACGGCAAGGAGGTTGCCGCGCCTGGTAAGCCAGTTACCGGGAAGAAGTCAAAGAATGGACCTAAGCCTGAGACTGAGTGCTTTTATTGCAAGGGGAAGGGTCACTGGAAGCGGAACTGCCCCAAATACTTAGCGGATAAGAAGGCCGGCAACACTAAAGGTATATTTGATATACATGTGATTGATGTGTACCTTACCAGTACTCGTAGTAACTCCTGGGTATTTGATACCGATGCCGTTGCTCATATTTGTAACTCACAGCAGGAGCTGCGGAATAAACGGAGACTGGCGAAGGACGAGGTGACGATGCGCGTCGGGAATGGTTCCAGAGTCGATGTGATCGCCGTCGGCACGCTGCCTCTACATTTACCTACGGGATTAGTTTTGAACCTTAATAATTGTTATTTAGTGCCAAGTTTGAGCATGAACATTGTATCTGGATCTCGTTTAATACGAGATGGCTACTCATTTAAGTCTGAGAATAATGGTTGTTCGATTTATATGAGAGATATGTTTTATGGTCATGCTCCGATGGTCAATGGTTTATTCTTAATGAATCTCGAGCGTAATATTACACATGTTCATAGTGTAGATGCCAAAAGATTTAAAGTTGATAACGATAGTCCCACATACTTGTGGCATTGCCGCCTTGGTCACATTGGTGTCAAGCGCATGAAGAAGCTCCATGCCGATGGACTTTTAGAGTCTCTTGATTATGAATCGTTTGACACGTGCGAACCATGCCTTTTGGGCAAAATGACCAAGACTCCGTTCTCCGGAACAATGGAGCGAGCAACCAACTTGTTGGAAATCATACATACCGATGTGTGCGGTCCAATGAGCGTTGAGGCTCGCGGAGGATATCGTTATGTTCTCACTCTCACTGATGACTTGAGTAGATATGGGCATGTCTACTTAATGAAACACAAGTCTGAGACCTTTGAAAAGTTCAAGGAATTTCAGAATGAGGTAGAGAATCAATGTGACCGAAAGATAAAATTCTTACGATCAGATCGTGGAGGAGAATACTTAAGTCACGAATTTGGTACACACTTAAGGAAATGTGGAATCGTTTCACAGCTCACGCCGCCTGGAACACCTCAGCGAAACGGTGTGTCCGAACGTCGTAATCGCACCCTATTGGATATGGTGCGGTCTATGATGTCTCTTACCGATTTACCGCTATCATTTTAGGGATACGCTCTAGAGACAGCTACATTCACTTTAAATAGGGCACCGTCTAAATCTGTTGAGACGACACCGTATGAATTATTGTTTGGAAAGAAACCTAAGCTGTCGTTTCTAAAAGTTTGGGGATGCGATGCTTATGTCAAGAAACTTCAACCTGAAAAGCTCGAACCCAAGTCGGAAAAATGCGTATTCATAGGATACCCTAAGGAAACTGTAGGGTATACCTTCTACTTAAGATCCGAAGGCAAGATCTTTGTTGCCAAGAACGGATGCTTTCTGGAAAAAGAGTTTCTCTCGAAAGAAGTAAGTGGGAGGAAAGTAGAACTCGATGAAGTACTACCTCTTGAGCGGGAAAGTGGCGCAGCGCAGGAAACCGTTCCTGTGATGCCCACACCAACTGAAGAGGAAAACAATGATGATGATCAAGGTACTTCGGATCAAGTTACTGCTGAACTTCGTAGGTCCACAAGGACATGTTCCGCACCAGAGTGGTACGACAATCCTGTCCTGGAAATCATGTTGTTAGACAACAATGAACCTTCGAACTATGAAGAAGCGATGGCGGGCCCGGATTCCAACAAATGGCTTGAAGCCATGAAATCCGAGATAGAATCCATGTATGAAAACAAAGTATGGACTTTGACAGACTTGCCTGATGATCGGCGAGCGATAGAAAACAAATGGATTTTTAAGAAGAAGACGGACGCGGATGGAAATGTTACCATCTATAAGGCTCGACTTGTCGCTAAGGGTTATCGACAAGTTCAAGGGATTGACTACGACGAGACTTTCTCTCCCGTAGCGAAGCTGAAGTCCGTCCGAATCATGTTAGCAATTGCCGCATACTATGATTATGAGATATGGCAGATGGACGTCAAAACAGCATTCCTTAACGGGCATCTTAAGGAAGAACTGTATATGATGCAGCCAGAAGGTTTTGTCGATCCTCGGAACGCTAACAAAGTATGCAAGCTCCAGCGATCCATTTATGGACTGGTGCAAGCATCTCGGAGTTGGAACATTCGCTTTGATGAGATGATCAAAGCGTTTGGGTTTATGCAGACTTATGGAGAAGCCTGCGTTTACAAGAAAGTGAGTGGGAGCTCTGTAGCATTTCTCATATTATATGTAGATGACATACTCTTGATGGGAAATAATATAGAATTTCTGGACAGCATTAAGGCCTACTTGAATAAGTGTTTTTCAATGAAGGACCTTGGAGAAGCTTCTTATATATTAGGCATCAAGATCTATAGAGATAGATCGAGACGCCTCATAGGTCTTTCACAAAGCACATACCTTGATAAGATTTTGAAGAGGTTCAAAATGGATCAGTCCAAGAAGGGGTTCTTGCCTATGTTACAAGGTGTGAGATTGAGCTCGGCTCAGTCACCGACCACGGAAAAAGATAAAGAAGAGATGAGTGTCATCCCCTATGCTTCAGCCATAGGATCTATTATGTATGCCATGTTGTGTACCAGACCCGATGTAAACCTTGCCGTAAGTTTGGTAGCAAGATACCAAAGTAATCCCGGCAAGGAACACTGGACAGCGGTCAAGAATATCCTGAAGTACCTGAAAAGGACGAAGGACATGTTTCTCGTTTATGGAAGAGACGAAGAGCTCGTCGTAAAGGGTTACGTCGACGCTAGCTTCGACTCAGATCTGGATGACTCTAAGTCACAAACCGGATACGTGTATATGTTGAATGGTGGAGCAGTAAGCTGGTGCAGCTGCAAGCAGAGCGTCGTGGCGGGATCTACGTGTGAAGCGGAGTACATGGCAGCCTCGGAGGCAGCGCATGAAGCGATTTGGGTGAAGGAGTTCATCACCGACCTAGGAGTCATACCCAATGCGTCGGGGCCGATCAAACTCTTCTGTGACAACAGTGGAGCTATTGCCCTCGCCAAGGAGCCCAGGTTTCACAAGAAGACCAGGCATATCAAGCGTCGTTTCAACTCCATCCGTGAAAATGTTCAAGATGGAGACATAGAGATTTGCAAAGTGCACACGGATCTGAATGTCGCAGATCCGATGACTAAACCTCTCTCGCGTGCAAAACATGATCAACACCAGAACTCTATGGGTGTTCGATTCATCACAATGTAACTAGATTGGTGACTCTAGTGCAAGTGGGAGACTGTTGGAAATATGCCCTAGAGGCAATAATAAAAGTATTATTATATTTCAATGTTCATGATAAATGTCTTTTATTCATGCTATAACTGTATTATCCGGAAATCGTAATACACGTGTGAATACTTAGACCACAATATGTCCCTGGTGAGCCTCTAGTTGACCAGCTCGTTGTGATCAACAGATAGTCATGGTTTCCTGACTATGGACATTGGATGTCGTTGATAACGGGATCACATCATTAGGAGAATGATGTGATGGACAAGACCCAATCCTAAGCATAGCATAAAAGATCGTGTAGTTCGTTTTGCTAGAGCTTTGCCAATGTCAAGTATCTCTTCCTTAGACCATGAGATCGTGTAACTCCCGGATACCGTAAGAGTGCCTTGGGTGTATCAAATGTCACAACGTAACTGGGTGACTATAAAGGTGCATTACAGGTATCTCCGAAAGTAGCTGTTGGGTTGACACGGATCGAGACTGGGATTTGTCACTCCGTTTGACGGAGAGGTATCTCTGGGCCCACTCGGTAATGCATCATCATTATGAGCTCAATGTGACCAAGGTGTTGGACACGGGATCATGCATTACGGTACGAGTAAAGTGACTTGCCGGTAACGAGACTGAACAAGGTATTGGGATACCGACGATCGAGTCTCGGGCAAGTAACGTACCGATTGACAAAGGGAATTGCATACAGGGTTTGATCGAATCCTCGACATAGTGGTTCATCCGATGACAACATCGAGGAGCATGTGGGAGCCATCATGGGTATCCAGATCCCGCTGTTGGTTATTGACTGAGAGCGTCTCGGTCATGTCTGCATGTCTCCCGAACCCGTAGGGTCTACACACTTAAGGTTCGGTGACGCTAGGGTTATTAGGAAGACTAGTATGTGACTACCGAATGTTGTTCGGAGTCCCGGATGGGATCCTGGACGTCACGAGGAGATCTGGAAGGGTCCGGAGGTAAAGATTTATATATGGGAAGTTGTCAAACGGACACCGGGAAGTTTCGGGGTCATACCGGTATTATACCGGGGCCACCGGAAGGGTTCCGGGTGTCCACCGGGAGGGGCCACCCCTCCCGGGGGGCCACATGGGCTGCATGGGGCAGGGAGCCAGCCCCTGGTGGGCTGGCCGCACCCCCCTCCCTTGGGCCCATGCGCCTAGGGTTGAAGGGGAACCCTAGAGGGGGCGCCCCCCTTGGCTTGGGGGGCAAGCCACCCTCTCCCCTCTCCCCTAGGCCGCCGCACCCCCCCTAGATGGGTTCTAGGGGGCCGGCCCCCTTCTCCCTTCCCCCTATAAATAGAGGGGTGAGGGGAGGGCAGCCGCACCACCCTCCAAGGCGCATCCCTCCCCTCCCCAACACCTCTCCTCCTCCGTTGTGTGCTTGGCGAAGCCCTGTCGGAGTACTGCCTCTCCACCATCACCACGCCGTCGTGCTGCCGGTGGAGCTGTCTTCCTCAACCTCTCCTTCCCCCTTGCTGGATCAAGAAGGAGGAGACGTCTCCTGTCCCGTACGTGTGTTGAACGCGGAGGTGCTGTCCGTTCAGCACTTGGTCATCGGTGATTCGAATCACGTCGAGTACGACTACATCATCACCTTGCAAGCTTCCGCACGCGATCTACAAGTGGTATGTAGATGCAAACTCTCTCCCTTGACTCGTTGCTTAGAAGAACTCATAGATGGATCTTGGTGAAACCGTAGGAAAAATTTTAATTTTCTGCAACGTTCCCCAACACGACGTACCCCTGGCACCCATATATACCTACGTACCCTAAAACTTCCAAAACAAAAGATAGATCGGGAGTTCCGCTGGTGCAAGCCTCTGTAGCCACCAAAAACCTCTCAGGAGCCCGTTCTGGCACCTTGCCGAAAGGGGAACCCATCACCGATGGCCATCTTCATCATCCCAGCGCTCTCCATGACGAGGAGGGAGTAGTTCACCCTCGAGGCTGAGGGTATGTACCGGTAGCTATGTGTTTGATCTCTCTCTCTCGTGTTCTCTCTCGTGTTCCCTCTATGGCATGATCTTGATGTATCCCGAGCTTTGCTATTGTAGTTGGATCTTATGATGTTTCTCCCCCTCTACTCTCTTGTGATGAATTAAGTTTCCCCTTTGAAGTTATCTTATCGGATTGCGTCTTTTATGAGAACACTTGATGTATGTCTTGCCGTGTTTATCTGTGGTGACAATGGGATATCATGTGCCACTTGATGTATGTTTTGGTGACCAACTTGCGGGTTCCGCCCATGAACCTATGCATAGGGGTTGGCACACGTTCTTGACTCTCCGGTAGAAACTTTGGGGCACTCTTTGAAGTACTTTGTGTTGGTTGGATGAATCTGAGATTGTGTGATGCATATCGTATAATCATGCCCACGGATACTTGAGGTGACAATGGAGTATCTAGGTGACATTAGGGTTTTGGTTGATTTGTTTCTTAAGGTGTTATTCTAGTACGAACTCTTTAATAGATTGATCCGAAAGAATAGCTTTGAGGTGGTTTCGTACCCTACCATAATCTCTACGTTTGTTCTCCGCTATTAGTGGCTTTGGAGTGACTCTTTGTTGCATGTTGAGGGATTGTTATAAGATCTATCTATGTTATTATTTTTGAGAGAACTTGCACTAGTGAAAGTATGAACCCTAGGCCTTGTTTCCTATCATTGCAATACCATTTACGCTCACTTTTATCATTAGTTACCTTGCTGTTTTTATTATTTCAGATTACAAAAACCTATATCTACTATCTATTTTGCACTTGTGTCACCATCTCTTTGCCGAACTAGTGCACCTATACAATTTACCATTGTATTGGGTGTGTTGGGGACACAAGAGACTCTTTGTTATTTGGTTGCAGGGTTGTTTGAGAGAGACCATCTTCATCCTACGCCTCCCACGGATTGATAAACCTTAGGTCATCCACTTGAGGGAAATTTGCTACTGTCCTACAAACCTGTGCACTTGCAGGCCCAACAACGTCTACAAGAAGAAGGTTGTGTAGTAGACATCAATAACCTTCCCGTTGAAATTCTTGGGGATCCCCCTCCACCCAAGGGTGATCCCGTGTTTGAACTCAAACCATTACCCGATAATCTTAAGTATGCTTATCTTGATGAAAAGGAAATATATCCTGTTATTATTAGTGTTAACCTTTCAGAGAAAGAAGAAGAAAGGTTATTGAAAACCCTGAAGAAGCACCCAACTGCTATTGGATATACTCTGGATGATCTCAAGGGCATTAGTCCCACATTATGCCAACACAAAATGATAGTGGAAAAAGATGCCAAACCAGTTAGAGATCCTCAACGACGATTAAATCCCAAGATGAAAGAAGTGGTAAGAAAGGAGATACTAAAGCTCCTTGAGGCAGGTATTATTTATCCCGTTGCTGATAGTGAATGGGTAAGCCCTGTCCATTGTGTTCCTAAAAAGGGAGGTATTACCGTTGTTCCTAATGATAAAGATGAATTGATCCCTCAAAGAATCATTATAGGTTATAGGATGGTAATTGATTTCCGTAAGTTAAATAAAGCTACTAAGAAAGATCATTACCCTTTACCTTTTATTGATCAAATGCTAGAAAGACTATCCAAACACACACATTTTTGCTTTCTAGATGGTTATTCTGGTTTCTCTCAAATACCTGTGTCAGCGAGGATCAATCTAAAACTACTTTTACTTGCCCTTTTAGTACTTTTGCTTATAGACGTATGCCTTTTGGTTTATGTAATGCACCTGCTACCTTTCAAAGATGCATGATGGCTAGATTCTCTGATTTTTGTGAAAAGATTTGTGAGGTATTCATGGATGACTTTTCTGTTTATGGATCCTCTTTTGATGATTGTTTGAGCAACCTTGATCGAGTTTTGCACAGATGCGAAGACACTAGTCTCATCCTGAATTGGGAAAAGTGTCACTTTATGGTTAATGAAGGCATTGCCTTGGGGCATAAGATTTCCGAGAGAGGTATTGAAGTTGACAAAGCCAAAGTTGATGCTATTGAAAAGATGCCATGTCCCAAGGACATAAAAGGTATAATAAGTTTCCTTGGTCATGCCGGTTTTTAAAGGAGGTTCATTAAGGACTTTTCTAAAATCTCTAGGCCTCTGACTAATTTATTGCAAAAAGATATTCCTTTTGTCTTTGATGATGATTGTGTAGAAGCATTTGAAATACTTAAGAAAGCTTTGATCACTGCACCTATTGTTCAGCCACCTGATTGGAACTTACCTTTTGAAATTATGTGTGATGCTAGCGATTATGCTGTAGGTGCTGTTCTAGGGCAAAGAGTCGATAAGAAATTGAATGTTATCCAGTATGCTAGTAAGACTCTTGATACTGCCCAGAGAAATTATGCTACTACTGAAAAAGAATTCTTAGCAGTTGTGTTTGCATGTGATAAGTTTAGACCTTATATTGTTGATTCCAAAGTTACTATTCACACTAATCATGCTGCTATTAAATATCCTATGGAAAAGAAAGATGCTAAGCCTAGACTCATTAGATGGGTTCTCTTGCTCCAAGAATTTGATTTGCATATTATCGATAGAAAGGGAGCTGAGAACCCCGTTGCAGACAACTTGTCTAGGTTAGAGAATGTTCTTGATGACCCACTGCCTATTGTTGATAGCTTTTCTGATGAACAATTAGCGGTTGTTAATGCTTCTCGTGCTGCTCCTTGGTATGCTGATTATGCTAATTACGTTGTTGCTAAAATTTATACCGCCTAGCTTCACATACCAGCAAAAGAAAAAGTTCTTTTATGATTTAAGACATTACTTCTGGGATGACCCACACCTTTATAAAGAAGGTAGACGTTGTGTGCCTGAGCATGAACAGGAACAGATCCTACGCAAGTGTCACTCTGAATCCTATGGATGACACCACGCTGGAGATAGAACTGCACACAAGGTACTACAATCTGGTTTTTATTGGCCTACTCTCTTCAAAGATGCTCGTAAGTTTGTCTTATCTTGTGATGAATGTCAAAGAGTAGACGTCAAGAAATGCCTATGAATTATTCTCTCGTTATTGAACCGTTTGATGTTTGGGGCTTTGATTATATGGGACCTTTTCCTGCCTCTAATGGTTATACACATATTTTAGTTGCTGTTGATTACGTTACTAAGTGGGTAGAAGCTATTCCAACTAGTAGTGCTGATCATAACTCTTCTACTAAAATGCTTAAAGAAGTTATTTTTCTGAGGTTTGGAGTCCCTAGATATCTTATGACTGATGGTGGTTCACATTTTATTCATGGTGCTTTCCGTAAGATGCTTGCTAAGTATGATGTCGATCATAGAATGGCATCTCCTTATCATCCGCAGTCTAGTGATCAAGTAGAGTTGAGCAATAGAGAGCTCAAATTAATTTTGCAAAAGATTGTGAATAGATCTAGAAAGAATTGGTCCAAAAAACTTGATGATGCATTATGGTCCTATAGAACCGCATACGAAAATCCTATGGGTATGTCTCCATATAAGATGGTTTATGGAAAAGCGTGTCATTTACCTCTTGAACTTGAACATAAGGCATATTGGGCTATTAAAGAGCTCAACTATGACTTCAAACTTGCCGGTGAGATGAGGTTGTTTGATATTAGCTCACTTGATGAATGGAGAACTCAAGCCTATGAGAATGCCAAGCTATTCAAAGAAAAAGTCAAACGCTGGCATGACAAAAGGATACAAAAGCGTGAGTTTAATGTAGGAGATTATGTGTTATTATTCAACTCTCATTTAAGATTTTTTGCAGGAAAACTTCTCTCAAAATGGGAAGGTCCTTACGTTATCGAGGAGGTCTATCGTTCTGGTGCCATAAAAATCAACAACTTCGAAGGCACAAGTCCGAGGGTGGTAAACGGTCAAAGAATTAAACATTATATTTCAGGTAATCCTATCAATGTTGAAACTAATATTATTGAAACCGTAACCCCGGAGGAATACATAAGGGACACTTTCCAGAATGTTCCAGACTCCGTAAAGGAATAGGTATGTGGTACGGTAAGTAAACCGACTCCAAAACAACCTCAATGGCAATTTTTATCAGTTTTGGAATATTTAAGAATTTTAGGAAGAAAGAAGTAGTCTGAAGGGGACACGAGGCCCCCACGAGAGTGGAGGGTGCGCTCCCCTACTGGGCGCGCCCCCTGTCTCGTGGACACCTCGTGTGCCTCCCGGACTCCGTTTTCTTGCACATTACATATTTTGGTCGGTAAAAATTCATTATATATACTCCCGAAGGTTTTGACCACCGTATCACACAAATATCCTGTGTTTTTGTTTTGAGCTGTTCCTATTTCAGATTTAGAGCAAGATGTCTTCTCAGGAGTCAGTCGGGGAGAGCCGGGTGTCTCACCCAACACCAGGTCCAGGAGCAAATAGCGATGCTCATCACTTTGGACCATCAATGGAGGATGAGATGTAGGCTGATTTGAAAAGGATAGATGCCATGGAGGAAGATCAAGAAGTTACCTCTCGTCTCCAAGCAGAATTTATGACGGGAGAGCTACCTAGCCTGGCAACTCCAACTTCGGTCATCCCTTCCAACTTTAGATTTCTCTCTTATGAAAATATGAAAAAGAGCTTTACTTGTTCTCCAGAAGCTATGCAACATCCTTGGGTAAAGGGAGCTTTGGCCATTATGGGCAAGCTCCGCAAAGAAATTGTGGACCTCAAACAACAAGTCAACAAGCTCGAGGAGGAGAACCGTATCCTGAAGGGAATCATCGCCAAGAAAATCATAACACCAACCACGAAGAAGGAGACATAATCACATTGGTATGGGCACTCCCCTTGGCAACTGCCAAGCTTGGGGGAGGCGCCCCGGTATCGTATCACCATCACACTCCTATCTTTACCGTTTTATTTAGTTCAATCCTTTTAGTAGTATCTTGATCTAGTAGATTGAAGTTTTGATATCAAGTAGTTTTGAGTTTTTCATTGTGATCTCTTTTTGTAATCGAGTCCGTGAGTTATCTATAATAAAGATTAGTGTTGAGTCAAGGGCTTTGCTATGTTGCTATGATCTTGAGAAAGTAGAAAGAATAAAAGAGTTCATATTGATATTATGGATAGTGATAACTTCACACATAGAAAGTATGAGGCATAAAAATTGTTGAGAGTTGATGAACGTAGTTTTGGTCATCGTTGCAATTAATAGGAAGTGATAAGGAAAGAGGGATTCACATACAAATATATTATCTTGGACACCTTTTATAATTGGGAGCACTCATTAAGTATGACATGCTAAAAGAGTTGACGTTGGACAAGGAAGACAACGTAATGGTTTATGTTTTCGCACATCTCAGTTAAAGTATATTGTCATTGACCTTCCAAACATGTTGAGCTTGCCTTTCCCCCTCATGCTAGCCAAATTCCTTGCACCAAGTAGAGATACTACTTGTGCTTCCAAATATCCTTAAACCCAGTTTTGCCATTAGAGTCCACCATACCTACCTATGGACTGAGTAAGATCCTTCAAGTAAATTGTCATGTTGCAAGCGATAAAAATTGCTATCTAACTATGTATGACTTATTAGTGCAGAGAAAATAAGCTTTGTACGATCTTGTTGTGGAAGTAATAAAAGCGACGGACTACATAATAAAGGTCCACATACAAGGGGCAATATAAAGTGACGTTCTTTTGCATTAAGATTTTGTGCATCAACCCTAAACGCACATGACAACCTCTGCTTCCCTCTGCGAAGGGCCTATCTTTTACTTTATGTTTTTACTTTGTGCTTGAGTCAAGGTGATCCACACCTTTCCCTTTTTCATTTTATCCTTTGGCAAGCTCTTCGTGTTTGAAAGATCATGATATATATATCCAATTGGATGTTAGTTAGCATGGGCTATTATTGCTGACATCACCTAAAGGTGAATACGTTGGGAGGCAACACAATAAGCCCCTATCTTTCTCAGTGTCCGGCTGAAACTCCATAACCACAAGTATTGCGTGAGTGTTAGCAATTATAGAAGACTACACGATAGTTGAGTATGTGATTTTGGTGAAAAGCTCTTTTGTTGACTCTTTCTGATGTTATGATAAATTGTAATTGCTTCAATGACTAAGATTATAGTTTGTTAGTTCTCAAGTTTTTTAACCATACTTGACATTGTGAATTGATTGTTACTTGAGCATAAGAAATCATATGATAAAATCTATATATGTTGCTGTTATAAGAATGATCATGATGCCCTCATGTCCGTATTTTTTTATCGACACCTCTATCTCTAAACATGTGGACATATTTTTCGATATCGGCTTCCGCTTGAGGACAAGCGAGGTCTAAGCTTGGGGGAGTTGATACATCCATTTTGCATCATGCTTTTATATCAATATTTATTGCATTACAGGTTGTTATTACACATTATACCGCAATACTTATGGCTATTCTCTCTTATTTTACATGGTTTATCATGAAGAGGGGGAATGTCGGCAGCTGGAATTCTGGCTGGAAAAGGAGCAAACATTGGAAACCTATTTTGCACTGCTTAAAAAATCTTGAAACTCCACGAAACATGTTTTTGGAATTAATAAGAATTATTGGGTGAAAGAAATACACCAGGGGGCCCACACCCTGTCCAGGAGAGTGGAGGGCGCGCCCCCCTGTCTCCTGGGCCCCCTAGTGGGCCTCCGGTGTCCATCTTCTGCTATATTAGAGCTTTTACCCTGGAAAAAATCATGGGCAAGCTTACTGGACGAAACTCCGCCGCCACGAGGCAGAACCTTGGCGGAATCAATCTAGGGCTCCGGCGGAGCTGTTCTGCCGGGGACACTTCCCTCCGGGAGGGGGAAATCATCACCAACATCATCACCAACGATACTCTCATCGGGAGGGGGTCAATCTCCATCAACATCTTCACCAGCACCATCTCCTCTCAAAACCCTAGTTCATCTCTTGTATCCAATCTTGTATCAAAACCACAAATTGGTACCTGTGGGTTGCTAGTAGTGTTGATTACTCCTTCTAGTTGATGCTAATTGGTTTACTTGGTGGAAGATCATATGTTCAGATCCTTTATGCATATTATTACTCCTCTGATCATGAACATGAATATGCTTTGTGAGTAGTTACGTTTGTTCCTGAGGACATGGCTGAAGTCTTGCTATTAGTAGTCATGTGAATTTGGTATTCGTTCGATATTTTGATGAGATGTATGTTGTCTTTTCCTCTAGTGGTGTTATGTGAACGTCGACTACATGACACTTCACCATTATTTGGGCCTAGAGGAAGGCATGGGGAAGTAATAAGTAGATGATGGGTTGCTAGAGTGACAGAAGCTTAAACCCTACTTTATGCGTTGCTTCGTTAGGGGCTGATATGGATCCATATGTTTAATGTTGTGGTTAGGTTTACCTTAACACTTCTTTTGTAGTTGCGGACGCTTGCAAATAGGGGTTAATCATAAGTGGGATGCTTGTCCAAGTAAGGGCAGTACCCAAGCACCGGTCCACCCACATATCAAATTATCAAAGTACCGAACGCGAATCATACGAACGTGATGAAAACTAGCTTGACGATAATTCCCATGTGTCCTCGGGAGCTCCTTTCTCATTATTACAAATTGTCCAGGCTTATCCTTTGCTACATAAAGGATTGGGCCACCTTTATTTACTTTATTTACTTGTTACTCGTTACTATTTATCTTATCACAAAACTATCTATTACCTACAATTTTAGTGCTTGCAGAGAAAACCTTACTGAAAACCATTTATCATTTCCTTCTGCTCCTCGTTGGGTTCGACACTCTTACTTATCGAAAGGACTACGATAGATCCTGTACACTTGTGGGTCATCAAGACTCTTTTCGGGCGCCGTTGCCGGGGAGTGTAGCGCTTTTGGTGAGTGGAACTTGGTAAGGAAACATTTATATAGTGTGCTGAAATTTTCTGTTACTTGTCACTATGGAAACTAATCCTTTGAGGGGCTTGTTCGGGGTATCTTCACCCCAACTAGAAGAGCAAAGAGTTGCTCCTCAACCTACTGAACTTTATGAAAATATTTACTTTGAGATTCCTTCGGGTATGATAGAGAAACTGCTAGCTAATCCATTTGCAGGAGATGGAACATTGCATCCTGATTTACACCTTATCTTTGTGGATGAAGTTTGTGGATTATTTAAGCTTGCAGGTATTCCCGATGATGTTATCAAAAGGAAGGTCTTCCCTTTATATTTGAAGGGAGATGCATTGACATGGTATAGGCTATGTGATGATACGAGATCTTGGAATTATAAGCGATTGAAGTTGGAATTTCACCAGAAGTTCTATCCTATGCATCTTGCTCATCGTGATCGTAATTACATATATAATTTCTGGCCTCGCGAAGGAGAAAGCATCGCTCAAGCTTGGGGGAGGCTTAAGTCAATGTTATATTCATGCCCCAATCATGAGCTCTCTCGGGAAATGATTATTCAAAACTTTTATGCTCGGCTTTCTCTTGATAATCGCAACTTGCTCAATACTTCTTGTGTTGGTTCTTATATGCTGAAGACTATTGACTTCAAATGGGACTTATTGGAAAGAATCAAACGCAACTCTGAAGATTGGGGTTCTGACGATGGTAAGGAGTCAGGTATGACACCTAAGTTCTATTGTGTTAAATCTTTTATGGATACCGATGCTTTTCGTGGATTTAACGCTAAGTATGGACTTGACTCTGAGATAGTAGCTTCTTTCTTTGAATCTTTTGCTACTCACGTTGATCTCCCTAAAGAGAAGTGGTTTAAATATAATGCTCCTGTTGAAGTGAAAGTAGTTGCACCTATTACAGTTGAAGAAAAGACTATCACCTATAGTGATCCTATTGTTCCTACTACTTATGTTGAGAAACCTCCTTTTCCTGTTAGGATAAAAGATCATGCTAAAGCTTCGACTGTTGTTCGTAAGAGTAATACTAGGACTTATACACCTCCTGAGCAAATTAATGTTGAACCTAGTATTGCTATGGTTAAAGATCTCTTGGATGATGATTTAGATGGGCATGTTATTTATTTCTATGGTGAGACTGCTAATATTGCTAGATCAGATACTAAGATACATAGGCCTGTCGTAGGCATGCCTGTTATTTCTGTTAAAATAGGAGATCATTGTTATCATGGCTTATGTGATATGGGTGCTAGTGCTAGTGCAATACCTTATACCTTATATCAAGAAATTATGCATGACATTGCACCCGTTGCATTAGAAGACATTGATGTTACTATTAAGCTTGCTAATAGGGATACCATTAAACCCTTTGGGATTGTTAGAGATGTTGAATTTTTGTGTGGGAGGGTTAAATACCCTGCTGATTTTCTTGTTCTTGGTTCCCACAAGATGATTTTTGTCCCATTATTTTTGGTAGACCCTTCTTGAATATAGCTAGTGCTAAGATTGATTGTGAAAAAGATACTGTCACAGTTGGCATAGATGGTATGTCTCATGAGTTTAATTTTTCTAAGTATCGTAGACAACCTCGTGATAGGGAACCACCTATTAAGGATGAGATTATTGGTCTTGCTTCCATTGCTGTTCCTCCTACTGATCCATTAGAGCAATATTTGCTAGACCATGAAAACAACATGTTTATGAAGGAAAGAAGTGAAATAGATGAAGTGTTCCTTAAACAGGAACCTATGCTGAAACATAACCTTCCCGTTGAAATTCTTGGGGATCCCCCTCCACCCAAGGGTGATCCCGTGTTTGAACTCAAACCATTACTCGATAATCTTAAGTATGCTTATCTTGATGAAAAGGAAATATATCCTATTATTATTAGTGCTAACCTTTTAGAGCAAGAAGAAGAAAGGTTATTGAAAACCCTGAAGAAGCACCAAGCTGCTATTGGATATACTCTGGATGATCTCAAGGGCATTAGTCCCACATTATGCCAACACAAAATTACTGTGGAAAAAGATGCCAAACCAGTTAGAGATCCTCAACGACGATTAAATCCCAAGATGAAAGAAGTGGTAAGAAAGGAGATACTAAAGCTCCTTGAGGCAGGTATTATTTATCCCGTTGCTGATAGTGAATGGGTAAGCCCTGTCCATTGTGTTCCTAAAAAGGGAGGTATTACTGTTGTTCCTAATTGTCACGCCCAATATGTGACCCTATCCAAAAGGAACTCAAAGGTCCCACCAAGGATAGAGCCGCATATTGAAACGCTTTTGCAAGGTGGATATCATTACATCAACATTACATAATACATGGGGATACATACAAAAGGCATACAATGCCACACGAATACAACATCACAATACATCAGAGCATCATCCGACTACGGATGAAACACAAACAGAAACTCAAACGACATCCACCCTGCTAGCCCAGGCTGCCGACCTGGAACCTATCCCCTGATCGAAGAAGAAGCAGAAGAAGAACCCCAACACAAGTAACCATCGCTCTCGCGTCATGATCATCATATAACCTGTACCTGCAACTGTTGTTGTAGTAATCTGTGAGCCACGAGGACTCAGCAATCCCATTACCATGGGTATCAAGACTAGCAAAGCTTAAAGGGAAAGGAAGGGGTAAAGTGGTGAGGTTGCAGCAGCGACTAAGCATATATGGTGGCTAACATACGCAAATAAGAGCGAGAAGAGAGCAAAAGGAACGGTCGTGAAGCTATCAATGAACAAGAAGTGATCCTGAACTCCTACATATGTCAAGCATAACCCAGAAACCGTGTTCACTTCCCGGACTCCACCAAGAAGAGACCATCACAGCTACACACGCGGTTGATGCGTTTTAATTCGGATCTGGTGTCAAGTTATCTACAACCGGACATTAACAAATTCCCATCTGCCTATAACCGCAGGCACGGCTTTCGAAAGATTATACCCTGCAGGGGTGTCCCAACTTAGCCCATGACAAGCTTTGGCGATCAACGAAGGAATAGACCTTCTCCCAGGAAGACCCGATCAGACTCGGAATCCCGGTTTACAAGACATTTCGACAATGGTAAAACAAGACCAGCAAGACCGCCCGATGCGCCGACAATCCCGATAGGAGCTGCACATATCTCGTTCTCAGGGCAACACCGGATGAGACAGGCTACGAGTAAAACCAGACCTCGAGTTGCCCCGAGGGGGCCCCGCAGGCGGCTCGGTTCGGACCAACACTTAGACAAGCACTGGCCCGGGAGGGGGGGGCTAAAATAAAGATGACCCTCGAGAGAGCGACTCCCAAGGGAAAAGTAGGTGGTGGTGAGGCAAATGGTAAAACCAAGGTTGGGCCTTGCTGGAGGAGTTTTATTCAAAGCGAACTGTCGAGGGGGTCCCATAAATCACCCGACCGCGTAAGGAACGCAAAATCCGGGAACATAACACCGGTATGACGAAAACTAGGGCGGCAAGAGTGGAACAAAACGCCAGGCAAAAGGCCGAGCCTTCCACCCTTTACCAAGTGTATAGATGCATTAATAATATAAGAGATATTGTGATATCCCAACCAAAATCCTGTCCACCATGGAGCAATCTTCAACTTCACCTGCAACTAGCAACGCTATAAGAGGGGCTGAGCAAAAGCGGTAACATAGCCAAGCAACGGTTTGCATAGGAAATGTGTCAAAGGTTAGAGGTTCATGGCAATCTGGGATGGCTCGACAAACAGATGATAGGTAGCGCAGCAAAGCGATAGAACGAAGCAACTAGCATAGCAATGATAGTAGTGAGATCCAGGGTAGCAGTCATCTTGCCTGAAATCCCGCAAGGAAGAAGAACGAGTCCATGAAGAAGATGAACGGACGTAGTCGAACAAATCCTCACAATCGCGACATTACCGGAATTAAGAAGCAACACCGGAAAGAAACAAACAACATGGTAAACACACAAGCATAAACATGACATGATGCACAAACAAGTATGATGCATGTCCGATTTTAAAGAGCATGGCATGGCAAAGTGCAACAAACAATACTACAAGTTAAGTGGAGCTCAATATGCAACGAGTTGCATATTGACAAAACACCACATGCAATTATTTAGTTTGATCTCGGTTATGTACCCAACAACATTAAATGTTATTAAACATGGCAAGGGGTGAAGCACAAGAAAACTACCTATCTAGGCAAGTTTAAATAAGGCTGGAACAACAAACAACAATTCCGGAAAATCCCCATATGCAAATTATGGATTTGGTACTGTTCTGCCCTAAACACAATTTTATTGTTGTTAAACAGGAAAATAAAGTGGACCATGTTAAACTAGGCATTTTTCCACCCCATTTACATATAAAGAACATTTAATTCCGAGCTACGGTTATTTAGTTATGAAATAAATCATTTTAGCATGGCATATAAGCAAATTAACACAAACAACATTTTAAACATGGATGAAAATGGCATATTATTACTCTACACAATTTTCTGAGCATTTTTCATATATAAATCATTTTAATATGATGCATATTTTGTGAGTTATTAAATGCATGAACAACAGGGGGTTTTCTGCAAATCTGTAATCTCCTGGAAAAACCTAAATTCACAGATCTGGAAAAAAACAGAAGGAGGCCGAAACTGGATGGCCCGCTAGTGTACAGGAGGGGGAAGCTGGAAGGGGCTGCTCACCCATGGGCCGTGGCCCGGTCGGAGGAGCAGGAGGCTGGAGCCGGCGGAACTCGCTGGGCCGGCAGAGAGGCGACGCGGGCCGAGGCTGACGGCGGCTTGCGGGGCCCAGGTGGCCCACGCGGCTAATGCGCTCGGGCGCGCGGTCCCGAGCAGGAGATGGAGCAGGACGCCGGCGAGGAGGCCATGGACGGCGGCGGCAGGAAGCTCGCCGGATTCGGGGAAGATCGACGGGAATGGACGGATCCAGGCGTGGGGGCGCCGGATCTGGTCCCAGGTGAGGTCGACGCGCCCCACATGGCCGGCGGTGAGGTCGAGCAACACGGCGGCGGCGGGGTTCCTGCAGCAAGGAGAGAAGGGAGCTGAGAGAGAGAGAAGAGCGAGAAGGAGATACGGGAGAGAGAGGGAGGCGGCGACCTGGGACGGCGGAGAGGGCGGCTCCGGCGACGGCTGGAGGAGGCCTGCAGCGCGCGAGGCGCTCGGGAGGTGGAGGAGCTCGCGGGGAGCCCGGCTGGCGGAGCGCTGGAGGTCGGGGAGGAGGCGAGCGCCAGGGCGGGCGGCGGCGCGGCGCGGGCGCCTCGGGCCCAGAT
>NC_041385.1:302051203-302058428 GCF_002162155.2 Triticum dicoccoides | reverse complement strand
ACGGATCTGATCGCGAGGGGGGGTTGGCAGGCATAGGTGGGCTGTGAAGAGAGGTTGGGCTGAGTGGAGAGAAGAGAGAGAGAGGCCCGGCGGTAGTTTCGAAAGCCGAAACGTCCAATGATTAAACCGGCAACGGTGCCGCTACGGATGACGGTTGGGCTATCAAACAGACTCCGAATGCGATGAAATTTGGCATGCGGTCTGTCTACACTATAATAAGACCGCATGACAAGTTGCAACCCATTCCAAGAACATTTTTATGCCACTTATAAAATAATATTTCGGAGGTGCCGCGGGCTCGTGCGAGTGTGTCTGGCTCAGAACGGACAACGGAGAGAACCGGCGGAACCCGAACGGATGCAAGTTTTGAAAAACATGCAGATGAAATGCATATGAAGTGCAGATGATGACATGAGACGAGATGCATAACAAGAACAAAATGCAAAACAACAGACAAAAACCCAACCACGGAGGAAATAATAAATCACATAGCCGGAAATGGCAAGAGTCGGAGTTGCGAATATGGAAAGTTGTATCCGGGGCGTTACAACACTCCACCACTACGAGAGGATCTCGTCCCGAGATCTAGGATGGCTCCGGAGGGAAACGGAAGAGGAAGAGAAGAGGTAAAACTAAGTTGCTTCTTCGACAAAAGAGTGAAACCAAAGAACCTTGAGAGGTTGAAAAGTTGAAAGAAATAACACAACGGAGTTGAACACAATTGAGAGCACTGCGGTAGAAAATAGAAACAAGGAACACCATGTGAACCTTGGGGTTGAAAGACATAAGAAAAGGGTTACAATGGACAAGAAGTACATGCAAGCACCCCGGTTGAAACGAGATGGAGAAGGAATAGAACATGAACTTGACAAGATGAGAGGATACTTGATGAAATCAACAACACACTGCCTCCGGAACTTTTGAAAGAATGGCACAATGGCTAAGAAGGATTTCAGATAGCACTCAGGTTGAAAAGAGAGGCAAAACTTGATACGATGAAAAGAACTTGAAGGGATGACACAACCCTCCGATTAAAAGGATAAGCATGGAAATAACATGATCTTGACAAAACGAGGTGATGGGTGAAGAGAGCAACATCACAATGCCTCTGGGAGAAAGAATAGAAGATAGATCATTGAAATAAAAGAATGGAGAAGAAAATGCCAACTTCTGCCACACTGAGCTTGGAAAGCACCCTTCCAAGAAGGTTATAACAGAGTTGTTGGAAAACTAACAACGAGAAGGACAAGTTTGTAGTGGGCTTATGGAAACATCTCAAGACTATGAGATGACATTCTGCCACTAACGAAAAAACAATTGCTTGTTTGAGATCAATGAAGAGATGAAAAACCTCTTTCACCGATAAGGATAAGGAGAAAGCTTGGATCAATGATAAGCACCACAATTAGCAACATTCCCAATGGAAGGCTTTAGGTGAAATATAACCCAAGATAACTCCAACAAAGAGATTGATTGGTCGAAAAGATATCTTGAACGAAGAGAAAATGATGGATTTACTTAACTCATTCCTGACAACTTGTGAATCACGAAGGGAAATTGTCAAGAGTGACATAACACCACCTCAAAAGATATTGTAGAAAGAATTGCACTTTGGAATGCAAGATGAAGAATACTTGAGCTCCTCAAAACAAAACATGTGTTGAGCACCATGTTTATTTTTGAGTATAGCTTGGCAGATCTTAGGTTCGAGAGGAATCTTGAAGAACAATTGAAGAATGAAAAGAATCCTTGACGAACCACCATGTAGATCTTCCATGAAGAACTCCGGTAATAAAAGTATGATAGAAAGAAAGAGAAGTTGGAAACACAAGGTGAAGCCTTGCAATGATTTAGATGGAGCTTTGCGATGATATAACCGAGAGAACTTGGAATTCCAGAAAGAAAAGATGAATACTAGAACCGAGAATTACTTCATCATGAACAATCTCCGGAAGAAGGAATTAATCACTTGGATGAAACAAGAATAAGAATTATGTCATGCCTATCCTTCACCAATTTAAATTGATGACAAACAACGGATTTGGCATACTACTTATTCTTGTAGAAAGGATTAAGATAGATATAATGCAAAGTTGAGAAGATATTGATGGAATCACCGGTGGGATTTGAAACAACGAATATTTGATATGATAACGAAGGAAGTGAAATCTTGAACGAACCACCGTAAGAATTGAAAATGAATGTAGCAAAGACACAAATCACCGGAAAGAATGGGAAAAATTTGAGGGGATTTAGATACTAGTGAATGAAGAGATCATGATCTTATTAGAGGATATTTGAACGATGCACCGATAGAATATGGAGAAGGGGAGCTAAAAGCTGAGAATGAAAAAACCCGAAATGATGGCCTTCGTAGAAATAAAATGGAAAGAACTCACGAAATGCTCCGGATGGTTTGAAAAGAATAGTCAGAATCAAAAATAATTATGAGGATAGCATGAAGCTAGAACCATGAATCTTTGGAAGAACTGGTAAGGATTTAAGAGGAACTCTTCTTCGGTTTTCAAATGTTGAGAATGATGATGAGAACCACCATGAATTGTTGAGATACTCCGGGAGAATGAAAAGCGGAGGGGGTTGAGCCAACAATGAAAATGATTTGAAAGCGATCTTGGAGAAATAATATGACTGATGAAAATTCATTCTTACGTCAAACTTCGAAACGGATTTGAGAATAGCTCCGGGAAATTAGAAGAGTCAGGTAAGATCCTGGGAAAAGACCTGTGGGTTAGGGCCCACTGAAAGATACACCGTTGAACAATTGATAGAAAAGGGGGGATTGCACCGGTTGAATTAAATGACTTGAATGAGATAACAACCTCGAAATATCTTGAACGGATTAAGAATGGAAACACAAGTCTTTTGAGATATCTTGAGCACTCCGGATAAGAATAGAGAGAGGTGAACAATTAAGAGGTGCACCGACGTGGAAAAACATTTGAAACGAGGAAAGGGATATGATCAACACCGAAAGATTGAATTAAATCCACCGGAGAGGAATACGAGAATGAAGATTGATGAACTTGAAGCTCGTGAGCATCTTCACGAGGGATCACCGGATCAAAACATTGATTGAAAAGAGTGAAGAGACTTCACATGAATAAATGGATACTTGATTAAGAAAATCTGGGTCCTTGAAGAAAAAGGGTGGGAGGGCGGGGAAAATAAAGGCAACTTGGGACGAATGGAAGAAACACCGTTGAGAAAACTTAGAATTGATCTTGCGGATGGGGAGAATGATGGGATCATCTCAAAGAGAAATGCACCGGTTGAAAAAGAATTAACATGACGACCTTGATGATCAAGAAGAATTAGTATTCACATAGCAATATGAGAACACCGTTTAGGAAAGGTATGGATTCAACATTTGACTTCGAAGCAACTCGAATAGCACAAATAAAACAAAACAAAGGATTTGGCTTGCAGAATAAGCCGGAGACAAACATATGATAGATCCCATATCGTATCATGTGTCTGTTGGAAAGATAAAACTAGAGCTACTTGAATTCCCACCTATAAACTCCCGAAACTTTCTGGTTACGCAATCTGGTGTTGGGGATACAGGGGAAGCAATATATCTCACCCAAACTAACAATCCCTACATCCAGCTTTATCCATCCGTCAACACATAACCAAGAAACCTTCGGAAATCGTGTACTTCAACCTTTGAAAAGCATCCGTTATACGAGTTATGGCAATACTCCCGAACTCCCCAGTACTGGGTGACGTCGAGGTTATCTCACCAACAACTGCATAAAAGAGATTTTCGATGTCGGCAAAACTCAGGTATTCCAGAACTGCAACGATAAAATTGTGACGACAACACCTCGGAGCTCAACTCCCCGGGTCAAAGCCACATAAATAGACAGGAGGCACCAAGAACAATGTTCTCGTCACAAAACCATCGGAATGATTCCAAGATACCTACGTGATCCTAAAACAAAAATTTAGTGAAATTTGAGGAGAGGAAAGACAAAACATCTATGTCAAGAGTCCTCACCAGAGCGACGAAGGGGGCTGGGGAGTAAAAAGAATCCTACTCTCCGATATATATAATCCTAAGACACAAAATAGTTTTTTTTCTAGACTCAACAACGGCCAACAATCAAGGGGGCTCCTATGGTCGGTCGAGGCTCTGATACCAACTTGTCACGCCCAATATGCGACCCTATCCAAAAGGAACTTGAAGGTCCCACCAAGGATAGACCCGCATATTGAAACGCTTTTGCAAGGTGGATATCATTACATCAACATTACATAATACATGGGGATACATACAAAAGGCATACAATGCCACACGAATACAACATCACAATACATCAGAGCATCATCCGACTACGGATGAAACACAAACAGAAACTCAAACGACATCCACCCTGCTAGCCCAGGCTGCCGACCTGGAACCTATCCCCTGATCGAAGAAGAAGGAGAAGAAGAACTCCAACACAAGTAACCATCGCTCTCGCGTCATGATCATCATATAACCTGTACCTGCAACTGTTGTTGTAGTAATCTGTGAGCCACGAGGACTCAGCAATCCCATTACCATGGGTATCAAGACTAGCAAAGCTTAAAGGGAAAGGAAGGGGTAAAGTGGTGAGGTTGCAGCAGCGACTAAGCATATATGGTGGCTAACATACGCAAATAAGAGCGAGAAGAGAGCAAAAGGAACGGTCGTGAAGCTATCAATGATCAAGAAGTGATCCTGAACTCCTACCTACGTCAAGCATAACCCAGAAACCGTGTTCACTTCCCAGACTCCACCGAGAAGAGACCATCACGGCTACACATGCGGTTGATGCGTTTTAATTCGGATCTGGTGTCAAGTTATCTACAACCGGACATTAACAAATTCCCATCTGCCTATAACCGCAGGCACGACTTTCGAAAGATTATACCCTGCAGGGGTGTCCCAACTTAGCCCATGACAAGCTATTGCGATCAACGAAGGAATAGACCTTCTCCCAGGAAGACCCGATTAGACTCGGAATCCTGGTTTACAAGACATTTCAACAATGGTAAAACAAGACCAGCAAGACCGCCCGATGCGCTGACAATCCCGATAGGAGCTGCACATATCTCGTTCTCAGGGCAACACCGGATGAGACAGGCTACGAGTAAAACCAGACCTTGAGTTGCCCCGAGGGGGCCCCGCAGGCGGCTCGGTTCGGACCAACACTTAGACAAGCACTGGCCTGGGGGGGCTAAAATAAAGATGACCCTTGAGAGAGCGACTCCCAAGGGAAAAGTAGGTGGTGGTGAGGCAAATGGTAAAACCAAGGTTGGGCCTTGCTGGAGGAGTTTTATTCAAAGCGAACTGTCGAGGGGGTCCCATAAATCACCCGACCGCGCAAGGAATGCAAAATCCGGGAACATAACACCGGTATGACGGAAACTAGGGCGGCAAGAGTGGAACAAAACGCCAGGCAAAAGGCCGAGCCTTCCACACTTTACCAAGTGTATAGATGCATTAATAATATAAGAGATATTGTGATATCCCAACCAAAATCCTGTCCACCATGGAGCAATCTTCAACTTCTCCTGCAACTAGCAACGCTATAAGAGGGGCTGAGCAAAAGCGGTAACATAGCCAAGCAACGGTTTGCATAGGAAAGGTGTCAAAGGTTAGAGGTTCATGGCAATCTGGGATGGCTCGACAAACAGATGATAGGTAGCGCAACAAAGCGATAGAACAAAGCAACTAGCATAGCAATGATAGTAGTGAGATCCAGGGAAGCGGCCATCTTGCCTGAAATCCCGCAAGGAAGAAGAACGAGTCCATGAAGAAGATAAACGGACGTAGTCGAACAAATCCTCACAATCGCGACATTACCGGAATTAAGAAGCAACACCGGAAAGAAACAAACAACATGGTAAACACACAAGCATAAACATGACATGATGCACAAACAAGTATGATGCATGTCCGATTTTAAAGAGCATGGCATGGCAAAGTGCAACAAACAATACTACAAGTTAAGTGGATCTCAATATGCAACGAGTTGCATATTGACAAAACACCACATGCAATTATTTAGTTTGATCTCGGTTATGTACCCAACAACATTAAATGTTATTAAACATGGCAAGGGGTGAAGCACAAGAAAACTACCTATCTAGGCAAGTTTAAATGAGGCCGGAACAACAAACAACAATTCCGGAAAATCCCCATATGCAAATTATGGATTTGGTACTGTTCTGCCCTAAACACAATTTTATTGTTATTAAACAGGAAAATAAAGTGTACCATGTTAAACTAGGCATTTTCCCACCCCATTTACATATAAAGAACATTTAATTCCGAGCTACGGTTATTTAGTTATGAAATAAATCATTTTAGCATGGCATATAAGCAAATTAACACAAACAGCATTTTAAACATTTTAAACATGGATGAAAATGGCATATTATTAATCTACACAATTTTCTGAGCATTTTTCATATATAAATCATTTTAATATGATGCATATTTTGTGAGTTATTAAATGCATGAACAACAGGGGGTTTTCTGCAAATCTGTAATCTCCTGGAAAAACCTAAATTCACAGATCTTGAAAAAAACAGAAGGAGGCCAAAACTGGATGGCCCGCTAGTGTACAGGAGGGGGAAGCTGGAAGGGGCTGCTCACCCATGGGCCGTGGCCCGGTCGGAGGAGCAGGAGGCTGGAGCCGGCGGAGCTCGCTGGGCCGGCAGAGAGGCGACTCGGGCCGGGGCTGATGGCGGCTTGCGGGGCCCAGGTGGCCCACGCGGCCAACGCGCTCGGGCGCGCGGTCCCGAGCAGGAGACGGAGCAGGACGCCGGCGAGGAGGCCATGGACGGCGGCGGCAGGGAAGCTCGCCGGATTCGGGGAAGATCGGCGGGAATGGACGGATCCGGGCGTGGGGGCGCCGGATCTGGTCCCAGGTGAGGTCGACGCGCCCCACATGGCCGGCGGCGAGGTCGAGCAACATGGCGGCGGCGGGGTTCCTGCAGCAAGGAGAGAAGGGAGCTGAGAGAGAGAGATGAGCGAGAAGGAAATACGAGAGAGAGAAGGAGGCGGCGACCTGGGACGGCGGAGAGGGCGGCTCCGGCGACGGCTGGAGGAGGCCGACAGCGCGCGAGGCACTCTGGAGGCGGAGGAGCTCGCGGGGAGCCCGGCTGGCGGAGCACTGGAGGTCGGGGAGGAGGCGAGCGCCAGGGCGGGCGGCGGCGCGGCGCGGGCGCC